>NC_080163.1:122201727-122544229 GCF_950295315.1 Erinaceus europaeus | reverse complement strand
TCAATTATCTGCATATTTGGATTAAATTCATAATCAATTTTTAGTCTTAGAACTTGGGTTTTGGTACCCACGTGGGTGTCTGCTTCATTAGAATCACTCCGTGTCACTTCTTCCCAGAGGGGATGAGAAGTCACATCAAATTAAAAAATGATGCTTCTTTGTTAAGGTACAAATAAATGGGGCAAGGAGGAGCAGGGGTGGGGATACATGTGAGGTAAGAAAAGTAACCAAAGAATAAGCAGGCCCCAGGTTCTGGGTGATCAAACATGGGCTCTGGTTCTGAATTGGCCCAGAGGTCATCCTGTCAGCTAACTGCTCACCACTCTCGGCTGTATGCCAGCAGGTTATCAGAGAGGGACTTGGCAGAGGCCACAACGCCATCCTGCACAAAAGCATCCATCAGGATTATAAAAGCAAACACTTGCAAGCTATCAAGTCGTTGCTTAGATTGTTCCTTGTACGTGTCCATGAATATAGATTTTACTGAAGAAAATCAAGGATGTGGCCCCAAATCAATAAGGGACACAAGTGCCTGATGAAAGAGCATTATCAGAAAATTATGTTCAGTCTTTTAATATTACTCTGTGTCTGAAATTTGTTATTGCTGAATTTTGAATAGCATTGGGAAAATGATCCTAGTCTGAGTTTGCAAAGTAGGTGTAAAGCAGGGGTAGATAGCAGAGTGGTTACGCAAAGAGGCTCTCATTCCTGAGCCTCCAAAGTCTCAGGTTCAATCCTCCACACCACCATAAGCCAGATCTGAGCAGTGCTCTAGAAAAAAAAAAAAGTGTCAAAGTAGATGTAAACTTGCTTAGAGGAAAACCAAAAGGAGTACTATTTTACTGTGGGAGGAGTTATCTCAGGGAGGTGGAGTGTGATGGTCTCCTTTGTTTCCATCATTACTTTTTCTTAAATTTTCTCTAGTGAGCATATGTTACATTCATCAGGAAAGACTAGATCATTTGCTGTGATCATTGAGATGTCTGTGTAATTTGAACAGTGGTAATTGAAGCATATTGTTTGATGTAGGAGATGCCCATTCCCTCCTTTCTGTCCTGTCCAGCTTGGTGGGCCACTATTCTCTCAGTAGTCACTAGGTTCTATAATCAGAAAAGAGTCTATGGGATAGTATGATGTGAGAGGAAGATAAGACCTGCTGTCACACACAGCAGGCCCAGAGTTCTCTGACAATAGGCAAGATGGTGCAGAGGGAGACACCATCGTAAACATCCTGGACAGGGAGTTGGGGAGATAACATAATGGTTCTGCCAAAGGCTTTTCATGCCTGAGACACCACAACTCCTAAGTGTAGTCCCCAGCACCACACACTATAAGCCAAAGGTGAACAGTTCTCTGGTTAAAAATGAATGAATGAATGAATGAATGAATGAATGAATGAATGAATGTCTGGAAACTCAGTATACTACCAGGGCCTGGAAGATAGGAGGTTCATAATGTTCTTTGAAAGAAGAAAATCACAGCAGATCCAATACTCACAGTAAAGTATATAACCACATACAGGGTGAATTGTACCTCGTGAGTAGAGAGAGAGAGAGGTGATTCTATACTACAGGCAACAGACCAACCATTCTTTGGGCAACATAATATGTCTGTAGATGTCATGCCTTTCTCTCCATGACATGTCCCTGTCCATACCTTGCAGAGAGAGTTTCCTCACCTCGGGGCATTTTCAAGTCTGTCTCCTATACCTGGGTTCACCAAGTGGCTTCTGGGGCTCCTGAGCTCACAAGCCAAGGAGCACGGGAGAAACGAGCTGCTCACAGACTCTGAATGTAAAGAGATCTCCGAGCTCACTGGTGGGCCGGCCCTCGAGACCCTCAAGGGTCTTCTCAGCAGCAACGACTGGGCCAAGTCAGAAAAGCTGTCCAGGGCACTGCAGGCCCCCCTGATGCGGCTCTGTGCCTGGTACCTGTATGGGGAGAAGCACCGAGGCTATGCCCTGAACCCTGTGGCAAACTTCCACCTGCAGAATGGGGCCGTGATGTGGCGCATCAACTGGATGGCCGATGCCAGCTTCAAGGGTATCACCAGTTCATGCAGCCTGATGGTCAACTACCGCTACTTCCTAGAGGAAACAGCCGCCAACAGCACTTCCTACCTCAGCTCAAAGAACATCAAGGCTTCAGAGCAGGTGCTCAGCCTGGTGGCCCAGTTTCAGAAGCAAAGCAAACTATAAAAAATCAGTCATCCCTGAAGCAGACACCTCCCTGGCTTGGAAAAGGATCCTTTTTCTGCATGAGTCAGGTGTGTTATGTACCAGAAGTTTATTTCAGTAAAGCAGGTTAAGTCTGTCCTCACTCCCTGGAGCAGGCTCACCTCAAAGGCACATTACCCAAGATTTGTTGTGCTTAGAAATATATGCTACAAGATGTGATGACACAGGTGCACACAATCTGGGTCAGGACACTTGAGCATCTCCAGAAGGTTGTTTTGCTGCCTTTGACCTTACTTCCTGCCCAGCACCGGTGCTGTGACACCTCTGTCTCCAGAAAATTCTAGAACTTCTGCCAGCTGGTATCCCCGGGTGGGTCTGTCAACCTCATTCAGACATCGCAGGTGAGAACAGATTTTCTTGCAGGCATAGAAAATACTTTGTCAGTGGTTGCTCCACTTCTCTCCACCCATGGCAAAAAGTTAGAAGGCTCTACTACATTCTGCTAGTTACATTTTGGAGATTTATTCTGAATGCATAAAGAGGGCTCTACACAAAGTTTATTGCTGCAGAATTGGATTTCTGAACACAAATGGTGTTACTTGGGGCTTACAATGGCTATAGACTTTAAAATTACAGTTATTCAAGTTCATAATGAACTTAGCAGTAAAGAACAAGTTTGTTCTGTGAAGCATTAAATATAAGTTTATTTAAGGTCGCGTGCTAGTCATGTTTTAGATCCAAGAGCTCGTAAGTTAGAATCAGCCCTAAAATATTAACAGTGCCCTTGGTCCCCAACCAACCCGTTGGCATGTCTGGCTGCAGACGAAGAGGCCTGGAGTATGTGGCAGGGGAACAGAAAGGAAGGGAGAGGGGCCAGGCAGTGGTGCACCTGGTTGAGTGCTCACATCACAGTAAGCAAGGTTCAAGCTCCACCTGCAGGGAGAAAGCTTCACAAGTGGTGAAGCAGGGCTGCAGGTGTCTCTCTGTCTCTCTCCCTCTCTGTCTTCCCCTCCCCCCTCAATTTCTGGCTGTCTCTATCTAATAAAGATTTAAAAAATTAAAAAAGAGAAGGAGAGACAATGGCTGTGGTTTGGGGAAGAAAGAGGAAGGGATGGCTGTGTGTGAGTCTGGCTGCACCTGCATGTGTCTGTACACATGTGTCTGTGTGCCTGTGAGAGTCCATGCTTATGGTGTGCTCAGTGTCCTCACTTAGTCTGACAGGCCCTGCCCTTCTGAGCTTTTTGTCCTTCAGACCCAGCCTCCAGTTATTCTCAGTCATATTCTGCATATGGCTTGTTATCTGTTAACAGTGTGATATTGTCACCACTGGAAATCTTTCCCTATCTGAATCCTTGTGGCAATTGCTGCTTACTTTGCTCTCAGGTAATTCTGAAAGCCCTTGATTCCAGAGTTACCTGCACACCCAGTGTCCAGACAGTGTCACCACCCTCAGATTGCTGCAGACATGTTCACACATGTGTTGCCTCCTGGCATAACTGCTCCAGGGTAGCAGCTCCTGTCACCCACATCACACCTGTCTTCTTCATTTGACCACGTAACCCTGGAGATGTTCACACCAAATTCTCAATCCAAACACTCAAAAGTGGGGAGTCTATAACAGAGTTGTGAGTTCACATCCTTTCGACAGCCATCAGGAATTTCTCATTTGTCACACCTCGTCTTTACAGTGCCTTACATTTAACAGGTGCTGCATGAACTGGATGACTAGACATGAAGAGTGCTAATGGTTTGAATGTCCATGTCCCCTCCAAATCCAAATGTTGACATCCTAACCACCAAAGCCTTTGGTATTAGGAGATGAGGCTCTGAAAAGTGATCAGGTCATAAGGGTAAGGTCCTCACGAATGGGCTAGAGCCACTATAAAAGGGACTCGTTCCCTCACCCCCTTCCACTCTGAAGATACAAGAACTTGAGACTGGAAGAGGATCTTCACCCAATTGTGCTGACACCCTGACTTCATACTTACAACCTCCAGAAACATGACCAATAAACTTGTTGTTGCTAAACCACTCAGTCTGGCATTTTGTTATAGCAGCTGAGTAGACTGAGATCTATGAGTGGATGGATGGATAGACAATGGGTAGAGAGACAGGTGTCCCTTTTCCGTGCCTTTCCTCAGATCATTGACAGGAAAGCACTGGTGACATTATACAGCATTGCGCCTCAGCCATATGTTACAGGACACTCCCTTGTCATGTGGGTGTTTAATTACTCACCTACCTGCAACCACTGGCAGGGCAGATGGAGGCTCCACATGGCCTCCAAGTGATGCCCTGTCAGCTGGATCAGGGTTTGCCATCCTTGCTGACCACCAGGCAGTGTGATACTAGTTCTCTGATAAGGTGGGGACCTGGGAGGGAGCATGGTTTGAATCAAATGGCTTCTCAAATCCTAGCAATCAGCACCTGCTGGGTCAGGGACAGAGCCCAGCTCAGCTACTTCCCGGCAGACAGGGTATGGGAGCTGGAAAAAAACCCGGGTGGGGTTATGTACAGTCAGAGCTGCGCAGGCTACCACTCCTGCTCTCCAGCCTCAAGACCTCAGCTTCTTCCTATAAACCTAGTACTGCTTATGATTCCACCAGAGGGAGCACATCCCCACATCATTGAGCCATGATGACTGGTGACCTGCACAGTTAAGAGAGAAGGAAATGGGCCTTGTGACAGGTCAGCTGGGAGCCTATTCTGGACTACTTGACCAGAGTGACCCATGTCCACTCCTCCTGACATGACGAGAACAAGGGCCAGAGAGTGTTCCCATGGTGGGCTCTGTGGGGCTGGAACCTGAACCCCTGCTTCCCTTTCAAGCCCATTGCTGTAACTCTTGTGCTTTGTACAAGATAAGACTAAGAACACATTCTCTTTCCATTGTTTGGAGGAGCAGATTCACCCCCCCACACTGGACAGCAATTACTATGTGCTTCCATCCTTCTTGATGACTTTAGCAAGAAAGAGACTTTTCTTAAGAGACTTTGTAACACACACACACACACACACACACACACACACACACACACACACACACACACACACAGCCTCTGCTTCCCTAAGACTGTCCTGGCTACTCTTCTCTCTGTCTAGCTACTTTCTGTCAGTGCCTGTAACTGGCCATGCTCCCTCCCTCTGCCCAGAACATACTGCCCCATACTGAATGTGCTCTCCCACTTCCCAGAACACCCACTCCTTCTGCAGGCCCCAACCCTGCTCCTTTCTTGGGAAGCAACCCTGGATCACTACCACTCAACCCTGTTGTTGACTCTCAATATCTAGGATCTGCCCTTCCAGGCCATCTCCTTAGAAATGCAAAAGGGCAAATGGAAGAGAGGAGAGAAAATGCACAGAAGCCTTGTGGAGGCAAAAGCCCTTCTTGTTTCCCCACTAGCATGGCACAGCCCATGGCATGCTGGCATCTCCAGGCCTATCCTACACCTATGCAGGAACGGCTTTGATCCCGTTCATCACCCTGGTGTTCTCTTGTCCAAAACCCCACAGCAGCTCACATACAAGGTCCTTAAGGCCATCCTTGGTCCCAGCTGTGACTCTGGGCTGTTGTATGTAAATGTGTCCCCTCCAAATCCAGTTCTCACCCAGGAACCATAGTTGCAGCTGCCCTTGACTGAGAGCCGTTGTGTGTTACAAAGGCCCCCACCAACTTCAGTGTTCCCTTGTGAAAGACAGACCCAGAGGAATAAAGGGAGCACACTGACCTAAGACAAATCAAGAAGTATTCCCTTTAAGCATAAAAAGGGAAATTAAAAAATTACATTTCGAGGGGTGGGGCAGTAGTGCAGCAGGTTAAGTGCACATGGTGCAAAACACAAGGACCGATGTAAGAATCCTGGTTCAAGCCCCCAGCTCCCCACCTATGGGGGGAGGGGTCACTTCACTGGTGGTGAAGCAGGTCTGCAGGTTTCTATCTTTCTCTCCCCATCTCTGCCTTCCCCTCCTCTCTCGATTTCTCTCTGTTCTATTCAGCAGCAACAACAGCAGTGGCAACAATAACAACAAGGGCAATAAAAATGGGGTAAAGTGGCCTCCAGGAGCAATGGATTCATGGTGCTGGCGCCAAGCCCCAGTGATAACCCTGGAGGAAAAAAAAAAAATTATACTTTGTTCTCCATAGTCCCAAGTCTCACCAGTTAAGACTGCCACAACACTCTCAGCATGGGAGACTGCCCACCTGGCTCTAGTCACACTTGACCTCATGACCCCTGGCATCCAGTTCCCCTCCTAATACTGTGACCTGCACAGCAATCTCTAGGATATGGTGGCTGTGCTATGGCTGGAGGGACAAGCAGCCAGGACTATAGGCCACTATACTGTCTAGCCAGTCAATATGGGCTGGTTGCTACCCCATTGGCCACTAGATGGTGCTCCTGCCTTTCCTGATCTTCCTTCCACCGCTGAACCCAACTTCTCAATGGGAAGCACACCCACCCCAGGTCACACAGTAAGCCCCCCTCTATTTCAGGCTGAGTACCACCTGCAGTGATCCTGGCAGCTTTCAAGGCCCCTCAGAAGCACAGTCATTTGCCAAAGAGCATACATGCAGTCCTTTGTCCTAGAGGACCCTTTCCATTTAGGTGGTGTCCTCTGGTGTTAGTCTAGGCACAGAGCTCAGATCTCAAGCCCCACTGAATTTCAGGAGCCTGGACCCCAGATTCAGTCATTTGCTGACCATAGTGATTTTTATATTATTGCCATACATACAAACTTGGTGTTTTTCCCATAAAGAGGAGTTAGTAAAATGACAAGATTAGTCAGATTATTGCTTTCTAGTTAAACATACACTGATGCAGCCAGGGAGAACTCTGAGTGTCAGACCATAGGACTTTCATCTGGGAGGTCTCAAGTTTGGTCCCTGGCACTGAATATACCAGAGAAATGTTCTAGTTTCCTATTTCCCTCTCTAAATAGGAAGGAGAGAAGGAAGGAAGGAAGGAAGGAAGGAAGGAAGGAAGGAAGGAAGGAAGGAAGGAAGGAAGGAAGGAGAAAGAAGGAAAAGACACACTAAAGAATTTAAGTACAAAGGGGCATCATTTCTACAACTCAATATTGAATATTTCAGAAAAAACAAGTGTGCACATGTATGTATTCATATGTATACATATCCACACCTACTTGGAGGGAAAAAAAGAAAATTATGTTAATGTTGCAAAAAATTCTAGTTAGAAATTAAAAGTGGATATTTCACCTTCCCTTCCCTCTCTAAAAAAGAGAGAGATGAGTCAAATCAGGGAGAGCTAAATTTACTTAGCACCAGACAGACATATCCATCCCCCTGGAGGATTCAGACAGGCCCGGAAAGGCTGTGGAAAGAATCAAGTTTGGGAAAAGGACACAGCGGATTAGCAGTTTGCTCCAGAGCTACCACATAAGCACACATCTGACCCTTAGGGTCACACAAGAAGGATTTGCATCTAGACACATGCTAGTGGACTTTCCTTTGGTTCATCTGTGGCAGACTCTTCAGAGATGTCTTCCAGATTTGCTGACAAGGATGAGGACCAGAATGAGAGCTTCATGTGAGCAGGAATCAGAACCAGACTCCTGACTAGAGGCCCTTCTTTGGGGGCCAGGCGGTGCAGCCCAGTAATCTCACAGATCCTCCAGAGCTCCAGGAGAGCTTATTAAGATTTCACTTAAAGTCATGTTTGTAAGCCTGGTGAAACAGCTAACTGAATAGTGTGCCGCTTTGCCATGTGTGCAACCCAGGTTCAACTCCAACCTCCACCAAAGGAATTTTTGGTGCTGTGGTGTGTGTGTCTTTATTTCTGCTTGTCTACCTATATGTCTCTATCTAAAAAAAAAAAAAAATGTTTTTCAATTTCTGTCTGAGTGAGATCATCCCATATTCATCCTTCTGTTTCTGACTTAATCTCACTTAACTTGATTCCTTCAAGCTCCATCCAAGATGGGGTGAAGAAGGTGAAATCACCATTTTAAATAGATGAGTAGTATTCCATAGTGTATATAGACCACAACTTGCTCAGCCACTCATTAACATTTTTTTTTTTTCTTAAACCAGAACACTGCACAGCTGTGGCCTATGGTAGTGTGGGAGATTGAACCTGGGACTTTGAAGCCTTGGGCATGAAAGTCTTTTGCATAACCATTATGCTATTTCCCCAGCCCTTATAGCCATTTTTAACTGCAGTAAGGACAGCCCATTTCTGTTATGTAACAAATATTCATACATCAGAGTCACAACTTGTCAGCTTTGGGTACAAGGTCATCTCAACTCACTAAGTCTCAGAGAACCCAGGCTTCTCCCCAAACCTATGGCACACAAGTACACATTGAAAAGACATCAAAAGGTAGATGATCTGCATAGCTCAGCAATCACAGAAAGTGACCTGTTTATTGTAACTAGCTTCCTGGAAAGCCCCACATCCTTGGCTTCCAAATTCTGCCACTCTCAACAGTTTGTTATTGAAAGGTAAGATTTTAAGGGGCCTAGTGATGGCACACCTGGTCGAGTGCACATGTTACAATGCGCAATGACCCAGGTTCGGACCCCTGGTCCCCACCTGCAGGGGAAAAGCTTCACAAGTGGTGAAGCCGGGCTGCAGGTGTCTCTCTGTCTCTCTCCCTCTCTATCACACCTTCCTTCTCAATTTCTACCTGTCTCTATCCAATTAATATAGTTTTTTTAAAAAGGTTTTAAAAAAAAGAAAGTTAAGATTTTAATACAATACTTTGTTTTTCCCAATAATTTTATTGGTGGGGTAATGGCTTACAGAACAGTTGTTAACACATGGGTAGTTTCTCATCTTGCCATGATAGGTGTCTGCAAAACACTTTCACCCCCAGTTTAAGTCCTTTTTCACCATCATGCACCAGGACCCCAATCCCCTCTTCACTCTCTCTTGCCCCCTCTTTCCCCAGAGTCCTTTGCTGTGGTACAGTATACCACATCTAGTCCAAGTTTCACCTTGTGATTTTCCTTTCTTTACTTGCTTCTGAAGTTCTACTTGCAAGTGAGGTCATCTGATATTTGTCCTCAGACAAGGTCGGGCATGTTCAAGGTGGTATGGCCGTAGACTGATATTTGTCCTTCTCCTCAGCTTATCTCACTTAACACGATCCCTTCAAGATCTATCCAAGATAAGGCAAAGGAAATGACTTCATCATTTTCAGCAGCTGAATAGTATTTCTTTTCTTTTCTTTCTTTATTGGAGGATTAGTGGTTTACAGTCTACAGTAAAATACAGTAGTTTGTATATGCATAACATTTCCCAGTTTCCCACATAACAATTCAACCCCCACTAGGTCCTCCTCTGCCATCATGTTCCAGGACCTAAACCTTCCCCCAACCCCAGAGTCTTTTACTTTGGTGCAGCACACCAACTCCAGTCCATGTTCTGCTTTGTGTTTTCCCTTCTGATCTTATTTTTCAATTTCTTTTTTTAATGGTTATTTTTTAATATTTATTTCCTTTTTGTTGCTCTTGTCTTTTTTTTATTGTTGTAGTTATTATTGTTGATGTTGTTCTTGTTGGATAGGACAGAGAAATGGAGAGAGGAGGGGGAGAGAAAGATAGACACCTGCAGACCTGCTTCAGCACCTGTGAAGTGGGAAGCCAGGGGCTCCAACAGGGATCCTTATGCCAGTCCTTGCGCTTTGCACCACGTGTGTTTAACCCGCTGTGCTACTGCCCAACTCCCTGTTTTTCAATTTCTATGAGTGAGATCATCCCATATTCATCCTTCTGTTTCTGACTTATCTCACTTAACATGATTCCTTCAAACTCCATCCAAGATGGGGTACAGAAGGTGAATTCACCATTTTTAATAGCTGAGTAGTATTCCATTGTGTATATATACCACAACTTGCTCAGCCACTCACCTGTTGTTGGACACCTGGGTTGCTTCCAGGTTTTGGCTATTATAAATTGTGCTGCTATGAAATAGGTATACACAGATCTTTTGGGATGTTTATGTTTGGTTCCTTAGGATTTATCCCCAGGAGAGGAATTGCAGGATCATAGGGAAGGTCCACTTCTAGCCTTCTGAGAGTTCTCCAGACTGCTTTCCATAGAGGTTGGACCAATTGACATTCCCACCAGCAGTGCAGGAGGGTTCCTTTGACCCCACACCCTCTCCAGCATTTGTTGCTGCTGCCTTTTCTGATGTAGAACATTCTCACAGGAGTCAAGTGCTATCTCATTGTTGTTGTCTGTATTTGCATTTCTCTGACAGTCAGTGACTTGGAGCATTTTTTCATATGTTTGTTGGCCTTTTGGATCTCTTCTATGGAGCTAAAAAGTATTTCATTGTGTGTATGTAACACAGTTTTAATCAGCCACTCATCTATTATTGGGCATCTGAGTTGCTTCCATGTTTGAGCTATTTCAAATTGTGCTGCTATGAACATAAGTGACCAGTGACTGACATTTATGCATCTAAGACTTAGGGTCATGTAGCCACCACCCTCCATAAACCATCGACAGACAGCTAAAACTCCAAAGAGGAAGTGGGTGTAGTGAAAACTGACAACTTCAGAAACAACCAGTAACTGACCTCAGACCAGGCAGTAAGGGCTGCCTTGGACATTACTTATGAGCATGCACGTGCGCGCGCACACACACACACACACACACACACGCCTCTAAATGCACCCCCATGCACACCCACTCTCACACCAACACCAGTGGAGCTGCAGAGAACTAACTTTCCACATCTCTTCCCATCCTTAAAAGATTGCTGTTTCCAAAGGCCACTGGATTTTGGGGTTGTGCTGCCACCAGACAGGGACACACTGGGGGTGGTAGAGGGAGGGTCTGAGCCTGGAGAAATAGGCTAGAGGGGAGGTAGACAGGTCATTCAGTTGCCAAGTCCTTCCTCCCAGTTTCCTGCAGGTCAGTCTCACTTCTGCAGTGCCGTGCAGTTTGTGAGTTTGTCAGTCTGTCTGTGGTCACTCACCAGACATCTCTGGGCAGACACAGAGAACCAGCTCCCTTGTCTTTGTTGTGCTGACAACCTTCAGACACGCAAAAGCCATAGCTAGCACTGCCGCTATCAGTCTCATCTCTACTAGGACACATTCGATTTGACCTCAGGCATGGATGCTAATCCCAGTACCCCCACAGGCTGAGTGGGGCTGCCCACATTTATAGGAACTAAAAAACATAGTCACTTTAGTTTGTGGAACCAATGTAGACCAGTAGAATTTTTTTTTTTTAATTTCCTGTCAGCATTCCAAGTGAGACTTTGTTGTCCATTCCAAACCTCTGTGGCTGCTAGGGAAGAATGCTGGACAAGATGACTCAAGTGTTTTTCTGAAGATAGCAATGTGGCCCCAGAGTCTGGGTGGCCTCCTTCCTCCCTGCCTGTCCCCTCACTTCTGTCCTTGGAGCGGCTGCTAGCAGCTGCTAGATGCTTCCGGATTCTGCCTGTTTCAGCCACCCGCCTCCTTTTGGAATGAGCTGTGATCTCAGATTCTCCTTTTACAACTCCTTCCAGAAATTTCCAGTAAATAGAGGGCACAACCCCATTCTGGGTCTGGAGGCCCACCTGTCTGGGAAGGAGTGGGGAGTTTAGAGTGTCCACAGCTAGGGTCTGGGTCTTTCAGGCTGGGGACCTGCCAGCCCCCAACTCCCACCCACAGGGCAGGCAGTGGCACTAGACACCCTGAGGTGGTGTTGCCTCCAGAACAGAGCAGGACCCAATCATAGACCTGCTCTCCAGGCCTCCTCTGGCCTGGGTCTCACCTGGACAGATGTGCTCATCTACACACCCCCTCCTCCATACCCCCAGCTGGCTGGGGAGGCCCTATGGGAGCGGCTATGGAGGGAGGGAAGGGCTGGCCCCTGGGACAGAGCCTCTCTGAGGCTCCCTTTCCCTCGCCTGCCAGCCAGCCCAGGGCAGGACTTTGTGATGCCACAAATGGGCTAATCTGCCCTTGTCCCCAGCTTTCCTGTTGCTGCAGTGGGGGGTGGGGGGAGTCCCCCAGGGGAGGACTGGCTACACTGTGCCTGCTCCTCCCTGTGCTCCAGTCACCCATCTGCCCCCCAGCCTGCTCGCCACCAGGTAGGGAGGGACCCACTGGGGGAGGAGAACCAGGCCTTCTGGGGGCGGGGCCCTGGGGGGGGCTCACCTGGCCAGAGTATACAGGAGGGGCACCCGAGTGGCGCCAAACAGCCCCTCTGGCCCGAGGCCAGGTGCCCTAGGTAAGAACCTCAGGGGAGCATTGAATCACCATGTGAGACCCTGAGCCTGGATCCAGGAGTCAAGTGGGCCAACTCTGGTCTGCCGGACAGAGCTGGGGCTACTGGTAGAGCAAAGGGATTCCCCCAGGGGGTGTGAGAAGATGCTTAGGACACATCATCAGAAAGGGACTTCTTGAGGTGCCAGCTACCCCCTGTTCCCACACACACACCTGCCACACTAGTCTGCAGACCAGCCTGCCCCCACCCTAACCTCTGTTCTTCACAGTCCACTCCTCTCCCCTTGGCTGTCAGGCGGCCACACCCTCTGGTGTCCAGATTCTCAGCGTTAGGTCAGGCTCAGGAGACCCTGTGCTCCCCCATGGAACCTCACCCAGCAAGGTCACCCAGGCCCCCTGCCTCCCTTCCACCCTGCCACCAGCCTCATGGGCTCCTTCTTGTTCTCTGAGTTCCCATTCTCTGACCTCTGCCCACAGGGATCCTCTGTCCAGTTCACCCCAGGGAGCCTCCTGCCCTCTCCTGCAAAGAAAGATTCCATCGGAGTGTTTACCTAGGAGCTAGGAGCAGCCATAAAACCTAGTTCCCAACTAACTCTGGGCAGGGGACCCTCCTGTCCTTGCATCCCAATCACACCTCAGAGCAGTAGCCAGTCTAGGCAGTGGCCAGACTTCCATTAGTCCTTGCCCCCCCCCCCCCAAGCTCAGCTCCTCCAACCCGCCCCCCCACTCCTGCCCTCTGCCCTGCCTGTGTTCTTAACTTGTCAGAAGTCCCTTCTGTGCCTCCTGACTGCTCTCCAGTATTAGATGCCTGGAGCTTCTAGCACTAGCCCTACCTCTACTGGGCAGTGGCCTTGGGAAGTGTGTGCTGCCTCAGTTTCCTCATCTGCAAAGTACCTCAAGTGGCAGTGTCCTGGAGGGTGAGCAGGAAGGGAGTGTGGCACAGCTGCAGCAGAGCTTTGTGGGTAGGGAGAGTGGCTCCTGAGTGGTGCCCCTGCTTTCTGTCCCTGACCTTGGGTGTCTTCACTGCCTTTCTGGGAAGTCACACAACCCCACACCCTCATAGGCTCACAGTTTCCCCCCGACACACACACACACACCCGAAATGTGTCTGGGAGATCATGACTCCCCTAACTCTGTGTTCCCATTTTACACAGTCCCCAGGGTGGACAGTAACACAGGATGCCCAGGCCACAGACACAGGCGGGTGAGCTCAAGCAGAGTGGAGTATACCTCACATGCCCCCACCCCACCCCCACTTTTTCCTTGTTGTCACACTCTGTCTGGGACAGGAAGCCCCAAATGGGGGGACTAGGACTAAGGTCTGACTGGAGGAGTGGAAGCACCTTCTCTGCCTCCCCATCCCAGGGCAGGGAGCTGGGCAGAGCTGGCAGGAAGCCTGCTTAGAGAACAACCCTGAAAGAGGAGGTAATCCTGAACAACAATGCCACCTTTGAATCACAGAGTTTAATCCTCTCCAGCCCTTTGTTTCTGAGGCTGTGACATATGCTGAGCAGTTTAAAGCAGCAGAGATCCAGTCTCACAAGGTTGAAGCCAAAGGTCTGAGGTCTGGGTGTGGACAGGGGCTTTCAGGGAAGCTTCTTCCCACCACTTCAGGCTTCTGGGAGCTTTTTTTTTTTTTTAATTTTTTAAAATATTTATTTATTTATTCCCTTGTTGTTTTATTGTTGTAATTATTATTGATGTTGTCATTGTTGGATAGGACAGAGAGAAATGGAGAGAGGAGGGGAAGACAGAGAGGGGGAGAGAAAGACACCTACAGACCTGCTTCACTGCCTGTGAAGTGACTCTCCTGCAGGTGGGGGGAGCTGGGGGCTCGAGCCGATCCTTGTGCTTTGCGCCACATGCACTTAACCCACTGCACTACTGCCTGACTCCCTTCTGGGAGCTTCTTCAGGTGTCCTTTGCTGGTAGTCACATCACCCCATCACTACTGCCCTGTGCCTTCTGTCATAAGGGCACTGGTCATTTGGGCTCAAGTCCAGGACAGTCAAGATTCCTGCCCTAATCACATCCACAAAGACCCTCTTTCCAAATAAAATCATGTGCACAGGTTCCTGGGGTTGAGGCTCAGACATCTTGTGGAGCCCTGTTCTTGTGTCTGCCTGAAGATGTGATGATTTATGAACACAAAGTCCCCATGTGTCTCCCTCTCCCTAGCTATTTGTTGTTTGAGGCAGAGGGCCTGAAGAATAGGTTTAGGATATTTGCGGTGGAAAATCCCCTGGAGAGAGCTCAGGACAAGGGCAGGGGTAGATAGCGTAATAGCTATGCAAAGAGACTCTCATGCCTGAGGCTCTGGAGTCCCAAGTTCAGTTCCCTGCCCCACAATAAGCCAAAGCTGAGCAGTGCTCTGGCAGAGAGAGAGAGAGAGAGAGAGAGAGAGAGAGAGGACCCAGACCAAGTCCCTTTTAATAGAAGTCTGTCTGGCTTTTGAATCCAGCTCTTTGAAACCCATGGCATTTTGTTGTTGTTTTGTTTTGTTTTTTTATCAGAGCACTGTTCAGCTCTGGCTTATGGTGGTGTAGGGGATTGAACCTGGGACTTTGGAACCTCAGGCATGACAGTCTCTGTATAACCACTATGCTATCTTCCCCTGAAACCCACTGCCTTTGCCTGGTCACTGCTGCAGACTTGCACTGGTCATTACCTCAGCCTTTGTCATGTCTGGCTGGCTTGCCTTCTGTACCCCTGCAGAGAACCTGCTAGCTCTGTAGACAGGCCCTCTTTTTATTATTATTTTTTTATTTTATTAGTGATTTAATATTGATTTACAAAATTACATGTCAACAGGGGTATAAATCCACTCCATTCCCACCACCAGGGTTCTGAATCCTCAATCTCTCCACTGCAAGTCACTGCAGTTCCCCCTAAGGTTATAGACTTGGGCCAACCATCATCTCTACAACTGTCTGTCAACGTTTATACATAATTGCCCTCTTTTCTTCCTGATCCAATCCTCCAAGCCACTCATGGCAGTATTACTTCCAGATGTCCCTCTCCTTTTCCTCCTCTCTCTCCAGTTGCTGATGGAGCGCAAGTTCAGAGCTCTCTTATCTTCTTCCTCCTATACTTCTCTGTGCCCTTCTCCCTCCCCCCTAGGTAACCACTGTAGTTTTCCAGTCTAAATATGGTTTGTATTGTGTCTGGTTGTTTAAGTATGTGTATTCGGTTCTCTAAATTACACATATGAGTGAAACCATCCTGTGGCTTTCCTTTACCTCTTTGCTTACTTCACTAAGCATAATGTTCTTGAGTTCCATCCATTATACTCCAAAGGATGTAAAATCCTCGTTTTTATTGCTGAATAGCATTCCATTGAGTATATGCCCCATACTTTTTTATCCAGTCATCTGTTGAAGGGTACTTTGGTTGCTTTCAAATTCTGGGTATTGTGGATAATGCATCCATGAACATGGGTGTACATATATATCTCTTTGAATTAGTGCTACCATCTCTTTTGGGTAAATTCCTAGGAGTGGAATTGCTGGATCATAAGGTCTTTCCATCTGTATTTGCTTAAGGGTTCTCCATACTGTTCTCCGTGGTGGTTGCACCAATTTGTATTCCCACTAGCAGTGTAATAATAGAATTCCTCTCCACATCCTTTCCAACTTTTATCCTCTCCTGTTTTGTAGGTGAAGGCTGTTCTCACTGGTATAAGGTTGTATTTCAATGTGGTTTTAATTAGCATTTCCCTGGTGATGAGTGTATTAGAGCATTTTCACTTATATCTGTGGGCCATACATCTCTCTTCTTGCTTAAGTGTCCAAGGAACCACCTCCTGGTTCACACATCTCTCTTCTTTAGAGAACCATCTTCATATCTTCTGCCCACTTTTTTATAGGGTTGTCCTTTTTCTTTTTGTTGAGCTGTATGAGTTCTTTATAGGTGTTTGCTATCAAGCACTTGTCTGAAGTATGGTGTGCAAATATGTTTTCCCAATTGCTGAGTTTCCAGTTTATCCTTATGGAGTTTTCTTTTAACATATAGAAGCTTTTTAATTTGCTATATAGTCCCATTTATTCAGTCTTGTTTTTGTTTCCCTTGCCCATAGAGTGAAGTCTTCAAATAACGTCTTTAGTGTTAATGCCATAAAATGGTTCATCAATATGTTCTATGGATCTTATACTTTCAGGTCTAGTATCCAAATCTTTGGTCCATTTTGAGTTAATTTTAGTGTATGGCATTAACTGGTGGTCTAGTTTCATTTTTCTACATGTGGCTGTCCAATTCTGTCAACACCATTTGTTAAAAAAGAGACCTTCTTGGGAGTCGGGCGGTAGCTCAGTGGGTTAAACGCACGTGGCGTAAAGCGCAAGGACCTGCGGAAGGATCCCGGTTCGAGCCCCCGGCTCCCCACCTGCAGGGGAGGCCCTTCACAGGTGGTGAAGCAGGTCTGCAGGTGTCTGTCTTTCTCTCCCCCTCTCTGTCTTCCCCTCCTCTCTCTGTTTCTCTCTGTCCTATCTAACAATGACATCAACAGCAACAACAATAATAACTACAGCAACAATGAAAAACAACAGGAGCAACAAAAGGGAAAATAAATATATATATAAAAGAGACCTTCTTTTCCCCATTGGGCAGATTTCATGCCCTCTGTTTTGCATTTACCCTTTCCTCCTTTGCCCTCTGATCTGTGAGCAACATGGGGAATGGGCACCGCAATCAGGGCTCATGTACCCAGCTCTGGTGCACAGAGCACAAGCTCCCCACTGCCAGATGAAGGGAAAAGTGGCAGTGCTGCCTTCTGACCTCCACTCTGGCACCTCGTAGCTGAGTGGCAGCTCCCTGGGAGCCAGGGCATGGAGACCTTCTGTAAGAGAGAAGGAGAGATCTGTCTGGAGGAAGGAGCCCAAGACCAGAGTCTCTTGCTTAAGAAATGTGGTAGATTCGGTTCATGCACGGTGTTGAGGGGGGCATTGTGGAGAGGCCAGACCCACGCTCACGTTGGGGTCCTGCAGAGAGCAGGCTGGAAAGTAGTCTGCCATCTGGGGGCTTGCACCCGGTGGGAGTCTGTTGTTTTCGCCGGGCTATGTTGTTTTCGCCGGGCTGGCTTCACGGGCGGGTAACAGACGACCAGGGACTCATGGCTGAGCTGTAGGCAGTATCTCTTTATTCATGCAGGACGCAGCACAATCTAAGCCGAGCTAAGCTAAAACTAACTAAAAACTACAATCTTGTCCTTATAAATATACTAGCCCAGTAGGGTGGGAACAGGATGCGACGCAGAGGGTGGAGAGAAAAGTGACTGGTGAAAATCAGGGTATGACAAGGAGAGGGGGCAGAGCAAAAACATATCATGAACCAGTGGGGATTGAACCAATGCCCTGGAGGGAGGGTGGTGCTTGTTAACAGTGATTATGTAAATAGAATGAAGTGGTTATGTAAATAGAATAGTGTTAAGCAGGGGGGATTTAAACCAAATGAAACAGAAGGGGTTTTTAAAAGCATACTAACAGAGGAGACAGACAAGCAAACAAACAAGGAAGTACCCAGTGTGTAAGGCAAGCTGAGGGCTGTGCTGAGAAGGACCTGCTGTTTGTAGAGACATAACTGGATAGAGCAGCTGAGTCACATGGATGGCTCTGGGAAGAATATTCTAGGCCCAGAGCACAAATGTAAAAGGTCCTTGGTGGGAGCACCAGAGCAGAGTGAGCTCAAAGCACAGGAAGGAAAAGGGGTGGAGAGGGGAGCAGGTATGGAAGGTCTAGTGTGGTCCCCAGGTGAGAGTGTAGGAGCTGTGGATACCTCCTGCCCACCAGCCTTTGTTTGCTATGACTGTCTCCGGGGCCATGGCCAGAGCAGGCAGGAGCAGACAGACAGACAGACACACACACACACACACGCACACACACACACACACACACACACACTTTGCAGCACCTCTGGACAAAGCTCATATTGGGTGCCAAGGGCTTGGACTCTCAGAATGCATTTGCCAATGGAGTCCCTAGGACTTATATATAGATAGATGGTGCAAGCGAACCAAGAATCTGAGTCACTTGAGCTGGAGGGCAGGAAGAGCAGTGGCAGAGTGGGCAGCAGGCTAGTGTGGAGCCAGCTTTGGCGCCAGGGAGGGGCCTCCTCCTTTGGCAGGAGGAGTCTCTACTTCTCCTGCCAAATCCACTTTCCTTCTGCCAGTTGCTATCTGAGTCAGCCCCACCCAGGCCCTGCCCCCACGGAGGTGCATGCAGAGGGACCCCATCCCCGAGCACCCAGCTGCCCTCAAGCCCCACTGGCCCACAGCCGTGGCTACAAAGCCAGTTTGCAGGCCTAGTGGAGGTGGAGAAGTGGCACAGGGCCAGAGCAGCTGCAGGCACACCCTGCCCTCTTTCCAGGAACACAGTCACAGACACACACTCAAGAGGTTCCCAGTGAGTGACCTGGACAGCATCTTGAAGCCCAGCCTCTGCCACTTCACCTGCTTCCACGTTGAGAGGTGGGGCTGCGGGGAGGGCTGGGAACAGGAACCAGGAAAAACCCTGGACCCCAGCCAGTTGGCCTGATTTTAGACGTCTTCATTAATAAAAATGATAATATAAGGGCAGTCAGGGTTTCTGCAGACCTCAGCATGGGCCAGTGTGCATGACTCTCAGAGTACAGTTCTACTTCTATGGGCTTACAGGGATGTGTGTTTTGGGGTACAGTTTCACACCTTTACACGATGTGTTACTACATCCCTTCCTACCATCAAAGAGCCAACTTTCCCTCTCCAGTCTGAAGGTTAGGCTCCTCCCCATTGATGACCTCAGTTACAGTGGTTAAAAATTTTGTTTCCATTTGGTCGTGTCTGTTCCCTTACTTGTTCTTTTTTTTTTTCAACTCTAGGATCACTTAATTGAGAAAATGTTTATTTGGGGGATTGTTGTTGTCACAAGGGCTATATTTCCACATCTCCCCAACACAGGTGTCAGTGCATCTCACCCTCCACCTCCATCATCTTATTCCACCATAGGGACTCAGGTCCCCAACCTCCCTCCCCATACTGATCCTCTGTCCTGCTTCTGAGTCCCTAAATCCACTGTGTTTAACTATAGTCCACTGAGGATTCAACCTGCATTGCGTATTGTGAACGAGACAAAGGGAATGAAAGGGAGAGGACGTAGGGACCAGAGCACTGCTCAGTTCTGGCATAAGGTGGTACCATGGATTGAACCTGGGACCTCACACATATAAATTGGTACTCTAGCTGACAGAACTATTTCCCTACCCTGCTTTGTCTCTTGGAGCTCATCTGTGAGTGAGATCACTCAGTACTCACTTTTCTCCTTCTAGTTTATCTCACTCAACATAATTCCCTCCAGTTCTATCCATGTAGCAAAAGGCAAGGTAATGTCCTTTCTCAGAGCTGCATAGTACTCCCTTATACACATGGACCATGTCTCTACCTACTCCGCTGTTGTCAGGTTTTGTCTCAGGTTGTCTGTGAGTCCTGGCTGTTGTGACTCATGCTACAGTGGACTCAGGATGCAGCTGTTTCTTCATCTGGGTCTCTCCGTGTGGTTCAGGCAGAGACTTACCGTATCACGTAGTAAGCAGAGCATCTGCCTAACTTTAGAGGAGCCACTCTGTCTCTTACAGGCCAACCTAGTTAACCCTCCCCCGACACTGAGTACCATCTGTTCACACACTTGTCAGCACTTGATGCTTCTTTTTTTTTAATTTTTATTTATAAAATGGAAACATTAACAAGACCATAGGATAAGAGGGGTACAGTTCCCACCAATGGAACTCCCATCCCCTCCCCCTGATAACTTTCCTATTCTTTATCCCCCTGGGAGTATGGACCCAGGATCATCATGGGGTGCAGAAGGTGGAAGGTCTGGCTTGTGTAATTGTTTCCCCACTGAACATGGGCCTTGGCAGGTTGATCCATACTCCCAGCCTGCCTCTCTCTTTCCCTAGTGGGGTAGAGCTCTGGGGAAGTGGAGCTCCAGGACACATTGGTGGGGTCCTCTGCCCTGGGAAGTCCGGTTGGCATCATGGTAGCATCTGGAACCTAGTAGCTGAAAAAGAGTTAAGCTATAAAACAGAAAAAATTGTTGACTAATCATGAACCTAAAGGCAAGAATATTGCGGATGAAGATTTGAGGTCTCTGTTTTAGAAAAAGCTAGTAGGTCTATTTTAGGTATATTCCAAGGGGCCCATGACCCTACTAGTTTCTGTCTGCACCTGACATCTAATATGCAAGTGACCTAAGTTATTGTTTGGGGGGATGGTGTCATAGTTGGAAAAAGGACCAGAAAGCTGGATCAGGGAGGAGAGTAGCTTCCAAATATGGGAAAAGTGTATAAATATTGTTGACTGTAAATCCCATCTGTTTGATCTGTGGCCCATAGTCAGAACAGGAGCCTATGTAACCTCTGTATCCCTGTAGGTCTGAGCTCACATTCCATGGTCACAACTAGGAACAGTGAGTACTGTACCATATGTCCACACCCTCACCAGCACTTGTTGCTTCTGAGCCTCTTAGTACATAGGCCATTCTATATACTAAAAGTAATGGCAGCTCATTGTTGATTTGTTCTGCATTTCCCTGATAACAAGTGCCCGTGCTGAGTATTAATATGTCTGGTAGCTACTGGATTTAAATATATATATATCGTTTAATAAATGGGAGGTAGAGATAGAAAGATACGGAAACCAGAGAAAAAGGTGCTGGGGACTGAACCTGAGACCTCAGCGCCTCAGGCATGAAAGTCTTTTGCACAACTATTACACTATCTCCCCAGCCTTAGTCCCCAACTCCAAGAGGAAACTGGGTTCCAGAACAGTGGAGTGACATGTCACAAGTGGCTACAGATGAGCCCAAAGTCAAAGGTGTTACAGGCAGGCAGGAGTGCCACATGTCCACCTCTGACCTTTGCCTTCACTGCTCCAAGGAGGCCCTGCCATTTGCAGGTCTCCAGAGAGAGAACAGGCCATCCTGCTTTATGGGCCCCTCTTCTCTCATGTTTCATATATAAATGGGGGGATTAATGGTTTATAGTAAATACAGCTGTTGATACATGTATAAAATTTCTCAAAACACACTCACTCCCAGCCTATGTCCTCCTCCATCATCATGCATCAAGACCTTCAAGGCCCCCTCACACCCAGAGTCCTTTACTTTGGTACAATACACCGAAGTCCAAGTTCGACTTTGTGTTTCCCCTTTCTGTTCATATTTCTCAACTTCTGTCTTGTGTGTGGGGGTAGGGATCATTGCATATGCATCTTTCTCTTTCTGGCTGATCTCACTTAACATGATTCCTTCAAGCTCTATCCAAGATGAGATGAAGAGGGAGAATTCATCATTTTTAATAGCTGAGTAGTATATATCTCATGACTTTCTTAGCTACTCATTTGTTGTTGGATACCTAAGTTACTTTCATGTTTTGGCGATTACAAATTGTGCTTCTGTGAACATAGGTATACACAGGAATTTTTGGATGGGTGTGTTTGGTTCTTTAGGATATGTCCCCAGGAGAAGAATTGCAGGGTCTTAGGGTAGGTCCATTTCTAGCCTTCTGAGAGTTCTCTGGACTGCTCTCCACAGGGGTTGTATCAATTTACATTCCCACCACCAGTGCAGGAGTGTTCCCTTACCCCTGCAACCTCTCCAGCATTTATTGTTGCTATAGTTTCTGATGTAGGACATTATCACAGGAGTGAAGTGGTGTCTCATTGTGTTCTTTATTTGCATTTAATTGACAATGACATGGATCATTTTTTCATATGTCCTTTGGCCTTTTGGATCTCTTCTTTGGTAAATACTCTGTTCATATCCTCTCCCCACTTTTGGATGTGGTTATTGATTTTTTTTTGTTGCTGAATTTGGTGAACTCTTTATATATTTTCGTTAGATGTATGGCATGTAAAGATCTCCCATTCTATAAGGAGTCTCTTTGTTTGCTGGTGGTTCTTTTTGCTGTGTAGAAACTTTTCAATTTGATGTAGTCCCATTGGTTTATTTTTGTTTTAGTCTTCCTTGCAATTGGACTTGAGTCATTAAAGAAGCCTATAAAACTTAGATGAAAAGGAGTTCTGCCAATATATTCTTCTAAGTATTTGATAATTTCTGGTCTAACATCTCAGTCCTTGGTCCAGTTGGAGTGTGGTGAGTTGCAGTGGCTCAGTTTCGTTTTTCTGCACATTTCAACACAATTTTCCCAACACCATTTGTTGAAGAGACTCTCCTTTCTCCATTTAATAGTTTGGGCCCCTTTGTAAAAAAATTAGCTATCCATAGGTGTGGGGGGGTTTATTTCTGGGCTCTCAATTTTATTCCATTAGTCAGTGTGTCTATTTCTGTTCCAGTACCAGGTAGTTTTATTACAGTGGCCCTATAATATAGTTTGAGATCTGGGAGCATTATGCTTCTAGATCTGTTCCTTTTTCTCAAGATTGTTTTGGCAATCCTAGGTATTTTCTGGTTTCAGATAAACTTTTGTAACTTTTGTTCTATTCTCTTTAAAAATAAAAAAGTGGTGGGATCTTAATGGAGACTAAATTAAATTTGTATATGGCTCTGAGTAGAATATTCATATTGATTATGTTAATTCTTCCAATGCATAGGACATAGATTATCTTTCCACTTCTTTGTCTTTTTTTCCCCTTGAATAGTGACTCAATATTTTCAGTATACAAGTCTTTCACTTCTTTATTAGGCTTATTCCTAATTATTTAATTACTTTATTGTTATTGCTGCTAAAGTGGATGGGACTGATTTCTGTGTTTCTTCTTCTTTTGACTTAGTGTTTGTGTAAAGGAATGCCGCTGACTTTTGTATATTAATTTTGATAACTGCTCCAACAAGGACTTTGAAAATATCCAATATTTCTAGTCTATCTCTTCATTTAATTCTCCTGTTTCTTTATTAACTCTCTGCCTAGATGATCTGTCTACTTAACAGAGTGAGGTATTGAAGTCTCCTAGTATTACTGTGTTGCTATCAATATATTTTCATAGCTCTTTTGGTAGATGTTTGATGTATTTTGATGGCCCTTCATTGGGGGCATCAATGTTAATAACTATTAAGTCCTTTTGGTTGACTGATCCTCTGAGCATTATGTAATGTTCATCCCTATCTTTTATTACTTTATTTTAAAGTCTATTGTGTCATATATGAGAATAGCTGTTCCTGCCCCTTTTGTGGGCCGTTAACTTATATGTATGATAGTTTTCCATCCTTTCACTCTGAGTCTGTATTTGTCCTGTTGAGTTAGGTGGAATTCCTACAGAATTGCCTACTCTGTGCCTTTTAATAGGCAAATTCAGACCATTGATATTATATATTAAGATAGTTCAATGTCACTATTCTAATCTTGCCATGAGTGTACTAATGTATGCCTTGTTTTTGGTAATGTTGTTACTGTTTGTAGGATCTTTTTTTTTAGAACTTCTTGTAGGGCAGGTTTGGTTTAGTTAATTCCTTTAGCTGTTGCTTGTGTGAGGGTTTTTTTTTTTTCTCTGTCTAGTCTGAATGATAGTCTGGCATGATAGTCTATTCTTGGGTTTCTTGAATCTTTACATCCTTTCTGTTGTGTAGCATGGGGAAGTTTCTGCTATTATTTATTCTATTACATATTCTTCACCTTCTCTTCCTCTGGCAAATCAGTAATGTGTATATTGTTTCTTTTGAGGTCATCCCATATGTCTCTGTTATTTTCAGTATCTCTTTTTTAGCTCTCTTACTTCTTTCTTAGTTTTCTCTAATTCACTTTTGATCTTGCAAATTCTGTTTTCTGCCTTAGTTTTTCTGCTCTCACTTCCCTCAGGCTCCTTAGTTTGGCTGACTGTATTAGCTTCTTCAGATAGTTGGGCTCTTAACTCAGCTATTTCAGCTTTTAGCTCTTTAATTACCTCAAGATAGTTTGTATTATCTTTTATAGTCTCATCATTTGTTTCCTCATTTCTGATATTTCTATCAAAGGCTTTCCTCACTTATGTAATTATCATATCTGTTAATGTTTGGATGTTTTTTATCATCCTTATTTACTTCTAGGTTCTTGGCTCCAAACTCCCTACCCCAACCTGGGATCCTGTCATGGTTCATTGTTGCAGACTTATTTTATTGGTTTGATTATTATATTTGCTCTCCTTTGAGATTTCTGTCCTGGATGTTTAACTATGCAGGTTTGCACAGATGGCCTCCTCAGTGTATTTATATCTGTGCAGGATGTGTGAAACCTGTCCCAGGATAGAGTCCTATAGGAAGCCCACCAAGATAGTGCTTTGTTTTAATTGAGATGGAGGTGTAGTACACCAGATTCCCTCTACAGAGCTAGGCCAGTCCAAGCAAGCAACTCCCAAATAATAGAACAATACACTCCACTCTACTAATTTCTCTGACAGCAATGTGCCACTCAGGTGAGATTTGCTACTGCAGCCTGATTCAGATTATAGACTTTGTGTGTGGGAGCAGTTATGGTGTAGCACCAGTAGTTGAGGTTCCTCTGTAGCTGTTGATCACTTTAAGGTACAGATACTAGTTGTGGCTGAAACTTCTGGCAAGAAGCCCCTTTAGGCCAGTGATTGGCTTCCCAAAATTCCAAGAAAAGTCAGAAAAGGAGTACTCTGACCCTCTGTAGGGGCAGCAACACTTAGAATCTTATGTTGCTGTTCAGGTATGATGTGAGGTGGCCTCTGGTCTGTTGGTCGTAGAACCCCTGAAACCAGCTACCATTTTGTGTGTTTCAGGAGTGGGTAGAGCTATTGTTTTAATGTTAACACCACTGCCTCTGAAAGATCAGAGGTAAGCTGGTGGTGGCTATTGTAAAGGCGGGTGGATCTCCTGTGTTCAAATTGTAGAGAGAAATAGACAACTAGGACAGCTAAAAAAGAAAGTCTCAGAAAACAGAAGGACTACACACAGAGAAGGAATTAAACTAAAAAAAAAAAAAATGTACACACTCACTAAGAGAGAGAAACAGAAAACATACAAAACAACCATAGAAAGAAAAAAAGAAAAGAAAAGCAGATGGGAGTGTGCATACATGTACGTACCACACCTGATGGTGGTAGTGGTATTGGTGTGTAGAGGTCTTGTCGTAGGTACATATCAAACTTATTACCAACTGAGAAGAACGTTGGTCTGATGGAGCTTCTCCCAATTCCCAAAATACTTATGTATGCACATCTCTGCTGGAGTGGTGAGTGGATGGGGCTACAGAGTGACTACCTGCTTATGACAGGGCAGACCAATCTGCCTGCCACGTGGCTTCTGGCCTATCTGCAGTTCAGCTCCAGTCAGAGAAGGTCACAGGCACCCACACTGTGATCTGACTCAGCAGTCAGACTAGCTTGAAGGCAGGCTGTCCCTTTAGAGAATTCCTCCTCTGGATCATAACCTACACTTTTCCCACTGCCACTGGAGCTATGTCATATTATGTTTCTTGTTGTATTATCTGTTTGTTCCCCTCAGAGGACTCGATCTTGGCATAATACTGGTAGAAAGGACTCAGGTAGGTTTGACAAAAGATACACTTTCTGTGAAGTTCAGTCCCCGAGCAAAGGCAGCCATAATAGTTAAGGCAATTTACTCCTCAGACCTGCCTGTAATTCACCTCCCCAAGCCTCTTGCTTCTCCCACAAAGCAGTGATTTCTCAGTCTTGGCTACATGGGATGGGGGGTGGGGGAGTTGTCACATGAGGGTTATTTTTAAATGTCATTACCTCAATCAGATGACATACCAGTTAAATCAAAAGATACTCCTGGGTGATTACACAAAGTAGTCAGGCTGAGAGATGGCTCCGATGACATGCTGTGACCTCCCACTCCTCAAAATTCCCAACATTCTCCCAATTCCAGCCCCCCCACCCTGTCTCCAGGCCTCCAAGGGTGACAGTGGTTTGTTATGCAAACAGCTAACTAGGGTTCTCAAAGTCTTTTCTGGAGAAGCCTCATTCTGCAAGATGCCCCATGAGCATAGAGGGTGTGGTCAGTGAAACTGGGGAACCTACCCTCTAGCCATCCCCCCATACTGGGTCACCAGGTAAGGCAGGTCAGCAGTCCCTCATCCATTCCCAGAAAGGAAAGCAAGGGCACCTGACATCAGGCTTCCTGGAGAACATGCTGGAAGGGCTGTCTCAGCGTCATTGGGTGGCCAGCATGCCCTGAGCCAAGTGCTGACACCTGGAGTAGAGTAGGCAGGCCAGACATGGTGCCCACCCTCCCAGATCCCTCGTTGTGGACCTGGGCACACAGCTGTGTCCTACCTTCCAGGTGCATGGCCATCAGTCTGTCTACTGAACTGAGCAGAGCAAGATCAGTATAAGAGGATAGACAGAAAGCCTTTGCACAAAAGAGGAAGTCACCACTATGGTTTCTCCTTGGAGCCCCCAGCCCTCCTTTCAGCCCCCATGCAGCTGGAAGGGGTGGTTCTGGGGGGCCTTTGCTGAAAGTCACTATAGCAGGGGAAAGTGGGGGGTGGGCAGGAGGGACCTGGCCCTTACCTCTGGGTCTGAATTGACAAGGATGAACAGAAGGACGTGTCTATTAAATTCCATAAGCATTTATTTATTCCTGTTCAAATATGATATGTGTATTATCCAGGTAGTGTATGAAAATGGTACAAAACCCAGAAAGTGCAAACAGGACATAATTATAGAGTCGGCTCCCCAGTCCCTCATGTCCCCATCCGGGCTGCTCCTGCTGCCAGTTCCTGTGTGTACTTCCATACCCTTTCCTCCTTCCTCCCCTACCTCACTCCTCCTCTCCTTCCCTCCTTTCCTTTTTCCCTTGCTCAAATGACAGCAAACTCCAGTTGCCCCCTTTCCCAGCTAATGATCATGGAGCGCCTGTCATGCCATTACATAAAGAAGGGCTGCAAAGTATTTTGTCATAAGAATGTGCCAGAACCTATTTAATGAGGCTCTTAGTGAGTGACACCTGGGCTGCATCCCATTTTCAGCTCCTCTGAACAATGTCTTAATGAATAACTTTAGAAAGAGATCATCATCCCAGTGCAAGTCTGTCTCTAAGACAAACACCTAACAAGGCTGGCCTGCAGTTACGACCCTGTGCACTGTCATCATGATAGGAAGGGCTGGCTCTCCTCAGGGATGGATGCCACACCAAAGGATGGCATTACTTTTTTTTTTTTTTTTTAAATATTTATTTTATTTATTTATTCCCTTTTGTTGCCCTTGTTGTTTTATTGTTGTAGTTATTATTGTTGTTGTCGTTGTTGGATAGGACAGAGAAAAATGGAGAGAGGAGGGGAAGACAGAGAGGAGGAGAGAAAGATAGACACCTGCAGACCTGCTTCACCGCCTGTGAAGCGACTCCCCTGCAGGTGGGGAGCCAGGGTTCGAACCGAGATCCTTATGCCGGTCCTAGTGCTTTGCGCCACCTGCGCTTAACCCACTGCGCTACAGCCCAACTCCCAGGATGGCATTACTTTTACAAACTTTCTGTCCTGAAAACCTGCCTGGCCCCCATTCTTTCAGGTTTTTCACCACATAACTCTTTTTTTTTTTTTGAAATCTTAGCAGAAAAGGGAAAAGGAATGGGGTTCCAGCAGGAGTGGGCACCCACACAACAAGAAAGGAAAGGGGCCAGGCAGCGGTACACCTGGTGAAGCACACACATTATAGTGTGCAAGGACCCAGGTTCAAGCCCCAGGTCCCCACCTTTAGGGGGAAAGCTTTATGAGTGGTGAAGCAGGGCTGCAGGTGTCTCTCTGTCTCTTTCCCTCTCTGCCTCCCACTTCCTTCTCAATTTCTGTCTCTATCCAGTAATAAGTAAATAAAAATATTTTTAAAATTAAAAAAATATATAGAGGCACCTAGGACATCAGGTAGGAAACTGTTTAAGGGACAATGGGAGAGAGTGTCACAGCAGCCAAGTAACAACGAGACAGGAGCAGGCAGCTCAGGCAGGGAGAGAACCTTGTCCCCAAGGAAGCCTCCAGCCAGCCCGGCAGGACCAAGAAACTATAGTGACCCAGGGGTGTGTCCACACCAGCTATGGCTACTTGTAAGAACCAATTTGTTATATTTGCAGGAACTTATGAACAAGTTTATAAACATGCACACTGTTCAACATTAAATGACAGGATCCAGGGAGGCACTGGGGCAGAAGAGCACAGGACTTGCATACACTAGGACCCAAGTTTGGTCCCTAACACTGCATGTGTTAGGGTGATGCTCTGGTTCTCTCGCTCTCTCTCTCTCTATCTATCTCTCAATTAATTAATTAATTAAATCTCAAACTATTTTAAAAGTCTGCCATGCATATGACCCAGGTTCAAGCTCAGTCCCCACCCAATTGGAGGAATCTTCAGCACTGTGTTGTCTTGCTCCCTCTCACCCTCTGTCTCTGTGTCTGTATGAGAATGTCTTCAGATACATGGGCCCAAGTCCTGGGGTCCCTTTTTGCTTCTTAGAACCATGGTAATGTCCTTCTACTCAGTGCTGATCCCACTGTGCTTGATCATCTCCAGCTGTGCACACTCAAGGCCTCGGTGCTTTTTGCACTCAGGCCTCATCAGAACCACCAGTGACGCAGGCCACCTCCCCCAGCCCCCACTTCTGGCTGAGTGTCGTGGATGACCTAAGGAAAAAATATAGATTTGACTCTGTTCCCAGTCAGAGCGCCTTCGTAATTTCCTAACCTTAATGCTGCTCCTCGGCTCCAGTTCCTGTCACAGAGCCAGATCCTTTAGAATCCAACAGTAGCAGCATCTTTTGTTCTAATGAGGCAACTCTTGGTGACTCCAGATGGTTCCAGGAGGAGGATGGAGGAAGGGGCTTGCCAGAAAGAGCATGATTCAAATCCAGACTCTTCACCCCACCCTCTGTCCTCCAACAAAGATTGAGAAAGTGCAGGTTTTGGAAAGCTTCTAAGTTGGGGAGCACATACCAGGAGAATGGTGCTCTGCACCCCCATAGCCACAGAAGCTCCTGTGTGGGGACCTTTACCTGTGTGTCTCTCTATCTGGCCATCTACCTGTAGCCACCGAAGTGTCTTGTAATTAATGGGCCACAGTGAATAAACTGTCTTCCCGGGTTCCGGTTCCAGGAGACCTTTTGCAAATGGGGACTCCCAGCGAGGACCCCCTGCAGTCTATAAACAGAAGTGTGGGCAGTGTGAGCTCCCTGTGACTGGCGTCTGTCGTCTGTCCGCAGTGAGCACCACCTAGTAAGGCCCCTCCCCTGCAGGCCTTGGTCCCCTGTGATGAGTGTGAGAAGTAGACGGTGCTGCTGGTCGTCCAGTTGGTGTAGACACATTGGCCCATGTGGATTAGCTCCCATGTGGCATCAAAGCATATGAGAGTGAGAGGGGAAAAAAGCATCCATGAGGTGCCCAGCTTAGTAAGACTAGGGTGGGGCCTGAGAACTTGCATTTCTTTCTCTTTTTTTATTTTTCTATTATTATCTTTATTTGTTTACTGGATAGAGACAGTCAGAAATCAAAGGGGAGGGGAAGATAGAAAGGGAGAGAGACAGAGAGATACCTGCAGCACTGCTTCACCACTTGCAAAGCTTTCCCCCTGCAGGTAGGACTGGGGGCTTGAACCCGGGTCCTTGTGCATTATAATATGTGCATTTAACCAAGTACACCACCACCTGGCCCCAAGAACTTGCATTTCTAAGTTCCTAGGTGGTTCTGATGCTGCTGGTCAGGGGATTCCCCACAGTGCAATAACACAACCCACATACACACTGAGCATTCATTGCTGGGAGTGAGCTGACCTGTCTTAAGTACACACACAACAGTTATTCAACATTCAGCTGTGTTCTCTGGTCAGTCAGCTGGGAGGTAAGCCAATGGACCCAGGTGACAGTGAAGGAAGGGGGGAGGTGTAGTTAGATCCTGGAATCAGGGAGGCCTGGGCAGACTGCTGAGAGCCTCCAAGAATACAGCCAGCTCATGCCCCTGGAACCTCAAAGATCACCTGCAGGTAGCAGGAAGCAGTCCCTGGCCTGCTCAGGAGCAAACAAAGCCCATCACAGGCTTTAAACAAAAGTGAGAAGTAGGAAGAGAAATCCTGAAGGAGACAGTGAAGATCACACTGGACCCTGGAAATAGAGCATCTGGGTCCAAAGCCCTGTCTTCCCGAGGGTCAGGAACAAGGAGAAGGAAGAAGACCAAGGGGGGCAGGCAGTAATGCAGCAGGTTAATACACATGGCACGAAGCACAAAGACTAGCCTAAAGGATCCCGGTTTGAGCCCCTGGCTCCCCACCTGCAGGGAGTTGCTTCACAGGCCATGAAGCAGGTCTGCAGGTGTCTGTCTTTCTCTCGCCCTCTGACTTCCCTTCTTCTCTCAATTTCTCTCTGTCCTATTCAACAACAATGACAACTGGCAACAATGACAATAACAACAAGGGCAACAAAATGGGAGAAGTGACCTCCAGGAGCAGTGGATTCATAGTGCAGGCACCGAGCCCCAGCAATACCCCGGAGGCAAAAAAAAAAAAAAAAAGACAGCGAGAGACTGTGGATCCTTTCACAGCAAGTTCAGGAGCAGGTAGCACAGCCATGGGGGCACACAGAGCAGATGCTGAGCTGGGCGTACTTCACACCCAACCTGGCCGGCTGGCATTGCACACATGGAAGACACTCACTGAGTTGCATCTTACTTCAGAGGTGTGGAAGTGACACCCAGCATGTCCCCCAAGACACAATCTTGACAAGTCACTTCCTACATAGTAACCCAAACCTCCACGTGCCAGGCCTCCTGCTGAGCTCTGTGGACACAGTGGTGAGAGAAGTCACTGTTCCTGCCTGACCATCTCCACCAAGTCTGTCCAGAAGTGCCTGCAGAAAAGATTGGCCTAAGGATTCCAGTTCAAGCCCCCGCTTCCCCACCTGTGGGGGGCGCAGAAGGGGTGTCACTTCACAGGTGGTGAAGCAGGTCTACAGGTGTCTTTCTTTTCCCGTCTCTGTCTCCCCTCCTCTCTCAATTTCTCTCTATCCTATCCAACAACAGCAGCAGCAGTGGCAACAATGACAATAACAACAACAAGGGCAACAAAATGGGTTCAGGTGAGCTCTGAGAGGACAAGAAGGAGCCCCACAGAGCACTGAGGCTGGACTGTGAGGTTCAAGGTAAGAGAGAGCCTAGAAAGAGCTGTGGAGATAACAGGGCTGGTGATGAGAATCTTTTTTGCTGAACCTGGATGTTCTGATTTCCAGTTTCTAAAAGCAGGGGTTTTGCCTGTGGGCAGAGCTCCCAGATCATAGGCTATAAAGTAGTTCAAAACCCAGACGAAGTGAGGGCAGCCGACTAGAAAGCTGTGTGCAATTTCTAACAAGCTCACACACTCACCACCCTCCAGGGCTCAGCAGCTCTGCTTCCAGTCATGTGGCCTAAAGAAATGAAGGCAGGTGTCGACACAGAGGCTCTAAGGGAAATGTCAGAGCACAAAGCTGGACACATTCCAGGTTACAGAACTCAGGAAAGAAGAGAGTCCACAAAAGATAGTGCATTCCATGTGAGTCCACTGATGTCAAGATCAGGAGCAAGGCAGAATTAATGTCAGGGGACAGAGCCAGAAAAGTGGGGCCTAGCAGACTCTGCATCTCAGCCTAGATGGTGTCACATGGGGGGGACACAACTGCCCACTCAGGATGCCTGCAATTTGCTGAGTGCAGGTTATAAACTGTAGCTCATTTGATAGAATAATGATTAGAGGGGGTCAGACAGCAGCGCAGCAGGTTAAGCGCACGTGGCACAAAGCACAAGGATCGGCATAAGGATCCCAGTTTGAGCTCCCGGCTCCCCACCTGCAGGGGTCGATTCACAGGCGGTGAAGCAGGTCTGCAGGTGTCTCTCTTTCTCTCCCCCTCTCTGTCTTCCCCTCCTCTTTCCCATTTCTCTCTGCCCTATCCAACAACGAACGACATCAACAAAAATAGCCACAACAAGGCTACAACAACAAGGGCAACAAAAGGGGAAAAAATATTAATGATTACAGGGGAAGAGGTAGATAGCATAATGATGATGCAAACAGACTCTCATGCCTGAGGCTCCGAAGTCCCAGGTTCAATCCCCTGCACCACCATAAGCCAGAGCTGAGCAGTGCTCTGGTTAAATAAGAATGATGATGATGAGGAAGAGGAGGAGGAGGAGGAACATTACAGGCACTAGAAGTGAGATGGCACCAGGGTGAGCGACAGATGGGAAGATGTAGAGGCAGTGGAGCCATGAGTCAGGCCCCTGTGTTCGGGGGCTCCCTCCCTTGCCAGATAGAAGCCAGATAGAAAATGGATGCAGAGATCAGAGCCACCAGATGAGGAAGATGGTGTTGACGGGTGATAGTGAAGATGGTAATGAGGAGCATAACATGGATGAAGAATGCTGGTGATGCAGGTGCCGAGGACTATCTTCAAATGTGCAAGCAGTGCCTCATGGTAGCAGAAAACTTGAAATGCAGATAAGGAATCCCTCTGTTCTCCCACAATTCAGTGGTGCTGCTGCTAAAATGGTGGGAGACAGCAGTGAAGGTGAAGATGACTACAGAGATGAGCTGCTGGGGAAAAGTTGGGGGGCCTGGTGAGGAGGGCCCTGGAGAGTATGGGCAAGGGCATTTGCAGTAGCCAGCACACAATGAGGACCATTTGGATTCCCATCTTGAGATTTGAATGGCACTTGGTACAGGCCAGGGCAGCTCATGGCATGAATGAATGAGTGAATGAGCAAGGGGTTGAGGCCAAGCTCCTGGTACATTCTTTTGCTGTGAGGCATTTCCTACCCTGAAAATGGCTAGCTGGCACAGCCCTAGTGCTGCATCTCCTAAGTGGGTTGGAGCAAAGGCCAACTTCACTGCATGCAGCTCTTCCAGGTCCCCACTAGGCTCAGAGCTCCACTGTCCCTGCCAGGACACCCTTAACAACTGCTAAGCCCAGGTTTTCACTGTGCTGGGCTGTGCATTCTGCAGCCTGTCCTGGCTCTGGTTGGGGGACGGAATGGGCATGTCTATCCGTGCATGGACTGGTGAGATCAGGGCCAGGCCCAGCCAGATGACGTTTTAGCCTTCAAGCCTTTGATTCCACCATCTCAGTGGCTGTCATGCAGGAATTGTCCCAGCATGGGGATGGCTAGGCCCCTGGTCTCACAGCAGACTTCTCAGTAAGTCCTCATTAACACTCCCTCCACCTCCAGCCTTGCACCAAACACGCAGAGCCTCGCAGGCCCTGCCTGGACCTGAACGTGCCTGGGGGCAGCACCCCAGCAACACAGAGGGCAGGCAGATGGCAAGCTGCCCCATGTGCTGGCTGTCAGGTCCTTTCAAAGAGCCCAGAGCCTGTCAGGTCCTGCTGAGTTCAGTCCCGTGAGCTGGGCAGCTCCTCCTTATTCAAACAGGCACCCTGTTCTCCCAGGCAGCACCTCCCTGCCGCACTCAGCCCCACCAATGCTTGGACCCTCCAAAATGAGCATGGCAGGAAACTTGGAAAGCAGATAAGGAACAGGCCTACTGTTCAAGAACCTGTGATGCTGTTGCTCAGATGGTGATGGTACAGACCATGGAGAAGATGAGGATGGAAGATAATGGGGAAGATGAGATGAAAGAGGCGGTGAAGAGGAAAGATGGTGGGGGTGGTGATGGGAATAATGACGACAGCCATGCAGAAGCCGGCTGTGATTGTGTTTGCTCTGAGCTCACCACAGTCTCAAAGGAGACCGACCAAGTAGATCTCATCCTCACAGAAACCACAGTCACAAGAAGGCTCTTGTCTTGTTTTAGGGAAGGAACTAATTAAAATCAGAAAGGCACCTAGGGTCAGGGTTCACTCACACTGCCTGCCTGGCTTGGCCTCCTCTCTACCCCTTGAGGTCTGTAAATGTGACTGACACTACTTCCCAGGGCGTGAAGATGAGCACAGGCCTAGCCTCCACTTGGGATGTGAAAGCAGCTCTCCTTTCTTTCTTTCTTTCTTTCTTTTTTCCTTGAGTTTTGCAAGTCATGTTTTCCCTTTATGTAGGTTTTTTTCTTCTTATTTATTTATTTATTTATAAAAAGGAAACACTGACAAAACCATAGGATAACAGGGGTACAGTGAAAACAGCTCTTATGATCATCTTCTGCCAGCCCTTCATCTTCTCCAGCCTGCCCCCTCTCTGCTGCAGGCCCCACTGCCCCCTCACTTCCCCAGGCTGCCCTGCCAGGGCTTCTGAACTGCTTTGCCAGATCCTCACGGGCTCTGACTATGGCCCCTGGGCTGCAAAGTCACAGCCAAGAGAGGGAGGTTCCTGGTCCTGGGACGGTGTACCCACAGAACACTATGGGAACTCCAAAGAGGAACAAGAGTCCTTCCTCGTTGTTAGAGGGGAGTCAGCTGATAAACAGACTGTTAGGAAAGGGCCCTGCCCTACTTCCCCCTTATTCTAACCTTCCCTCCCTCCCCCTGCCTCCCAGTAATCTCCCACCCCCAGGCTTTCCACAGCCCCTCTTTTCTAGCAGCAACCACACCTCCACTCTAGTCTAACCCCCACCTCCAACTGTCCCCACTCCCCAAGTTGTGTGCTCAGCTAGAAAGATCTGCAAGCATTTCACCCTAGAAAGACAGCCCTCTCTCTTCCCCTTTAATCTGCATGCGGAGCTCAACATCAGGCTGATGAAAGCACTCATGCCATAGGAATGGGGGGGGGGGTTACTACCAGAGTTTTCCTGAAAGGACCTTGTTCCACACTTAGCCAGATGCTGCTGCTCCACCCCAGAATCACTTCAGTACCGGGTCCCACAGACACTGGCTCCAAGATGGATGGAGAACCCCCTCAGTCTCTGAATGAGCATGTGAGCTGGTGAGAAAGTGGAGCAGAGGGCTGCAGGCTCTCACACTGACAGCCCCCTGCAGTGCTTCCTGGAGCTGTACTCAGCTTCTGATTCCTGTGCAAGGCTGTCTCCTGAGTCAGCTCCCAAGTTGTCACCTTGGCCAGCTCCTGAGGCTCCTCCAGCCCCTCCCACCTGCCTCCAGCTTCCCAAAGCAACCCCCAGGTCCCATCTGTGAGTGAGTCCTGTCCTGCCCAGCCCAACTCTTCAGGTGACCCAGCCTCTTCCCCCCGCCCAGGGAAGTGCCACCCCCCTCATCAGGGCTCCCAGAATACTCAATGCCCCCTCCCCCAGGCTCCCTCCAAAGCTCCCTTTTCTTTTTAAATTTATTTTTTTTATTTTAAAATATTTTTACTGGATAGAAACTGAGAAATTTATAGGGGGGGGAAGATAGAGGAGGAGAGAGACAGAGATACCTGCAGAACCACTTGCAAAGCTTCCCCCATAAAGGTGGGGACTAAGGGCTTGAAACTGGGTCCTTGCACAAGGTAACATGTGCTCAGCCTGGCACACCACCTCCTGGCCCCCTCCCTTTTATTTTCTTTACTCTGACTGAGGACACTTGGGCCCCAGTGGAGAGGTCAGGGCTGACTTGAGTGGCCTGACTTGCATGGCCCTCACAGGCAAACTGAACAACATGCTTGCAAAGCCCTTGGTAAAAGAAGCTCAGGAAACACAGGTCCTCCTCCCACGCCCCCCTTTGTTTAAACAACAGAAAGGTGGGGATGGGTCTTGAGCAGTGTTCTGGGACAGAGAGTTGAGCAGGGAACCCGGGCTAAGTGGGGACACCTCCCCAGGCCAGCACCAGCCCACCTGCAGCAACCTGCCTGCCTGGGTGTGGCTGAGGCAGTAGAGCCCCTAGAGGGGGGCCAGCAACGTGAGTTTAGGAGAGGCTCTGGAGGTGTGTGGGGCCTGCTCACAAGAGGTTGTCCACCCCCCACCCCCCCACCCCGGAATCCTTACCCACAGAACCCTGTAGCCCCAAAGCCCTATTATTGGGACCTCCAATGCCAGGATGGGACCTCTGTGTAGAGAAACTGGCCACATGCATGTTCTTGGAAACAGTTAAAGCTCCTCATAAATTAGCTCCCTTGAAGTAGGTCACTGAGGCCCTGACCCGTCAGCCCCAGGAAGCAAGACCAGCAAGTTTGTGCAATCTGACAAGGTTTCACAAACAAGCAAACAGAGTTGTTTTTAGTAGCCAGTGGGAAAGAGAAACAGTGATGCCTCTGCTCTAAGGAGCGGACAGGCACTGAGCAAGGATGTCGGACAGAAAGCAGCAGCTGGGCCACCCATGGGTCCCTCCTGGCTTCTCTAGGGCATGAGCTTGGGCTCAGTGGGGCCACACAGAGTTCAGGAAGCCAAGAGGAGGAACTGGCCAAATAGCCTCTGCAGCAGCCTAGGGCCCTCAGCTGCAGTCCCTCCCCAGAAGAATGCTGCACTACAGGGGGCCCAGGGCCTTCCCCCTCCTCCCAGCCAAGCAGGGACAAACAGGCAGCCCCCCAATTTCCTGGGGGGCCAGAGGACTGGGAAGCACTTTACTTAAACATCAGCCCTAGATTACAAATAGATCAGGAGCCTAGAAGGAGAAAGCATCAGTGGTCCAAAGATTTAGCATCGACTCACTGGGCAGTCTAATCAGTGTTGACTCTGTGTCTTGTGGGTCCCACAGGCCTGGAGGGAGAACGTGCATGGTATAAACAGCAGGGGTTTTCCAACTCCAGGAAGCTTTGGATTATCTGGAGGTCTAGTGGGTCAGAGACAGAGTCTGGGAATTTGCATTCTGTGATTGGTTGGTTTATGTGCTTGTTTGTTTTAAATAGAGGCAGAGAAAGTAAAAGTGACCACACACTATAGATTCTTACAGCGCAGGCTCAAACCTAGGTCACATATAGGGTAGAGCAATACACTATCCAAGTGAGTTATGTTGCCAACCCCTATGCTATTTTTTAATGTGTCTGTGGCACCAGAGAATAGCTTTGCATGTGTGCAAATGTCCAAGCAGTCTCTGCATCCCAACTTTTTACTGTATATACTCAGAGGGAGAGCAGCGAGAGAGAGAGAAAGAGAGAGAGAGAGAGGAGAGATACCACAGCACTACTCCCCCATCCAGGGAGCTCCCTTGGTGCCATTCACAGAACTTCTGGGCTCACCCCCAGAACCTCCAGTTAGGTGTGTATTCTACTCACTGAACTACTTCCCAGCCCCTAAAGTTTGCACTTCTAGTAAGTCACTGAGTGCTCTTGGTCTGGGGACCTTTGCTTCCTTTCTTTTTCTTTTTTTTCTTTTTTCTTTTTTGTTTTTTGTCTCCTGGGTTATGGGGCAGGAAGGCTTGGTGCCAGCACTACGAATCCACTACTTCTGGCAGCTTTCTTTTCCATTTTATTACACAGGACAGAGAGAAATTGAAAGGGGAGGGGAAGATAGAGAAGGAGAGAGACAGACAGACAGACAGAGAAAGAGAGACAGAGAGAGAGAGACCTTCAGACCTGCTTCACCACTTGTGAAGTGATCTGCAGGTGGGAACCAGGGGCTCGAACAGGGATCCTTGTGCTGGTCCTTGCTTTGTACTATGTGCGTTTAACTTAGTGCACCACCACCTGGGGCCCCACCCCTTTCTTTTCTCTCTCTTTTTTTTAACCATGACTTATCTCTGCGCCTCTCTGCCTGTACCACTCCATGACTGTTCTTTTTTCTTTCCTGTACACAGTTAATGAGAGACAGTGACAGAGAGGATAGAGAGAGAAACAAGTGCAGCACACTCTCTACCTCCAGCCCCCAGCTTCCTTTTATCCTGATTTCCTTTCCAGTCTCTGTTGCCAGGGCCCACTGTTGACACTCAGTCTGCTTCCTTGTTACTAGAGGTCCTAGAGTTTGCAGATGTCCACAGTTCTGTCACCACCCTTTTCAAAAGCATTAGGCAGCTGTTTTCACCACCTTCTATTAAACTAAGATCCATCTGTCTACAGCAGACATGCAAGCTTCTCAGTTGTTGCTGTGAAGGTCTATGTTGCCTTTTCTAGCTTGGGGGTCCCTCTCAGACTCAGGCTGAGGTGATAGTCAGACTCAGCCAGAGTGATGATGTGCTACACGGGCAAATGCCACATCCCACCAAGTCGCAAGGTCAATGCTCACTGTGAATTTATGATGTCCAGCAAGATAATGTCCAGGTCCATCTGGTTGGCTAAGCTGATGGTTCTCTCAGCTTCTCTGAATGCCCCACCAGGTGGCCAGCTGGCTCTGTGTCTCAGTGGGCTGGGCCGCCCATAGACCACCAGCTGCTCTGCCAGGGCAAGAAGAAGATGGCACAGAGGCAGGCCCCTGGGTGAAGGGAGTTGCATGTATGAGGCCTCTGTGCTGGCCAGGGGACATCTAGAATGCATTTCAGCTAGTCTGTCAACAGCTTTAGGGATGGAAGCTTTACCCCAAGAATACAGGGAGACTTGTGTGTCTCCCTTGCCACCTCTCAGTCTCTGGAAGCAGAGGGGCCTGGGTGTTGGAGTACCTTTGCATTCTCCTCAGGTGACTCCTTGACTGAAAAGCAGGCTGGCCTAGAAGCACTGCTCTTCATGACCTGCTGCTCACAGACCAGGAAATGGAAGCTCAGAGAGGCTAAATCACTTGCCCAGAGTCACACAACTGAAAGCCATGGAGCCAGAATCCTTGGTCTGACAAAGTGGAAGCCTTCTCACCTGTTGCCCACCCCATCTCAGGGGGCTGCCCCATCCTGCCTAACTAAGGAAGAGGACACATTTGTTCCCCTGCCAACACTTTTCACTGGTGTTTAAGGAAAGGGGGGTTGTCCAGAAGGCAGAAAATATAGCTGGAGGTCTCCTTTGCTTCCCCCATATGCCCCCTTTTTCTGTCTTCCCAATGATACCCCACAATCCCTTCCCCTGCTTCCCCCCTCAAGGAATGGAGCTCAGGGTGCTCTCCCAACTTGGGTACCATTTCCCAGGGCCCTCTGCTGTCCCCCCCCCAAGCGTCACACACCCTCTGAGCACTGCCCTCCCTGGGGCAGAGTCCTGGGTTCACACCATTGTTCTGGGATGACAGACTCAGTCTGGTTAGTGAGACAACTGAACCCCACTCCCCACTATGTGACCTTGTGGCCTTGGCAAGCCTCTCTGTGTTTCTTCATCTGCAAACTAAACTCTTGATTGAAAATATTTGCACACTCTGCAGGCTGTTGGAAGGATCGATGTGGTCAGGTAGATGACAGGACTGTGTAAATGAGGGGTGCAGGGAGGTGGGGGCAAATGTTGACTTTCCTGATAGTGTGTCACCAGAGCTGGGCCTGCCACCATCCCAGCTCTATCACCACTGCCACCTGGCCCATTTTATGCTACCTGGGCCCACTTCCTACCTTCCTAGGCCTCAATTTCCCCATGTAGAATAGACTAGACCTACTCACTGGAATGGTCCCAAAGACACCTGACATGTAGGTGGGAGAGCCTTTGGGAGAAGGAGGTACTCCACTGTCACTCCACTGTCACCCCACTGTCACCACACTGTCAGCTGTCTCCTGGGGGTACCCGCACCTGCTCTCCAGGTTGGCCTCTCTGAGCTCTGCTTTGTGTCAAAAGCCTTGTTTTTTGTTTGTTTGTTTGCTTATCTGTTTGTTTTTTATTATTATCTTTGCTTATGTATTGGATGGAGACAGGCAAAAATAAAGAGGGAAAGGAAAGATAAAGAGGGAGTGAGAGACAGAGAAACACCTGCAGCACTGCTTCACCACTCACAAAGCTCTCTCCCTGAAGGTGTGGATGAGGGGCTTGAACACAGATCCTTGTACACTGTATCATGTGTGCTCAACCAGGTGTACCACCACCAACCCCTGTCAAAAGCCTTTGTCCACAGTGCAGTAACTGGCAGAAGTATGGGAATGAGGCACAAGGGATGCAGAGAAACAGAGGGCAGGGGAGGAGGGAGTGAAGTATGTGGTGGGTTTGCTAGCGTGGGCAGAGGAGGTTCAGAAGTCCATTTCCATCCTGACACCTGAGCCCCTGCCGTTTTTTTTTCTCTCTCTCCTGTTTTGCCAGCTCCTGAGCACCCACAAGTTTGAGGAAGACCTGGCATGGCAGGAGGGCATGCACACTTCATTCAGAGTAGCAGACCCCTTTCTCTGTCCCCTGACAGCTGTCCCGACCATTGGCAATACAGTGGACAGAGGGGGAAACTGAGGTTCAGTAGGGGAAGCTTTTCCCAAGTCACATAGCCCTGCAGCCACAACACCCAGACTGACCAGATGTCCTGGTTTGCCCAAACCAAGTGGGTCCTTGGAACACCCGGGGCTTCCAGAGCTGACCAGGGATGGCCCAGCTCTTCATGCACCTCGAGGAGTCCGTGCCAAGGTCAGGGGACACAAGCGAGAGACTCATGTGCGACTTTTCAGATTTCCCAGTAGCCAGAGTTAATCAGGAAAAGGAAATGGTGACATTGATTTCAATAGTAACTTATTGACCCCAAAGTCCAAAATAGTCTCTTTTATTTCATCATAGAATCCACAAGAAAATGTTAGATGTTGCACTTTTTTGTGTGTGTGCTAACTTTTAAGAGTCTTTGTGTGTTGGGGCCAGCAGATAACTCTAGCACCACATAACATGGAAGCACCATCGGCCCTGCTATGCTATCTCTGGTCTCTCTCTTTTCTGTCTCTCCTTTTCTGAATATACATGTAGAATTTTTTTTAAAAAGAGCATGCATTTTACCAAGTAAATCAATCATAGGCTTCCCAGGTAACTTAGAACTTCAGATAACCAATAAATGTTTATCATAATTATACACCAAGTGTTATGTGGAATACACTTACACTAGAAATGTTCTTTTTTTAAAATTTCTTTAAGTGTATCTTTATTTATTGGATAGAGACAGCCAGAAATTGAGAGGGAAGGGGGTGATAGAGACAGAGAGACACCTGCAGCCCTGCTTCACTGTGGGGCAAGTTCTGGAAGGCCTGCCCTGTCTACATGTCCACCACTCTGTTGGCCCCCAGAGAGGTGTCGTAGAGGAGGAAGAGAACAGGCCGTGGTGGGGGCAGGTGCGCAGAGTGACCACTCTGGACACTACGGTAGGGGCAGTGTGTTTATTGAAGAAAAAGGCAGAGTTTATATGGGGTAAAAAGAAGCCAGGTGCTGGGGCAGGGTACCAGGGCAACAAGCTGAACAGGGACAAAAGTTTGACAGCAAGAACCAATCAGATATTTTAGACTCTAGCTTCCTTCTAACAACTCCAGCTCTTGACTTCCCCTTACCCGGGGCATGGAACTTAAGAATGAGGCTGTTTGGGTCTGTCCACATTCCACTGAGCAAATCAGGTTTATCCAGACCAGGTAGAGGGGAAATGGTTGCAGCAGCCTCTGGGTCTAACAAGATGGAGGTCAGGGAGGAGCGGGGATTATTATAGGTGAATGCCTTCTGTCCTCACGGAGAGGTATCTGGGGTTCCAACCAGGCTCAACCTGCCATATCCCCACACTTCGAAGCTTTCCCCCTGCAGGTGGGGACCGGGGGCTCAAACCCGGGTCCTTGTGCTTTGTAACATGTGCGCTCAACCAGGTGCACCACCACCCGGCCCCTGGAAGTGTTCTTGTTTATCAGAACTTCACAGGGGTGGGAGGTATTATTTGCACACCTGCAGCCCTACTTTCAGCACATCTGAGTCCTGAGGCTCACCTTTCAGGTGCTTAACAACCACTTGAACTCGATGTCAAGAAGGGGACAGGGCACCTCTGGAGGAATAGCAGCGCCCAGTGGGGTCAGAGAGCTGGTTCCCCCTGAGTCAACCTGCAGAGACCCATCTTGCCCTTTCCCTTCTGTATCCACTCTAATCTTTACCCCATTGTGCTTGTGGCATTGTCTTTGTCTTAGCTGGGCTTTCTGGAAGCAACTCAACACATTCGATTCCCGATAATCTCCTGACAGGTAAACAGGCTGTAGGGAAGAAAGTCCACGTCGCACCCACGATTCTCTATGTCAGCACATTTTTTAAATCCAGAAAAGGGGTCAAGGCCAGTGGAGGTGGTGAGACAAGTCCTGGAGGAAGGATAGTTGGACCTAGGATGGGGTCCTAGAAACTTACCTCTCTCCCTCCAGCCTCAGTCTCACCCCTGCAAGGGCTGAAACACTACAGGTGGAAGTCTCTGAGCTGAGTGTTTCTCTCTGCCTTAGTTTCCGCCTCCTCAACAAGAAGTCACTGACTAGGGCCCTGGCTGGCATCTGGAGAATGGGGCAGTTGGCACCCACGTCTGCAGACCCCAGGTTCTGCAAGGCTCATTCCTGCTGGGTGACACTCAGGGTGTCACAGCATTATCAGTGACAATCGCACAGCTAGGACAGAGGCTCTGGATGCTTGGCCACCTGCCCCAGGTCACCCATGGCACCTGTAGCCACACTACAAGCTGACCAGTGAGCTGAGGCCTGGACAATAGGCCTCCCACTGTCCCCAGAAGGACAGAGCGCTTGATGGGGGCAGTGCCAAGCCCCAGCTCACCTACCACCCACACACATTCAACCCAGCCTGAACCAGTCAGTAACTAGGGGGGACCCAGGGTCACCCTCCTCACCTCAGCTGTTCATGCTGCACCCCATCTCTCAGCAATCAGTCCCTGCCACTAGCTCTCCCTGTGCAGCACCTGCTCACTCTCTCCCCTCCCACCCCGCCCTCTGCATCCTCACAGAGCATCTTTCACAGGGTGAGTCCTGAGCTGTGCATGTTCCAGGCAGGATGCTGATGCTGCCCTCCCGCCCACTCGGGGCGCCACCTAGACACGAAACCCAAGGAGACCAAAGCCATGCACAGGTTGCTGCCACGCTACCTGTTGAAAATGCAGAAGCCACACCTGAATCCCAGGCTAAACAAAACAGCTAAGCCTTAACCCCCAAACAGCGCCCACATCTTGTTTTACTTCTTTTTACATCAGGTTCTAACAGAGCTCCCAGAGCACAGCTTCAGAACCTGCCTCTGTCTGAGATGTTAACTTTCTGCCTATCCCTGATTTCTAGTCTGTATTTTTATTCTTTTAAAAACCCCCACCCAAGTTGATTTTCTTAGTTGCTGATTACTTGTTTAAAGGTTATATTTTACACATCATGTGAGAGCCTCCCTTGCCGTCCACAGATCCTCAGCCTGGGGCAGGGCTGGCCGGGACATCCTATCCAGGAAAGGGGTGGGTGACAATATTACCAGTCGTGACAAAGAGCCTGAGCTGCATGACACCTCTCCCTCCAGTGTCTGCTCAGTTACTGTGCCTTCCAAACATAAATAAAGCAGACATACGTGCTCTTTCCCACCCACATGGAGCCCAAAAAAGAGAAGGAAAAAACCAGTGAGTAAAGTACACATGTACTACTTGTGTGAGGCCCTGGGTGTGAGCCCTGGCACCACACAGGAGCACTGTGGATGACCCCAGGCATGACCCGTGGATAATGGAGCAATGCTGTCTGTGCTCTCTTCTCTCCTTCCCTGTTCTCTCTTTTCTTTTTCTTTTAATTTTTATTTATAAAAATGAAACAATGGGGAGTCGGGCTGTAGCTCAGCGGGTTAAGTGCAGGTGGCGCAAAGCACAAGGACCGGCATAAGGATCCCGGTTCGAACCCCGGCTCCCCACCTGCAGGGGCGTCACTTCACAGGCAGTGAAGCAGATCTGCAGGTGTCTATCTTTCTCTCCTCCTCTCTGTCTTCCCCTCCTCTCTCCATTTCTCTCTGTCCTATCCAACAATGACAACAACAATAATAACTACAACAATAGAACAACAAGGGCAACAAAAGGGAATAAATAAATAAAATAAATATTTTTTAAAAAATGAAACAATGACAAAAAACCAAAGGATAAGAGGGTACAACTCCACACAGTTCCCACCACCAGATCTCCATATACCATCCCCTCCCCTGATAGCTTTCCTATTCTTTAACCCGATGGGAGTATGGACCCAAGATCATTGTGGGATGCAGAAGGTGGAAGGTCTGGCTTCTGTAATTGCTTCCCCGCTGAACATGGGCATTGACAGATCGATCCATACTCCCAGCCTGCCTCTCTCTTTCCCTAGTGGGGGAGGGCTCTGGGGAAGTGGAGCTTCAAGCTGTGCCACATTTTTAGAGAAAGAAAATTTATGGGGTGGGGTGATCAACAAAACATGCAGCATGTGATGCTCCTTGCTAAGGAGAATACAGAAGAAATCAGAGAAAACCCACACCAGGCCCTCTGTTTCAGAAGGGGCACCTCAGGTAATGCTCTAGATCCCCACAGCTATCCCGGGGGGGTTGGAGTGGGGGAAGAGTCTTCTACTTGGCTCCATTTTTCAGATGAGATAACTGAGGTGGTTGTCTCACGAATGGCCTAGCTGGTCTGTGCCAGAGGGCATTCTACTGGCGGAGCTGGGAGGAGTGGAGAAGCTGGATACACCAAACAAAACCATGAGGAGTGTGGCAAGGGGAGCCTTTTTTAGCTAGCAGGGCACCTGGAGTGTTGGTACCACTCCACTTCCTGAGGGACAAAAACCAGCTTGACTTTTTCAGGGTTCCCTGGGTCCTAAGTGCATGTAGCCCCAGGTCTGGGTGGTCAGCCTGGCCCCAGAGGGGGGCCCTTTAAGGCTAGCCCTGGTGCTGGCAGTGTGACTTCCCTCTCCATCCTCCCCTCCCCCCTGGGAGTGTTCAAGTTCATTCATTGAGGCCCTGCTGACTCACGCTTATGAAAGTGATTTTCCTGGCCCCGCCTGTTGCCCGCCTCCTCCCAGCCCCTGAAATACCCTGGCTTCCCCAGCCCGCTCACAACCTCTGGAATCCCTACCGGGTACCAGGGCATCCATTCAAAGGCACCGGGGTCCTCCTCATGCCTGGCCAGGCCAGGCTCACCAACTCCCTCCACCCCTGCTCATCAGGTGAGTGGCCTGAGTCCGGCAAAAGGAAATGGGGGAGGAGAGGGTGACACTTCCTGGGAAGAGATGGCCAGTAGGGCCCTGAGGCCAGACAGGGATCTCCAGGTGGTCCTAAGCAGAGACCTCTAATGACACTTGCCCCTCCTTCCCCAGGTGACCTCTGCCCCTTCCTAGCCATGCCCATCCCCAGGTGCCTGGCACCCTCAGCTTGACAAAAATTGCTCTGATGACTACAGACACCCCACCCACGTGACTGACTCCGTTGGAGGAGAGGGAGGTGTGGCCTGTCTGGGCAGGCTGCCAGGTGACCTGAGGCTGCTGGGCTCTGAGGCCAGGCTGGAGGCTTCCCACAGGGGTCTCTGCCTCTCCTGCCCTGGGCAAGGTGGGTGGGGGTGACCTCAGGCACTTTGCTTCTCTCAAAAGGCATGAAGGTATTGAGAATAGGGGGTGTGACCTCAAAGGAACACGGACTGGAGGGCTTGTGTGTTTGCACGCAGGGAGGGGGGTGATTCATGGAGCTGAGGGTCACCTGATGACTAATAAAGGGGGACCTCCTCACTGTCACCCTGCCGTTGCCTCAGCCTCACGTGACTGTCTTAGCACTGTTTTCATGCTGCCCCTTCAAAGGGCTCCGCAGTTCCCTGACAGGCATCCAGGATCTTGCTAGGTCTGAGGCACAGTCTCTGGCATTCTTAGGTGACTGGGACAGGACACTTCCTCCCTCTCTCCCAGCTATGAGCAACTGGAAAAGAGAGCCCTTGGGGTGGGGGTGGGAAGAGTGTGGGTGCTGTCAAAGTCCAAGGAGCAAAGGTTGCCAGAGGCACAGGTCGGGGCAGGCACAGCTGACCCACTTTTGTTCAGTTTGGAGCTTCCGCATCCCAAAAGATTGAAACCGCAGAGAGAGCACTTGGAGGGGCAGCAGTTCCCACCTTTCTTGTGTGTATTTGTCAACTCTTTTCACTCTATAGTGGCCATTTTCAACCTGAGGGACCCAAAGAGTTCAGTGCTCGCTTTGGCAGCACATATACCAAACAAAGAGTTCATGTTTAAAAAAAAAAAAACAACTGACCAGGGACTGGATGGTGGCACATTCTGTTGAGTGCTCATGTTACAGTGTACAAGGATCCTGGTTCAAGCCCCTGCTCCCCACCTGCAAGGGGGCCACTTCACAAGCGGTGAAACAAGTTTTCAGGTGTCTCTCTTTCTTCCTCCCTATCTCCTTCTTCCACTTCAATTTCAAATAAATAAATAAATAAAATCCTGGAAAAAACTGACCATGCCAACTCCACAAAACTAGCGATCTTAGAGCACCAGGGACTGGCATACTCTCAAGTCCTCTATGGTAAGCTGTCAGTCTCTGTCCTTTGGAGCTTTGGGACAAGTATCCTGTGACACAGAAAATAACCTCTGGCACTGTCTCTGGGTGGTGATCTCATACTTATGGTATTTGGAGGCTTCTGGGAGTGAGCACTGGATGCTGAGTCCAAAAGCCCTGACAGAAAGCTGTATCCCTGCTGGTTCAGTGATAAGTGGCCCATTTGGAACCTCTGTCTGTGAACCCGGCTCCAGTGGGTATTTCCCCCGCTGGCCAGTGTGTGGGTTCAGAGGGGCCAAGAGGTGTGAGGCTGCTCTGGGACACTCATTCCCAGCAACAACGGGGTGTCTAGGTGGTTTCAGCTGACAGGACCAAACTCCGTCTTCACCACCTGTGACCATGAAGGCATGTCCCACCTGCCCTGGGCCCCAGTCTTTTCCTCTGTAAAGTAGATTGTTGGGGGGACAGAAGAATCTAACAGGGCGTATCTGGCAGGGACCCCGTGACATGCTTGTGGCTATGAATCTGGGGACAGTGATGATAGGAGCAGGACTGAGGTGGTTGGAAGGTACCAAGAAAAAAAAAATTCTGAGAGCTGGAGCCCCCAGGCTGCCAGCTGGAGCCCCCAGGCTGCCAGCCATACCCCATACCCAGATGGCAGCTGAGGAACCATCCTCTTCAGTCCAGCTGCACTTACATCCTGACCAGGAAATGCTTCTGGCAGGAGCTTACCCTCTGAGCTCCCCCACCACACACACACACACACACACACACACACACACACACACACACACACAAACCTGCCAGGCATAGGTGGACAGCTCAGCCCTCAGTGAGGTCCTGAGGACTCAGAGCACCATAGGTGTAGCTCCTGGCAAATCAAAGTGCTGTGAGAAGGTTCCCATCATCCTTGTTCTTGTGGGGACAACAGCCCAGTCCTCTCACTAGTCTGTCTGAGTGACCACCCATGTCCACCCCTCAAGGTCACTTGTGTCCACTCTGCATGCAGCAGAGGTGGTGCTAGGCCTCACCCATCAGCCTATGTAAGGTTTTCAGAAACTAAATGAGCTTGCTGCCCACTTGTCCTAGTCAGAGAATTCACACAGAAATCCAGCCCTGGTGCTTTCCCCTGTGAGCTAGGACCTTGTGGAAGACTCTGGTCTCACTGGGGACACACATGGTGCCAAAAGATGTCCCAGCTAGCCCTGGGCTTCCAAGTTGGCTGTGTGGAGTGCCACACAGCCTCTCCAAGCTCCTATTTGCACACCTGTCCTGTTAGTGTGGGAGAAAAGATCAGTCCAGTGTCCTGCTCAGTGGTGCTGATGACCCTCAGGACGTCAGGGCTGCACGTGAGGGAAGCTGGCTGGGTTAGGGTTTGGAAGCTGGGACTAGACTGTCTTCCCCAGGCACAGCCCTGAGAACCCCCTGAGGTTCCCATGAGCGAGTCAGACCAGTGACCAGCAGGGGGCGTAGGTGCTCCAGAGATGGGTTGGTCATCGGCTTGCCCAAGTTCTAGAAGCGCCCTGGCTTTTGCACACAGGTGCTGCCCCCACACAACCTCACTGTGTGTCCCCCATCTCATGAGGGATGAGGACTATTATTCCCACTGGGCAGGCGGGGGAACTTGAGTCCCAGGAAGGGGCAGAAACAGGCCCAAGGTCAGCAACCAGGAAGCACTTTGCAGAGACAGACAGCAGCTCCAAAGTCCACTGGGCTGCACCAGGACCCTAATAGGCAGGTGAACAGTAGGCTCCGGGTATGCAGCTGCCCATAGTGGGGGGTGGGGTGAGAGCCTGCCTGCAGCTTAGTTGGGAACCTGGCCTGGCCAGGCCAGGAACAGCAAGTATGAGCAGGGGGAGGAGCATTCCCAGAGCTTAGGACTCCTGTTGGGAACTTGGGGTGGGAGAGGAGGGCTTGCTGCAGCTGGAAAGTGACCCCCCACTCAGACCTTTGCTCACCTCTGCCTCCAGGCTGGCTGCCAGTCTCCAGCTCCCTGCCAGCCTCAGCCATGAACCACTGGAAGAAGGACCACCTGGGTGCCTGCAGCTCAGAACCCCTCCCGGTAGTCATCATTGGTGAGTGACAGGGAGGCAGATCTGGGCCCCAGACCTGGCCTTTCTTTACTTTTGTCTTTCTCTACTGTTGTCTCTCAGACTGGCCCTGACTTCCTAGCAGCTCAGCAACCTGGAAACCATCCTGCACAGTCCTTCCAAGATCTCTCCAGGCCCGATGAAGGGGGGATGGGTCTCCCAGAGGAGGCCAGCACACAGGGTGGTGGTGAAGGTGTCCCATCCTCAGTCTGCAGAAGTGGAGAGGATGCTGCCTCGCTAAGCACAGCACACACACCCCAGTCAGACCCCATGAAATGGCTGTTTTGTACACTGAGGACAGTAGAACCCCAGTAATTGTATATAGTTCCTGTTAATGTATTTTGGCATATGAATAATGTTCTCAATAGCAGGAGATAATAAAAGCAGGGAAAGATCAGATCAGAAATGATGTCACCAGCTTAATTATCCAAGAAGATAAAGCATAGATTAGTGGAATGAGGATTCATTCTAATGTAGGGGCAGGTGCCCCATGGGGGCTTTGTACCCCTCCTGGGTGTCATGGCCCCCAAAGCACACAACCATCTGCAAGTCATGTTTCATACAGTTGTCTCACCCACAGGGCTGAGCTCTGGGAGGACTGTACTAGTTTTTTGTCATCCCAGGATCTAGGTTGTGCTGTGTGACCACAGGCAAGTTCCTTAATTTCTCTGTGCTCCCTTGAGTAACAAAGGAGGGAAGAAATAGCACGTCTCTCACTGAAATCCTATTTAAGTTTTAATTTATCTTTTGTTTTTTTAATATGTATTTATTCCCTTTTGTTGCCCTTGTTTTATTGTTGTAGTTATTGTTATTGATGTCCTCATTGTTGGATAGGACAGAGAGAAATGTTGTAGTTATTGTTATTGATGTCCTCATTGTTGGATAGGACAGAGAGAAATGGAGAGAGGAGGGAAAGACAAAGAGGGGGAGAGAAAGACAGACACCTGCAGACCTGCTTCACTGCTTGTGAAGCGACCCCCCTGCAGATGGAGAGCTGAGGGCTGGAACCGGGATCCGTACACTGGTCCCTGCACTTTTTGCCACCTGCACTTAACCCGCTGCGCTACCACCTGACTCCCTTTTTATTTTTTTAATTTTTTAAATGTTTTTAATATTTATTTTCCCTTTTGTTGTCCTTGTTGTTTTTCATTGTTGTTGTAGTTACTGTTGTTGTTATTGATGTCGTTGTTGTTGGATAGGACAGAGAGAAATGGAGAGAGGAGGGAAAGACAGAGAGGGGGAGAGAAAGATAGACACCTGCAGACCTGCTTCACCGCCTGTGAAGCTACTCTTCTACAGGTGGGGAGCCGGGTTTTGAACCATGATCCTTCCACCACCGGTCCTTGTGCTTTGCACCACCTGCACTTAACCTGCTGCTCTACCACCTGACTCCCCCTTATTTTTTATTTTTATGAGTCATATCTTGGCCAAAGTCCTAGGGTGGGGTGGTCCTGTGTGCCACAAAGCCCTATGCTCTCTAACCCCTGCCCTCTCTCCCCAGGTAATGGCCCCTCGGGCATCTGCCTGTCCTATCTGCTCTCCGGCTACACCCCCTACCTGAAGCCAGACACAGTCCACCCGCACCCCCTGCTGCAGAGAAAGCTGGCAGAGGCCCCAGGAGTCTCCCTCTTGGACCAGGTAGGACAGTCCTTCCTCCAGAGCTGGGGCTACTGAGAGGGGACACCTCCAGGGACATGCAGGCTTTCCCAGGACAAAGACAGTGTGCTTCTGTTAGACCCTAGAGCTACTGCAGAATGTGGGAGGTCACATAGCAACCACAAAACAACAACAACAACAACAAAATGAACTTTCTTTGTTTTTCTTTCTTCCTTCCTTCCTTTCCCCATTCATTTAGAGAGAGAGAGAGAGAGCGCCAGAACATCACTGGCAGATTGTGTAATGGAATCACACCTGGGGCCCATGCCTGCAAGTCCTCTGTTCTCCCACTGAGTCCACCTCAGGACTGTTTTTTAGGACCTGCTAAAGCTGTTATCAGTCTGTCTCACTTCCCCCTCAACCAGCACCCCCAAGCCCACCGTCAGCAGCCTGCAGTCCTGGCTAGAGCTGTGCTCCCACTGTCAGAGGCAGGGTGCTGTTATAGGTTCTCCAGGACAGCCCGATCCCAAAGAAGGGCCTGAACCAAATGTCAGCCAGACCTAATAGGACATCCCCTCCCCACCCTAGATCCTTCCTCCCCTCTGCCCAGCCCAGCAGGCACCAACCCTCCCTCTACACCCTGAGGGCCAGTCATCATCCATCCACTGTCTCAGAACAGCTTTCTCTCTCCGTGAGCACTTTCCAGAATGACTACTTCAGGTGCCTTCTGCCATGCAGAGCAAACAGCCCTACTCTGGTGAGACTGGCAGGCCAGGGTCATGTCCCCTCAGGACTTGGCAAGATACCTGAAGCATCAGCCTCCGGGGCCCAACAAGCCAGCCCCCCCTGCAGGGTGGTCCCGCAGGGCCCCCTGACATACAGCCTCTCTTCCAGAACCTGGACTACCTGTCAGAAGGCCTGGAAGGCCGCAGCCAGAGCCCTGTGGCCCTGCTCTTTGATGCCCTCCTGCGCCCAGACACAGACTTTGGGGGGAACCTGGAGTCCGTCCTCATCTGGAAGCACCAGAAGGAACGAGCCATCCCCCACCTGGTCCTGGGTCGGAACCCACCTGGGGGAGCCTGGCATGTAAGTGGGGGCCTGAGGGTGGTGGTGGAAGACGGGCGAGATCATCCCCTTATTCTAACTGGGGTCAGGATGCTCCACTCCCTCTTGTGCATTTTGCCTGCCTCCCAGCCCATGGGGCAGGGTCCTGAACTAGTGGCACTTTCCCTTGCAGTCCATTGAAGGCTCCATGGTGACCCTGAGCCAGGGCCAATGGATGGGGCTCCCAGACCTGCAGGTGAAGGACTGGATGTGCAGGAAACGAAGGTGAGACCAAGACAGCCCAGAAGTGTGTGGTGGGGGTAGGGGATGGGGTGGAGAGGGAGAAACAGAGCAGGCTCCCATAGGCCAGCCAAGGGGTGCCTGGGTTCATCAAGCCTGCTTCCCCTCACTCCAGGAGGAACTGAGGCTCAGAGAAGGACCTTCGCAGAATCACAGGGGCAGCTGGGCTGATCCAAGACTCCCTGCTTAGTGCTGCTACCACCACCACCACCACCACCCTATTTACCCCACCCCCACCCAGAGCATCCCAGCCTCAATGGGAGTGTGACAGCTAGCCCCCACCTCCACCCCCAACATCCTTCCCTGAGTCCTGGCTCAGGTTCCCTTCTGGCTTCCCCAACCTCTCTCATGATTCTAAGCCTGGCCTGGAACAACCTCCTTCCTTCTGGGTTAGATAATAAGCCACACTTCCTTGTTCTGCTTCTGCATTAGAAACACAAGTACAGTGTTGTTTGGTTTTGTTTTATTGTTTTTTATGCAACACAGAGGAATGAAACCAAGTCCTCAAACATGAGTTATGAACTGAGTGGCCTCCTAAGACCAATTTCCTATTCTTTATCTTTGAGAGGAGAGGGTGACAGGAGAGAGGGAAAAACAGGGAATACCCACAGGTTCCCTCAATGATTCTCCTCCTCCGGGAATCACTATCTTCCTTGGTAAGGGGACACTGGTCTTGTGTGTGAGGTGCCTGGAACTTCAGTCCCACTACATCTGATCTGAGTCACTACCCAAAACGGAGGTGACAATCCTTCATAACAATGAGCCTCAGCTACAGGTGTCTGTGCCCAGAAGGTGCTTTGAGCTCCAGGTGGCTGTTTTGTAATCGGCTTGTTTACTGGCAGGCAGCCTCCCATAGAAATCACCTGACTCACAGGCCCAGGTGGAGATGTTTGAGTGGATACACCTGCGTCCCAGCCACCGCCACCCCCCCCACCCCCACGCCAGCTGAGAACCATCACCCCCAGGAGCCTGCCTCAGACCCTGTCCATCACCACCCCTTCTCTGCACACATCAGCTTTGCCTGTTCCCCAAAAGTCGTAAAACTGGTGTCCCACTGGGTTTACAGAGAACAACATTCAGTCTTTCCAGACCATCCTAACAGTGAGCAGCCCTTGTAATGTCACATACTGCCTCACATGCCAAGTTCAAATCTCGGCTCTTGGTTTTTATATCCACTCACCCAACCTCTCAATAACCTCATGGGACGGTACTGTCACCATCGTGACACAGAAGGAAACTGAGGCAGGAATTTCAGGCACTGAACTCAGTAGCAGAGCTATCTAGCCCTGAGCCCCACCCCCACGAGGCACTCATATTAGCTGTTTAACAGAGGAGACTGAGGGTCCCAGCGATTAACCAGTCTCCTCCCATTACTGAGCCACGAGCAATGCCCCATCCTCTCTCTCTCTCCCTCTCTCTCTCTCTCTTGCTTTCTCGCTCTCTCTTTTTTTTTTTGCCTCCAGGGTTATCACTGGGGCTTGGTGCCTACACTACAAATCCACTGCTCCTAGAGGCCATTTATCCATTTCCTTTTTTTTTTTTTTAATAGGACAGAGAGAAATAGAGGGGGAGATAGAGGGGAGAGAAAGATAAAGATAGACACCTGCAGACCTGCTTCACCACTTGTGAAGCGACTCCCCTGTAGGCGGGGAACTGGGGGCTTGAACCTGAATCCTTGCACAGGTCCTTTTGAGTGGTAACTGGTGCGCCATCGCCCCTTCCCTCCCAACCCCAACCGCCTCCCCAAAGCCATCTACTCTCTAACTGCATTCTCCGGTGTCCCTCCTCCCCAGAGGCCTTCGAAACAGCCGGGCCACTGCCGGTGACATCGCTCAGTACTACAGGGATTACGTGATCAAGAAGGGGCTGAGTCGCAACTTCCTGTCGGGAGCTGTGGTCACAGCCGTGGAGTGGCAGGTTCCCGAGCCCACAGGCTCCAGCCCCCTGTTCCAGGTGTGTGGCTTCCATACTGCCAAAGACCAGAGCCAGGAGCCCTTCTCACTGTACACCCGCAACCTGGTCCTGGCCACTGGCACATCAGACAGCCGGGCGCGGCTGGGCATCCCCGGGGAGAACCTGCCCTTCGTCCACCACCAGCTGTCAGCCCTGGAGGTGGCGGCGAGGGCGGGCACCGTGACCCCGAACTCGGACCCGGTGCTGATTGTGGGCGCGGGGCTGTCGGCGGCTGATGCAGTACTGTTTGCACGCCACTTGGGCCTCCCGGTGATCCACGCCTTCCGCCGGCCAGTGGACGACCCCGGCCTGGTCTTCAACCAGCTGCCCAAGATGCTGTACCCCGAGTACCACAAGGTGCACCAGATGATGCGGGAGTGCTCCATCCTGTCACCCGGCCCATATGAGGGATATCGCAGCCTCCCTGAGCATCAGCTGCTGCTGCTGCAGGAGGACGGCCAGGCAGTCTTTTGCGACCCCCAGGGCCTGCACAAGGGTTTCGGGGTCTCCCTGGTGCTGGTGCTCATTGGCTCGCACCCGGACCTCTCCTTCCTCCCCGGGGCTGGCACAGACCTGGCTACAGACCCCACCCAACCCCTGAGCGCCAAGAGGAACCCCATTGAGGTGGACCCCTTCACCTACCAGAGCACCCGCCAGGAGGGCCTGTATGCTGTGGGGCCGCTGGCTGGGGACAACTTTGTGCGCTTCGTGCAGGGGGGAGCCCTGGCCGTGGCCAGTTCCCTGCAGCAGAAGGAGGCCACCAAGCCACCTTAGCACCCCACCTGGCATCCTGGCACCCTGAAGGGAAAGGGAGATCACCACCGCCTGGCCAGATGCCCCTGTAAGGGAAGGGGGCCTATCTGGCTGGAGACTGGAGGCCTAGAGCCCTGCCACGGGCCTCTCCGAGGAAGAGGAGCAGGGAATCCAGGCTGCACGACTCAGGCCGGCACCTGGAGCAGGAGCAGTGACTGCAGGCCCAGGCAGATCAACACCACAGTGGCGTTTAAGCTGCCAGCGTGAGCAGGGGCTTTGGGGTGGGCTGAGCACCCAGTGGGAGGACTGTGGGCTCTGCTCCTTCCAGAGTCAGGTCCAAAATAAAACCAGCGCCCACCTCCACTCATGTCTGAGAAGTCTGTGTGTGCAAGATGGGGGGGGGGGGACGAGTACTCAGTATCCCAATCTGGCATACTGCCGGGTCATATGGAAAGGCCACAGAGGCTGGGGGTGGGGGAAGCACACCTGCCCTCAAATGGACTCGAAAGCAGATGGGGGGGGGGGGCTGTGAGGAAATGTGGTGCTGGGAAGGCTTCCACACCGTGCCCGACCCCACTCTCCATCCAGCCAGTCTCCCTTCTGCTCTTCCAGCTCGGCAGGCTGCACCCACCACAGGGCCTTTGCACAGGCTGAGTTGAGCCCAACATTTTTCCTTGTCTCCAGCTCCTCCTGGCTCTTGTACCCTCAGACCCTGAGCATCGCTGCCTTAGGAAGTTTATGACTCACACCCTCCCAGGCCACCAGACAGACGCCCACCGCGGCTCAAGGTGCGCCTCACCCCGCAGTGCGCCAGAGTTAGGGCTTTGGGGGTCATCCCCGCCCGCCAGGGTGTCAGTCCCAGGAGGCCAAGGTCGGCGGTCAGAGCCCAGCCCAGCCGGGTGGGTGCACCTGAACTCGCGTCCCGTGAAGGAGGACAGGGCGGGGTGGCGGGGGGGGGGGGGTGGGCTGAGGGGCAGGGGCAGTTCCAGGGTGCTGGCTGGCTCAGCGCGCTGCAGAGGGGGGTGCGCAGTCCCGGGGTGGGGGAGGCGGGAGCCTGCAGAGGGCGCTCGGGACTCGCTGGACACCGCGCTCAGGCCCCTACGGCAGCGCCACGGGGCGGGGGTGGGGGAGCGCGGCGAGGAGAGGGGGTGCAATCAGAGCTTTTCCAGGGTAAGCAACCCCCCCCGAGGAGAGACCCCTCCCTCTCCCCTCGTCTACTGGGCAGCCCCCCCTGACCGGGGCTGGAGTGCGCGCCCCAACCGCGCGGGGTGGGGGACACGTGGCTCGGGGTCCGGGGGGAGCCCCCCCCGCGCCGGCCGGTCCCCGCGGTGGCCGCGGGGACGAAGCGAGGGAGGCGGAGCGGCGGCAGCGGCGGCGGCGGGGAGGGGTCGTGCGGGGGCGGCGGGCGGGGGTCGGCGCTTCCGGGCGGGCGGGCGGCGGGCGCGGCGCGATGTGCGAGCGGGCGGCGCGCCTGTGCAGGGCCGGCGCGCACAGGCTGCTTCGGGAGCCGCCGCCGCAGGGCCGGGCGCTAGGCGGGCTGCTGCGCTGGGTGGGCGCCAGGATGGGGGAGCCCCGGGCGCCGCAAGCACCCGCCGCCCCTGCCGCCCCCGGCCCGGGCCCCCGGCCCGCCTCCCCACACGGGGGCACCGCCGTCATCCTGGACGTGAGTACAAGCGCCGGGACCCCAGCCGGGATCCCCAGGCCCCCTCACCCCGGGGGTTAGGGACCCCCCCAAGACTCCGCCCGGCCCCCGCCGCGCCCCGAGGGCACCACCTTCCCAGGGAACCCTGGCCCGTCCCTCGGGCAGCCAAGAGCGCGGGCCCCAGCCCCTAGGGTCTCCGCCACGGACCGGGATGACCCCCCCCAACCCCCTCTCCACTTCTCGGGGTCCCGATCTTATCAGACCCAGGACCTTTGGATCCCCCTCGGCTTGGCCATAGCCCCCCCCCCCCCACTTTTGGTTACACACATGCCTACCCATCTCCCCCCCTCCCCAGCCTGGCCTTCATCTAATCCTGTAACAGGAACCCCTCTTTTCCCTGTCCGGGTCCTCCGCCTGAGTCGATACTTTTCCGAGACACCACCCCCCAGCACCCCTTCTCTCCCTGTCTCTGAGCCTTGTTTTCTCCCTAAAATGCCCCCATCCAACCGCGCCTCCTTGAGATGGAAGCCTCCTCCCTACCTGGGATACCGGGACCTCCACCCCTATCAGCCCTGAGCCCGGACCCCTTCTGGGGAGGGGGTTCCCTATGGAGTAAAAAGGACTTTATCCTGGGGTCCCCCAGTGGATACATAAGGGTCTTATGTGGTAGGGTGCCTCCCACGTGCAGAGGGGTTTCTAGAATGTCCAGTCCTGTAAGTGCAGGAAGCATGGACTCCTCTTTCCTGCACCCCTGGTTGGCTTTGGGCTCATAGGGCTGCAGGGGACAGGGACTGTGCTGTGTGTGCTGTGTAGGGGGGTGGGGGTGGGGGTTGCAACCCTGCACATCTATGTGGCAGCACCCTTACTCCAGACCTGCAGATGAGCTCTGATCTGGCTGGGAAGGAGGTGGGCTCCCCAGTACTTGAGTACTGGCGGGTGTGAGTACTCACCTCCCCCCCGCTTGTCTCTGAAATAGTGGTGAGCATTGGGGGGCTTTTGGACTCAGAAGGGCCATGTATCACAGTGGGACACACACACACACACACACACACACACACACACACACACACCATGCACTCAGGAGCAAGGGGTGGGGTGTCCAATCTGGCCCTGAGGAGACTGGGGTGGTCTAATAATTGTTCCCCTTTCTGTCCCAACCCCAGAAGCCCCAGCCCTGCCCTGTACCCCAGGACTGGAGGTTCAGCCAAGGGAAGGGGTGAATATATATATATATATATATATATATATATATATATATATATATATATATATATATAATGAAACATTAACAAAACCGTAGGATAAGAGGGGTACAACTCCACACAATTCCCACCACCAGAACTCCATATCCCATCCCCTCCCCTCCCCTGGTAGGTTAAAGAATGGGGTGATGTTTAAGTAACCCTCTCTGAGCTGCTGTTCCAAGTTTTCAGCCCGTGGCTCAGAGGACTGGGGACTAGGTAGTGGCATCTGTTCCTTTCCCCTGGGGCAGAGACCAGAGGTGGGGTGTCAAGGGGCACCTTTCCTTCCAACCTTGGCTGACTGATTCCAAAATTTACCAGAACTTCTCTATTTCATGTTGAGACTGGGAGGGAGATTGCAGGGGCTGGGGGGAGGGGGGTGTTCCCTCCGTTGCATCCAGAATCTTGTGTGCACCCAGCTTTCTGAGCTCCTGCTTCTAACCACCCCCCCACAGAAGTGCCCCTAAAATCATTCAGTCCTGCTACAGTGGGTCAGTTCCCCAGATCCCAAGGGTCTTTTAGCAGACACCTCTGCTCAGACTTAACCCAGCCTCGTTGGAGAGAACCAGGACACCCAGGAGCTGTGGCTGGGGTGTAGTGAGAGAGAGAGACCTTGTCATCAGGGACCACATGGACCATTGGCTCTGGACCCCACACACACACACACATACACTCCCCCCCTCATCCCCCCCCCAGCAGCCAGAGTGTCTGGTTTGGGGAGGTGGGAGACAGAGGGAGTGGGCACTTGACACATTCCCCATCCCATCCCATCCCAGCTGGGGGGCTGGTGCCTGGGGCAGGATCAGGGGGACCCAGCAAACTCCCCCCTATATGCTCAGCCCTGGACCTGACACACACTCTCTTCTCTGCAGATTTTCCGGAGGGCAGACAAAAACGGTGAGTTTCTCTTGACCCTGAAGTTTGAACGTGCAGGTCTCTGCAGTGGGGAGCTTGAATGCCATGGCTTCCCAGGTTGTGCAGTATGTGTGTGTGGGGGGTCCCCAGATATTGAGGATGTCAGGAGGGCTCAGTGAACGTATCTGATTCCTGGATGGCTGCCAGAATAGAATAGAAGTTCAACTTCATGCAGCTGGACTAGACCAGCAGCGCCCCTGTGGAGCCCAGCAATCCTCCCCCTGAAAGAGCACACCCTCACCCCTTTCTCCCTCAGCCCTGGCACACCCCTCAGACCTGACGCAGCTGCTGCTTGATATGTCAATTCCACCGCGGCCCAGATAGGTTAAGGGGTTTGCCCAAGGTTTCAGCAGCACCATAGCAGGGGGAGGTTCAGCTGCACACAGACACCCCCAGGCCCTTCTCCCTGTGTTATGTGCCTCCTCCCCCAAATGTAAGCAGCACATTGTTATGGTAGAAGAATTCTTTATCTTCCTCTAACCCCTTGAACTGGTTCCTTCCTACACAAGGGGCTGGGGATCAAGAACAGAGTTCATGGGCCGAGCAATGGCACACCTGCTTAAGTGTGTATAGTACTAAGTGCAATGATCCGGGTTTGAGCCCCCAGCTCCCCACATGCGGGTGGGGTGGGGAATGCTTCACAAGCAGCAAAACAGGTCTAGAGGTGTCAGTCTTTTTCCCTCCCCTCTCAATTTCTTTCTGTCCTGTTAAATAAAATGGAAAAAAAAAAAAAAAAAAGGTTGCCGGGAGCAGTGATTCATAGTGTGGGCACTGAGCCTCAGTGATATCCCTGGAGAAAAAAAAAAGTTCAGTATCTACCAAAGTCAAGGGGCCATCATGCTCGGGACGTGTCAGCTCATTGCTCAGGAGCCTGCGACCACCCACCCATGCATTTTCCCCAGGCTACCCCTCTCCAGGCCTCAGTTTGCCTCCCTATAAAGTGGGGTGCTGGTGTTTAGCCTGCCTGCTTCCCTGGGCTGTTAGAAAGCACAGGGAGATGTGGAGAACTGATGTGCCCAGAGCAGGTATGCACCGCAGTTGTCTGTTAATTTGCATGTTTGCTGTTAAGGGCCATGCTGGTAAACAGTGGGGGACAGACGACAATCGGGTGTTCCCCCCACCCCCCTGCTGGGGCCCTAAGAATCCAGTCTCTCCCATGCACAAGTTGGTGTTCAAGTTGGTGTTCAACGTGCAGTGCTTGCCTGAGTCCCCTGGACCCCCTCCTCCCCACCCCTAGAACTTAGCTGCCCCTCCCTTGGGTGTTGGAGTAGCTGTGGGCAGGAGGGGGTGCCCTGGTTTGAGCTGGCAGTCGGAGAGGGGGAGTTGTTTCCTTCTTTCCTGGCATCCCCTGGGGTGGGAGGGAACAGCCTCTCCCAAGCCTCTAAGGAGGAGGGTCCAGCAGCAGCTTTGTGTGGAGAGGGCTTCTGTGGTGCTCCCAGGCCTGGTGGAGTCCTCTCTCCAGTTGTAGTTATTGCCTCTTGCTGGCCTTGCTGCACCCGGGGACTGCTTGAAAGGCAAGATTTTGTTGCTGCTGCTAGCTGATACCCAGAACTCAGTGAGGCCTCTGGACTGTGGATACCACAGGATGGTGGAGTCTCTGACCATGGAGGGGGTGGCGCCCTGGGGCTAAGGGGGTCTGTCACTCACCAAGCAGAATATATGTGGGGGGGAGGGGAGTGTGTGAGTGGGTGATGGGGGAGGGGGGTCATCAGCCACCCCTTCAGGCACTGGTGAGGTTTCATTGTCCATCTGAGGCTGCATCTCACCCCCTTGAGCATTGCTACAGGGGACCCACAGGGGCACGCCCCCTCCTCCTGCAGCCTTACTATTCACTGAGTGAGCATGTGATGACATCTTTGGGAGCTTCCCTGCTAAGGGTGGGGGAGTTGTGTGGCTGGGCCAGTCCTCCTCACCTGGCTTCAGGTCCTGGCTTAGCCACCTCCCATCTCTGGCCACAAACAGTCACCTGACTCAGAACCTCCACCTATAAATGGGACTAAAGACCTTCAGCCTGCTAAAATGGAGAGGCTAGTAAGGTGCCCAGTGGGGTGACTCCAGTAACCTCACTGAGTGCTCTGGAAAGCCAGTGCGGTCCCACACACTCCCAGGGCAGGATAGCACTCACTGAGCAGCTTATGCACCAAGGCCCTCTAGACCCTCTCACTCCATCCTTCTGGGGTCAGAGGCAACACTCCCTTTGCAGAGACAAGGGAAGCGGGGCCTGGGGAGGCACAGTGCCCAGGTCTGATTCAGCCACAGTGGGAGGACTCTCCGGGTGGGGATGGAAGGGTGGGTGTGAACGCACACAACAAACACTGTTTATCCTGGGTTGTGGGGGCAGAAGAGGGCAGTGATCTGCTGGACTTAGACTGAAGTCGGAGATAAAAGGGCTCTTGCTGACCTGGCCTGGCATGATGGGGAGACAGGGTGTGGTGCCTGAGGTGCCCTAGGGGGAGGTGTGACAGTGCAGGCGGGCACTGCCCGGCTCCTGGCATTTGAAAGGTCACTGCTATAGACTGAGCTTATGCCAATTAATGAAGATATCTGTGTGTCCCAGCCGGAAATGAAGGTGCAGAAGCCTGGGTGGGAGATGCTTCCTCATTAGCTGATCTGGGGCTGGCAGCCGTGGGTGCAGGGAAATGTCAGCTAGGAGGCTTAGTATCTGAAGGTCTGTTGATGGGTCTTTGCTGCTCTCTCCCCAGCTGGGCCCCTGCAGACATGACGAATCAATCACAGCATGTATCCTCTGAACCCCAACACAGTGTCAGCTTTCCCAAACTGCCCTATGCTGGGGGTCCCCCTAGGGGGGTAGGGAAGATCTCCCCATAAGATCCTGGCCAAGTAGGGTTGAGAGCATGACCTACATACCAGCTGTGGAACTTGGACTACTCTGCCTTGGTTTACCCCTCTAGAAAGTGTGTGTGTGTGTGTGTGTGTGTGTGTGTGTGTGTGTGTGTGTGTGTGTGTCAGCCAGCACTCTGCGAAAGTCTCTCCAGGATGTGAGAGCCACAGCTGCCTTGGATCTTTATCTCAGCTGATGTTGGTTCTGGGCCTGCTGCGTGTAACCACAAGTGTGTGTGTTTGCATGATGGGGGGAGGGTTGAAAATAGCAGTTTTCTGTTACTCCTGTGATACTAAAACTTGGGGGAGGATGTTGGAAGCAGACTGGGATATGCCTCTAGCACTTCTCCCCTACACACACACACACTCACTTTCTCTCTCTCTCTCTCTCCCTCTCCCTTCCTCTCCCTCTCTCTCCCTCCCTTTCTCTCTCTCTCCCCCTCTCTCCTTTTCTCTCCCTCTCCCCCTCCCTCTTTCCCCCCCTCTCCCCCTTTTCCCCTCTACCTCCCTCTCCCTCTCCCCCCCTTCCCCCCTCTCCCTCTCTCCCTCTCTCCTTCTCTCCCTCTCTCTTCTTTCTCCCTTTCTTTCCCTCTCTCTCCACTTCCTCTCTTCTTCTCTCCCTCTCTCCCTTTCTCTCCCTCTTTCTCCCTCGCTCCCTCTCCCCCACCCCCAGCCTGGGCGGAGGGAAGCGCAGCAGGTGTGAGGATTCCCTCTCCCAGCTTATCCGTTTTTGCCCTACTTTGAGCCCCCGCAGAATTGCTAGGAGCAGAGATAGATACTCTGGGACCTTCCAAATGTAAGAATACCTGAGGCTCAGCCTGAGTAGGCCTGCCACGTTGGGTTGGGTGAGATGTGCACTGTGCAAAGGGCTTTCTCCTGAGTGCCAGACTTGACTCCTTTAAGGAGGAGCGTGGCATGAAGCTGAAGCTGCTGGAGTTTGCTGGCTGAGCCGCCCAGGAGGGAGGAGCTCAGAGTGCCAGTTTGAAGTCCAGAGCCCCTTCCCCAGTGACCCTTCTGCCCCTAGTCACTGAGACTCTGGTGTCTGCAGAGGAGGCAGTGCCAGTGCAGGGAGAAGAGGTGAGGCCTCTCCCATGGCACCCACCAGACCCCTAGCCCCTCAGCCCTAGAGCACTGGGCAGGGTTCACATGCACACCCCCTTTCCCTGTGGTTTGCATCTTCACAGCTACCAGTGGGGCACCAGAGGAGAGAACATCAACCCCTGGGAGCTTCCAGGCACTTGTTTATTTTTTTAAAAAATTTTTAATATTTATTTATTCCCTTTTGTTGCCCTCATTGTTTTATTGTTGTAGTTATTGATGTTGCCATTGTTGGATAGGACAGAGAGAAATGGAGAGAGGAGGGGAAGACAGAGAGGGGGAGAGAAAGACAGACACCTGCAGACCTGCTTCACCACTTGTGAAGTGACTCCTTTGCAGGTGGGGAGCCGGAGGCTGGAACCAGGGATCCTTATGCCGGTCCTTGTGCTTTGCGCCATGTGCGCTTAACCCGCTGCACTTGTTTATTATTTGAGGGGTCACTTCCTCTTCTAGAGTCAGGGCCGGGGTGCCAGGGCTGGGAGTGGTGGCTGGCATGTGGAGAGGAGGGCTGGGTGGTAGGAGAGAGTAGGGGGGAGAGTGTCTGCCTGCCTGCCATTGGGGTGCAGTGAGCACAGGTGCAGAGGTGTTGGGCTCAGCACTTCTGCTTCAGGAACCTCTGTAAGCAGTGTGTTAGTTCAGGGATCAACTGGATGATTTAGAGATCCCTGGTGACCAGGAGTTCATCTAGTGAACCTGGAATCAGCAGTCAATCATCGGGGCGTGGCTGTTGACAGAGGAGTGTGCTTCTGGGGGAGTCAGCTGGCCTGGGCACCTGTGGTGGGGTGTCCTTCTGTGGAGCCACACTATCTCTGTCACCTCCCTTCTCTCCCTCTCCTCCTCCCACGCAGATGACGGGAAGCTGTCCCTGGAGGAGTTCCAGCTCTTCTTCGCAGATGGCGTCCTCAACGAGAAGGAACTGGAGGACCTCTTCCACACCATCGACTCTGACAATACCAAGTGAGCAGGGGCGTGGAGGTGGGGTGGCTCCCCCACACCCAGAGGCCACCTCAGTGCCCTGAAGGAAAGCAAGAGACCCGGAGAGACCCTCACTAGCCAGACTATTTATTTTTAATTTTTAACCTTTATTTATTGGATAGAGACAGCCAGAAAACAAGAGGATAGGGAAGATAGAGACACCTGCAGCATTGCTTCACCACTCGCAAAGCTTTCCTCCCTGCAGGTAGGGGCTGGGGGCTCGAATTGGGTCCTTGCGCATTGTAACATGTGTCCTCAACCAGGTGTGCCACCACACGGACCCTGTTTTATTTATCTTTAGTGAAAAATACAGTGGAGAAACCAAAGTACTGCTCAGCTCTTGGCTTATGGTGGTGCTGGGGATTGTACCTGGGACCTCAGAGCCTCAGGCATGAAAGTTTTTTGCAGAGCCATTATGCTGTCTAGTCAGTCATAAAAAAAAGATATTTTTATTTCAGATGAGACAAAAAGCATGGTAGTCTGATTGATACAAGAAGTCAGAATGCCTGTCCTGTCACACATCTAGTGTTGAATCTGGAGCCACAAGCATGCATGTCCAGTGCTGCACCAGCTGAGCTGTCTCCCCGCCTGCAGATTGGGCGTCTGCAGTGGGAGCAGCTAATGCAGCTTTGGCTCCCATCACACAGGTGTTTCTTCTGAGCAGAGAGATCCTGCACCCCGCAGAGTGCACCCAGGAGAACTTGCATGGGGGACACGGGCAGTGTGACCTCACCTAGTCCCCAGACCTTGGCTTCCTCTGAACTTCGACCTTGACCCTCCCCCTGACCCCCATCACACCCCAGATCATTCAGTAGTCCCCAGTTTGTTGTTAATCTGCTTCTTAGCAACTCAGGAGCACCCTTCTCCCACCCTCTTGGCACCCCCTATCCTGCATGTCTGTCATACACCCAGCCCGTCCTTGTAAGGTGCAACATGTGCAGTCTCACAGACTCACCCCCCAACACACACACACACACACACACACAGCTGCCTACCCTTTGGGCCCCTCAGGTGCAGGAAATACACTCTTAAGAGCCTGCTGGGGCAGATGTGATGAGTGGGGTCCCCTGAGACTCGCTAGAGCTACCACCAAGGCTGCTGGCACAGAGGAGGGCTGGCAGGGTCCGGAGAGGTGCCCAGTGGGATGGGGAGCAGCGTCCTTGTGCTGGGAAGGTTTCCACCAGAGGGCTTTGTTTCCCAGCCAGATGGACGGTTCTGAGTGGGGCCAGGGCCCCCTGGTGGGCTTTGAAAGGGCCAGACTGGTGCCTGCTGATTTATTCATTGATTTACTCATTCTTTTGTGTGGGGCCAGCTGGGTGGGGGAGAAGGAAGGCTGGAACCTTCTGCGGAGTGTGAGTGGGGCAGGTGTGCTGGCCTCACAGGCTGGGGCTCTATAGCCCTTTGGGGTGCTCCCTAGGCTTTGGGCCCAAAGCCCTTCACGTGGCCCAAGAGGTGGGTGGAAAGCCGGCTGCAGCAGAATAAACAGACTGCTTCCTGCCTATGGGACTTGGCCAGACTTTCCATTTGCTCTGCATATTAGGAAAACCTCTGAGACAGTTTGCACCCAGATTGATTGCGGGGCCTGGGGCAGGAGTGACTAGCACATTGTTGTAGAGCACTGTCTCTACAATGTCTACAGTGCCCCCCAGCACTGTCAGCCAGTCCCTCAGCCTCAGGAGGGCACCTGGGGCAGAGAGGCCAGGTTATAGACCTGTACCCACACCCCACCAGGGTTCTACCCCAAGGCTTCAGTGTCACCTTCCCAGCCTGAGGCCACTCTCCCCATGGCCCATCCCATGAAGGAAAGTGCCCTTCTCCACGCTGTAGACATGGGACGCGGTTGAATAAGTGGGGTCCTGCCCCAGGGCCCCCCAGCCCTGAGCAGGGCTGCAGGGAGGTGAAAGTGTGTGTCACGTGTAATTTCTGTTGACAGACTGTCTTGAGCATGGCCCCCCCACCCTCTGTCTCCAGTCCCTTCCCCCACACTGGCTGGGCCCTGTGCACTAGGCAGATTTGGAGAGAGGAGAGGAAGTGGGGTAGTGGTGTGATGGCTCAGACAGACATGCTAATGCAGACTTGGCTCCTTGCTCTGTCCCCCAGGAGGGCTATGCCTCATGCCTGCCACTAGAAATGTGACTTGCCCAGAAGAGGGGTTCACCCAGCCAAGTTGAAAAAAAGGACATTTTACCAGCCACACAGTGGGGGTGAATGTGTGTGTGTTTGTTAGAGGGCTGCTTCTGAGACCCCTTCTCTCTCTCCACAGCCACGTGGACACCAAGGAGCTATGTGGTAGGTGTTCAGTTGGAGGGGACACACTGGGGTGTGTTGAGGGGTGCAGGGTGAGGGAGGGGAACAGAGGGAGGGGCATGGTGTTCCAGTGACCCCTGACCTTTGCTTCCCCTCCCCCAGATTACTTTGTGGACCACATGGGGGACTATGAGGATGTTTTGGCCTCCCTGGAGACCTTGAATCACTCTGTGCTGAAAGCCATGGGCTACACCAAGAAGGTCAGCCACTGCAGGGGGCTCCCAAGGAGGAGGGTCGAGCAGGGCCCTGTGCTGGTTTGGTTCCAGATTTCCCCAGGAGCATTGCACCCCGTGGGACCTGGATTTGGGGTGACAAGTGCAGGGTGGACTTTATGGTGGTACACAGGGGCTCCTGGAGGAGGCTGGGACACACGGTGAAGTGAGTGTGTTGAGTGTAGGGCAGCTCTGTGAATGTCCCTGTCCAGCGGGTGTCTGTCGGGAACAGGGTGACCTTTCCCACAATCCGGCCTGGTCCAGGGATAAGGTTCTAGAGCAAGAGCAGCAGACACTCCAAGGCACCTTGGTACAAGTATCACAGAGTTAGGGGTGGGGTGGCTTTGTGCTTCTGAAATTGACCAGGAATTTAATGGTGTCTTTATGAGAAGTTGGGGGGCTGGGGTGGGGGGTGCTGAAGCAGAACCTTCTGGAGTGCCTCCTTGGTGGGTGGAATGCAGGGGAATTGGTTGGTGGTGCTATTGCCTGTTCCACTTTTCAGAGTCTTGGTGAGGAGAGAGTGAAATAAGGTCTCTAAGTCACTTAGCACAGGGCCCCATAACAGAGCAAAGGCCCTGCTGGTTTTATCGATAAGCACCTATTCTTTGCCAAGAAGGAGGTAAGACCAGTCCTGCCTTTTTCACCAAATGCTACTCTGCCAAGTATGTGAGAATCTCTTCTCATACATACAAAAACTATCCGGGCCTTGTCCTGGCTCCACTGCTATACCATTTTAATGTCTACCCTGTTGCCATGTTATTTGGATCCTTGATGTTTAAAAGTATGTTTTAGGGTCCAGATAGTGGTTCACCCAGAGCATGTTACCAAGCTCAAGTACCCAGATTCAGGTTCCTGGTGACCACCTGCAGAGGGTTAGCTTCACCAGTGCTGCAAGTCTCTCTCTCCCCCTCACCCCCACTTCCCTCTCATTTTTTCTGTCTCTAGGGAAAAAAAAAAGAAGAAAAAACAGAAGGGAAAAAAAAAAAGATGGATTCATTGTGCAGACACCGAGTTCCAGTGATAACCCTGGGGGCGATAAAAAAAAAATTTCTAAAAGTGTATTTTAGAATCATGTATGACCAGCTCTCTTGTTTATCTTTTATTGTCTGTAGTGTGGGGTTCTCAGAGTAGAAAGATACAGGGAGGAACCCAGAGTCTCAGCCCACCAGGAGGCCCCAGCCCCAGCCCCAAGCTATGCAGGCCCCACAGCTGGGAGCTGCCTGGATTCTCACCAGAGCAGGGCCTTTTCCCAGCAGTGCTGTCAAGAGATATAGGTAGGTAGATAAAGCCTCCTCATTGCCTCTAGATCTGTGATTGAAATTATCAGAGATGTGGTGCTACTCTCCATCCTGATGAGAACTTGAACTCTACCATTACAGGTACCCAGTATTGCTGCTTTGCCTGGTGCTGCCTGTGTTGCATTTTGTTTGTTTTGGATTTGTTTTGTTTGGGTTTTTTGCCTCCAGGGTTATGGCTGGAGCTCGTGCCTGCACTACAAATCTAGTGCTCCTAGAAGCCATTTTTTCCTTTTTTCTGTTACTGTTATTGTTGCTGCTGTTGTTGTTGGATAGGACCAAGAGAAATTGAGAGGAGTGAAAAGATAGACACCTGCAGACCTGCTTCACCATTTGTGAAGCAACTCCACTACAGGTGGGGAGCTGGGGGCTAGAACCAGGATCCTGGCACCAGTCCTTGTACTTTCAGCATATGTGTTCAACCCACTGCGCCACCACCCAGCCCCCTGTGGTGCATTTTTTAAAAATGTTTTTGTTTGTTTGTTTGTTTATTGCCTCCAGGGTTATCGCTGAGGCTTGGTGCCTGTACTATGAATCCACTGCTCCTGGAGGCTATTTTTGTTGACCTTGTTGTTTATCATTGTTATTATTATTGTTATTGCTGTCAGTATTGTTGGATAGGACAGAGAGACATCAAGAGAGGGGGAGAGGATAGACACCTGCAGACCTGCTTCACCGCTTGTAAAGCAACCCCCCTCTGCAGGTGGGGAGCCAGGGGGTTGAACCAAGATCCTTACGCCGGTCCTTGTGCTTCGCACCATTTGTGCTTAACCCACTGCACTACCACCTGTCCCCCACCGGTGGTGCATTTTTAGAGGTGGTTGTGATCTGTGGTCAGCGTTTCTTTTATGTATCAATATATATCTGAACTGATCTTGGTTTTTAAATACATCATGTTGTTATTTCAGTTTTTTTTCTTTCAAATATTTTCTCATTGAGAGAAAAAATAAAATAGAAATTTAAATGTAACAAAAAGTAAAATAAAGTTGTAGCAGGCAAGCTTTTAGAAGCCATGCTTTTACTTTAAACTGGTCCTTCTCATTGGTTGGAGACAAACTCAACTGAAAGCACAGTGATTGTTCATAATTATCAAGGGTCAAGAGTTCTTAATAAGTTAATGATCTGACTACAGGTGTCTCTGGTTTATGGTGGTGTGGGAATTGAACCTGGGGCCTTAGAGCCTTAAGTGGCAAACGCTAGAAGAAGAAGAGCCTTAAGTGTGGAAGTCTAGCAGCACCACAGTGCTATCTCCCCCAGTTTGGCGAGCTGCTGACTGCTGTGGTTGCTGCCTGCTCCCACTTCTCAGTACTGTCAGTTTTCCTTAGTTCTGGTCTACTCCTGGTTCTCAACACCTCATTCCTAACCTTTCTCTGCAAATTCTGATTTGAATGCTGGCTCCTGTTTTTCGAACCCTCTCCAGCCTGTTGGGAAAATAACTTTTGCTTTCCTTTTGTTAGATTTTAATCTTAGGAGGTGGTAGTGATTTTTTTTCAAATGCCTTTTTGGTATTTTTAAATGATCATATGCTTTTTTTTTCTAGGCTATTGATGGGGTGGATTCTATTATTAGATCCCCTCTTATTAAACAGCCCTCAGCTGCCTGTGATGAACCCTCATTGGTGCATTCTTCTTTCTTCATGTTGAAGCTTCCTCACTAGCTGAACATTTTGTCTCTGCCTCTGTCAGAAGTAGAGAGTGGACAATGGATTCAGAATGGCATGTGGGGTGGCTTGGCATGTTTTCTATGGGTGATTCAGGTTGTCTGGCATAGTCATTTTTCTACTCAAAAAATAGGAATTATCCATATTGGGTCAAGGTGTTCTACACAGGAGATACAAAAATACTAAATATATTTTAAGGTCAATCCTAACTTTGGCTGGGTTTTTTTTCCTCCTTACTTTTTCTGGTTTAGCTTGTTCAATGAATCTGTGCCCATCTTTTCTACATATACTTCAGTGTTTTCAGTGTATAAAGTAATGATGGATATGTTCAGGCTTGTGATCAGTCATGCAGGATATGTTCTTAAGATTAAAAAATAAATCTTGGGGGAGTTGGGTGCTAACACAGCCGGATAAGCACAAGTGGTGCAAAGTGCAAGGACCGGCGTGAGGATCCCGGTTCGAGCCCCGGCTCCCCATCTGCAGGGGAGTCACTTCACAAGTGGTGAAACAGGTCAGCAGGTGTCTATCTTTCTCTCCCCCTCTGTCTTCTCCTCCTTTCTCCATTTCTGTCTTGTGCAACAACAATGACATCAATAATAACAATAATAATAATAACTACAACAATAAAACAAGGGCAACAAAAAGGGAATAAATAAATAAATCTTAGGAGCCAGGCAGGCGGTGGCGCAGTGGGTTAAGCATACATGGCGCAAAGCGCAAGGACTGGCATAAGGATCCTGGTTTGAGCCCCCGGCTCCCCATCTGCAGGGGAGTCAATTCAGCAGGTCTGCAGGTGTCTTTCTCTCCCCCTCTCTGTCTTCCCCTCCTCTCTCCATTTCTCTCTGGCCTATCCAACGACGACGACGACATCAATAACAACAACAATAACTACAACAATAAAACAACTAGGGCAACAAAAGGGAATAAATAAGTATTTTTTTTTAAATCTTGCCTAGGGGGCCAGGTGGTGGTGCACCTGGTTAAGCACCCATATTACTGTGCACAAGGCCCCAGGTTTGAGCCCCTGTCCCCACCTGCGGGGGTGGGGGAATCTTCTCAAGCAGTGAAGCAGTGCTGCAGGTGTCTGTCTCCCTATCTCCCCTTCCTCTCAATTTCTGGCTGTCTCTATCCAATAAATAAATAAATACAATAATTTTTTTAAAAAAAATGTTGAAACCTGTATCTGTAACCTTGGGAGAATCGCAGTGGTTTGCAGTGAAGGGACTTGGGATTCAGAACTCTGGTGTTGGGAATGTTGTGGAATTATATCCTGTTGACATGTAATTTTTTAAATCATAAATCAGTATTGAATTGCTAAAAGTATTTTTTTAAAAAAATCTTACCTGGCCAGATAGCTCACCTAGGTGGTGTCTGCTCAGTCATAGCAGCCCAGGCTCAAGCCTGGCCCCATTGCACTGGTGGAAGCTTTGGCACTTTTGTGTGTCTCTCCCTCCCTCCCTCCCTCTCTCCTTTTAATATTCTCCCCCCCCCCATATATCTGAAAAAATCAACTTGGAGCCATGAAACCTTGGCAATGACAAAAAAAAAAAAACAAACCTCATTATATGATGCAAAATAGACACTTAATGAAGATTAAGTTCCGTTAAACATCTGAGATATATATATATATTAGAACTTATTTATTTATTCACAAGAAAGATAGGAGAAAGAACCAGACATCACTCTAGTACATGTGCTGCCAGGGATTGAACTCAGGACCTCATGCTTGAGAGTTCAGTGCTTTATCCACTGTGCCACCTCCCAGACCACAAACATCTGCTATTTTAATTTTTGTCCTGTTCTGCTATTTTTGAAAAATGTTTGGCAGACTTGTGCCTTTTTTCTTTATATTTGTCATCAAAAGGCTTTACAGCTTCGGGCTGATTTTTTTTTTTTCAGAAAGAAAGAAAGAGAGGGTGGGAGGGAGAGAGAGAGATCATAGTACTAGACTTCCTCCAGTGTGGTGGGGCTGGCTTCAAATATGAGCTATTTTGTTGGCCCAGTTGTACCTGTTTTTATTGTTTCAAGTAGCCAGGGCCTGACACATTTACTAAAATCGTATGATCTGTTTTCTACTGTAGTTTTATTTATTTATTTTTTATTTTTTTATATATTTATTTATTTTCCCTTTTGTTGCCCTTGTTGTTGTTATTTAGATGGAACAGAGAGAAATGGAGAGAGGAGAAGAAGACAGAGGGGGAGAGAAAGACAGACACCTGCAGACCTGCTTCACAGCCTGTGAAGCGACTCCCCTGCAGGTGGGGAGCTGGGGGCTTGAACCGGAATCCTTATTCTGGTCCTTGCTCTTTGCGTCATGTGCGCTTAACCCGCTGCACTACAGCCCAACTCCCTCTTTTTCTTTTTTATTTCTTTCTTTTCTTTTTTTTTTTTTTTTTTTTTTTTGCCTCCAGGGTTATTGCTGGGGCTCCGTGCCTGCACTATGAATCCACTGCTCCTGGAGGCTGTTCTTCCCTTTTGTTGCCCTGGTTGTTTTACCGTTGTTGTGATTATTATTATTGTTATTATTGATGTTGTTATTGTTGGATAGGACAGAGAGAAATGGAGAGAGAAGGGGAAGACAGAGGGGGAGAGAAAGATAGACACCTGCAGACCTGCTTCACCGCTTGTGAAGCGACTCCCCTGCAGGTGGGGAGCCGAGACTTGAACTGGGATCCTTATGCCAGTCCTTGCACTTTACGCCATGTGCGCTTAACCCGCTGCACTACTGCCCGATCCCCCTGTAGTTGTAATTTCTTAAAAGACCTATTGGTTAATAAGAAAGAAAGGGAGAGAGAGCAGCGCCAGGCATCAAAATCAGAACCTCATGCTTGAAAATCCTGTGCTTTATCCACTGTGCCACATGAGTCACTGTAACTTGTAGTTTTAATCTTTGTCATTTCCTTCCTCCTATTTCTTGCAGTTTGCTGAATGCTTTTCTTTTGTCAGGTGAGATAATGTTTTAAACTGTGTCTTTGAATGCTATTTTTGAATAAGCATAGACTGTATTGATCGTTTAAGGCATTTCCTCTCAGGATTTTCTGGAGTCATTACTTCACTCCTTAGCCATTATGTCAAAAGAAAACTATGTTGGGGGAGGGGCGGGCAGTGGAGTACCCCGTTAAGTGCACATGGTACTATGTGCAAGGACCAAAGTTCCAGCCCCCACTCCCTCACCTGCAGGGGGGACGCTTCACAAGCAGTGAAGCAGGTCTGCATGCAGGTGTCTCTTTCTCTCTCCCCCTCCTCTCTCAATTTCTCTTTGTCCTATCAAATAAAAAATGGAGAGAGAAAAAAATGGGAATAATGGCCAGCAGGAACAGTGAATTATTTTTCTTTTTTTAACAAAAATTTTTTTATCAGCGATTTAGCAATGGTTTACAAGATCATAAGATTACAGGCAGTTAGCTCCACACCACACTCACAACCATGGTTCTGTGCTCGCCTTCTCCCCAACCCCTATACTTTTTATTTATTTAATTATTTTATACTTTTTAAAAAAGATGTATTGAGATTCTTTCACTATATTATATGCTTTTGTAATTATCTCATGGATACCTGAGCAGGAGATGTGGATTGTATGTTCAGGAACTGATGTTTGAAAGCAGTATCCTTTGCTCTGAATCCTATGCTACTGAAAGACCACTTGGTAAGAGGCGAAGATCATGTCTTGCAGACATATATAAAATGCACACACAATGAAGCTTTTTTTAATTAAAAAAAATCAGCGCCCACCATCAGTCAGCAGACCCCCCTCCACCCTTGTTCTCCCCACCCGTCCCCCACCCTCTTCTCTGGGAAATAGTTTTATTGTCAGTGTCCACGGGTTTAATGCGTCTGCCCATCTGCTCTGTCTGCTTGTATTGCATACATCCTATATTTGTTTTTCTCCTTCTGAATTATTACACTTTGCATCATCCCCTTCAGTTCCTTCCATTTGGTTATAAATGGTGAGATTTTATCTTTTTGGTAGCTGCATAATACTCTAGGCTTTATCCAGTTTCTTTCCATGAACCAGTTTCAATTTTGGTTGATGGTTGGTTGTTTTCACATCCTGGCTATTGTAAATAATGTTGCGGAGAGGAAAGAGAAAAGCAGAGCATCACTCTGACCTATGGAATACTGCAGGTTGAACTCAGGACCTCTTGTTTGAGAGTCCAGCATCCAGTCGCTATGCTTCCTGCCAGGTGACCTCCCCTTTGTGTTTTAACACCGGCTCATTTTTGAGCAGCCAGATAGCTCGCCTGGATGGTGTGCTGCTTTGCCAAGCGCTCGGCTCACACTTGAGCCTACCTCCATGCGCTGGAGGAAGCTTCAGTGATAGTGTCTTTTCCCTCTCTCTCTCTCTCTCTTTGTGTAAAAAAGTCAGCCTAGAATATTGATGCCCTGGTGAGAACCACCACACAAAGCCCCCCCAGTCCTCATCTGCGGGGGGGGGGCAGGCTTCACAAGCAGTAAAGCAGAGTTGCAGGTATCTCTCTACCTCCCCCCACCCAATTTCTCTCTGTCCTCTCAAGTGAAAGTAAGATTGTGTAAGCTGTTACTAGACAAGAAGCCCAGGTGTGTGTGTGCAGGGGGGGGGGGGTCATTGCTGGAAATTCACTGCTATGAGTCAACTTTTTCAGATATATATGGAGAGAGAGAAAGAAACAGAAAAATACTATAGCATCAGAGCTTCCTCCACTGTGGTGGGGGCTAGACTTGAACCTGTGGTGCACACATGGCACAGCAGGTACACTCATCCAGGTGAGCTATTTTGCTGCCTCCAAACCCAGTAGTCTTTACTGCCTAGTTTAAAGGTGGCCACACATTTTCCCTGGCAGTATCTTTGAATCCCTCTTAATGTTTAATTTACCCGTACGGTGAAATAATGTGAACCAATTTGTCACACCAAATGGCTTTTACTTCTTTCTTTTTCCTTAGCAGAACACTGCCCAGCTCTGGCTCAGGGTGGTATAGGGGTTTGAGCTCTGGCTCACAGTGGTGTAGGGGTTTGAACCTTGTCTTTACATTTCTAATGTGTTTTCTTTCTGTATGCTCAACTTGTTCTTCTTGTGGCTTGCTTGTTCTTTTTTGCTACCAGGGTTATTGCTGGGGTTTGGTTGCCTGCACAGCGACCCTGCCTCTAGTGACTACTATTTATTTTTTCCCATTTATGTAAAAAAGTGTTTTGATAGAATTGAGAGGCAGAGAGGGGGAGAGAGAGAGAGGCATGTAGCACTGCTCCTGAAGTCCCCCCCCACACACACACACACACAGGTAGGGGCCCAGGGGCTCAAACCCAAGCTCTCATGCATAGTGACATGTTCTGATTTACTCTACCACCTGAGGCACCTCCTGGTCCCTAGTCTTGTTGATTCATAAAGAGCTTTGTTCTAGCATCTTATTATATAAGTGGGACACATTCAATATATGAAGTTTAGAAAATACAGAGAAGCAGAAAGAGCATTCTAATTTTAATTCCCACTATCCCTAACCACCTTCTAAATATTTTTATAGATTTACTTTTATTTTTATTAATTGATGAGAGAGAAAAAAAGAATCAGAGCATCACATTGGCATGTGTGATGCAGGGCATGAACTTGGGAACTAATGTTTGTGAGTTCAACACCTTATCCACTATACCACCTCCCAGGCCTCCCCAACCACTATTAAGGCTTTATTTTTATTACTTTTCAGACTTTTTCTCATGTAGGGTTCTCTAAAATGTGTAATATTGCTTTGTGTACTATTTTCCTTCACCTAATTTTAAAAAATACCTCCTCTACATTGTTAAAACTATTCAGAAGCATCATTTAAATTTTTCGTATTTAAATTCACTTAGTATTACTCTGTTGTTGGGCACATTAGATTATTTCCAGGTTTTTGCTATTATGAATAGTACTGTAACCTTGGGCTATATATATTTGTCCACATTTTACATAATGATCTCAGGGTCAGTGACCAGGAGAATGACTGGGTCAGTTCTAGGGAGACAGCACAATGGTTCTGCAAAAGACTTTGATGCCTGAGTTCAAGTCCTAGGTTCAATCCTCAGCACCACCATAAACCAGAGCTGAGCAGTGCTTTGTTCTCTCTATGCATGTGTCTCTCTTTCAAATAAGTAAAAAATTTTTTAAAAAGGAGGGAAGGGAGGGAGGGAGGGAGGGAGGGAGGAAGGAAGGAAGGAAGGAAGGAAGGAAGGAAGGAAGGAAGGAAGGAGAAGGAAGGGAAGGGAAGGGAAGGGAAGGGAAGGGAAGGGAAGGGAAGGGAAGGGAAGGGAAGGGAAGGGAAGGGAAGGAAAGGGAAAGAGGAGGGGAGGGAAGGGAAGGGAAGGAAGGTAGGAAGAGTGGGTTAAGGAACATAAGCAGTGTAATTACTCTAATGTCATTTTCAGAGGAACTGTGTCCACTGACATCCCAAAGCAGTGTTGACAGCAATTCCCTTTCCCGCTACAGAAAGACTTAGTAATGCCATATCCTTGGTAGCCTTCTGTGGTCATATCCTTGCCGTTTGTGTGTAATTCTTTCTGGTTTAAATCCCACCCTGAGAGCGACACTGCATCCTCCTTGATCTGATCTAGCTGGGCTGCAGGCTATAAGCTCAGGCTGCTTCCTTTGTAATAGGCAGAACTGTGTGGTTTAGAGGACCCTGTCACTGGATCTTGTTTTATCAGCTCTGGGGCTGTGTTCTTTCCTTTGGGAGGAGGGGCTAGGTTGATTTCCTTTTTTATATATGTTTTCCTTATTAGTGGATAGAGGCAGAAATCGAGAGGAAAGGGGGACAGAGAGAGAGAGAGAGACTTGCAGCACTGCCTCACCTCTCTCACAAAACTTCTCCCCTGGGAGATGGAAGCTGGGGACCTGAACTCGGGTCCTTGAACATGGTGACATGTTCACTCTACAGGGTATACCACTGGCCAGCACAAGGCTGTTTTTCTTTGTTGTTAAGCTCTAGCTGGTCTGTCCACTGTTAGGATCTTTTTACAAGGCTCAGTGTGTATATTTCCTCTGCATTTGATGTTTTACCTCTGCATAGTGAGCTTTGCTTATACATTTGGGTAGACATTCTAGGTTTGATTTCAACAGTGGCTTCCAAAACAGCAGACCAATCCCCTTACCCTCCTCTGTGTAATTGAAAATCTACTTTTCTTTTTTTTTTAATTTTTTAAAAATATTTATTTATTTATTCCCTTTTGTTGCCCTTGTTGTTGTTATTATTGTTGTTGTCATTGTTGGATAGGACAGAGAGAAATGGAGAGAGGAGGGGAAGACAGAGAGGAGGAGAGAAAGATAGACACCTGCAGACCTGCTTCACCGCCTGTGAAGCGACTCCCCTGCAGGTGGGTGTTGTATGCTTTACATTGGGTTGTTCTAGCTCTCCCCCGCCAAGAAAATTGGATCAGTCCTGCTAGTTTCGCGGGCCCGCTTGGCCCAGCCCCAAGGAACCCCGAGAGGGTTCGAGTGTTCCAGAGTTCGAGAGTTTTTGGCACCACCGCGGGGAAAGAGGCAGCAGAGTTCTGTTTGGTGATTAGTTTGTCTTAGTTTATAAATCGTTGTTCCTGAATAAAGAAATACAGCTTCCCTGCCCAGCCGTACGTCTCTGGTCGTCTCTGTTACCCGCCCGTGAAGCTAGCCCAGCCAGCTGGAGACTCCGAATTTTAACAACAGGTGGGGAGCCGGGGTTCGAACCGGGATCCTTATGCCGGTCCTTGTGCTTTGCGCCACCTGCGCTTAACCCGCTGTGCTACAGCCCGACTCCCGAAAATCTACTTTTCTTTTCTTTTCTTTTTTTTCTTTTTTTCATCCCCAGAGCACTGTTCCGATTCCCCCTAAACTCGACTACTCAGTAGCCATACTGACAACAAAAGCAGTTGACTAACACATACTTTGTATGCTTTATGTATTACTGTATTCTTACAATAATATAAGCTAGACAAAAACAAAAAACTGTGTCATGTATTAAGGAAATCTTGAGAGAATACAGTCATAGCACTTCTTCTAGCATTTGCCCTTCTTCCGTAGCCAGTCAACAGCGTCAGGTTGAAAGCTGTCAGGAGCTGCTCGTTGCTGGCTTTGCAAGTAGTGAAGCAGTGTTGCAGGCGTCTCTCTTCCTCTCTCCTTCTCTATTTCCCCCTTCACTCTCGATTTCTGACCGTCTCTATCCAATAAAATACAGATAAAAATATTTTTTAATTAAAAATGTATACTGTGTACAAGGATGATTCATGCATTTATAGCTTGTCGGGTTTGTTTGCAGATATTTTCAAGCTATTGCAAATCTCAACATTTTTTCCCAGTATAATTATAGAAGAAAAATGCAATTCAAATCCGTGTTGCTCAAGGATCACGTGTACAGTTTCGATCCTACTTGCACACCTAACAAAAGACACTTTCTATTCCTTGTGTGGAATTAAAGGAACTTGTGAGATTTGGGGCAGTTCCCCCCCCCCATGTGTTCATGCCCTTTATTGACTTAATCCAGTGAGATTAAAATTAAACTAATAGTGGTTTATGCTTTTATTCCCTAATCTCTGTCACCTTCCTCAAGGCCCAAAAATGTCTCAGCTGGTAGATTACAGGACTTGCACGTTGAGTCCCAGTGCTGCAAACCCCGGAAGAGCAGTGCTCTGAGTGTGCTCCCTCTCCCTCTCCTCTGGGAATCTCTCTCCTTTGAAATAGATTGAAAACTATAAGAAAAAAATGATTTCTCTAATTTATCTTTAGATAATTTGAGGGGAATTTCTTGGGCATTCTTTGCAGGAAAGGGGATCATTATGTCAAATTTCAGAGATAGAGGGGCTGGGGAGATAGTTCAGCGCCTGAGCACAGGAATGGCGGGAACCTGAGACCCCAGTTCTGCTAGCTCTGTGCTCTTGGCGTGTTTCTCTCATAAAAACCTTTAGAGAAAAATATCAGGGACTTACAGATTTCTGAATGTCTCCCTCTTACCCTGCAAAAGAGTGACTTGCCCACATGGTGCAGAGCTTTGACGGGGCCTGCTCCCCGTCTGGAATCTTTGGAACTGCCTCTTGTCTGGGGCATCGATCGTGGTGGAGGGGAGAGCTGTGAAAGCTTCATTTTCAGTTCTTTGAAAATGACTTGTCCTTTCTGATGTTTAGTAATCAGTTACACTCACTGGCCCCTAACCACATCCTCAGTCACTGACATGGTGTTCTGAAAACACAGCTGCTTGTTTCTGGCGTTGTGTTCATTTTTCTTTTTTTCAATCACATTATGTCTTCTCGTCCTCTTTTGGGTCATTCCTTTGCCAGAGCCCATTGATCACTGGAATGTGTGTGGGCTCACTCTGCTGCAGAGGATAATTGACAAGGGCAGTGCTGCTGGCATCCGGAGCCTGACACACTTTCTGCCACAGGCCCCCCTCTATCAGGTCTGTCTGCAGCCTGCCCTGGCCTGCGGGCAGGCGGCACAGGGCTCCACTTCCACACCCCATCTGTAGGCCCCTCCTTTTGGCCTTTCCCTCCCCCTAAGTCCCATGTGCACTGCCTAGCTCCATTTCTGTACCTGTTTCCCATTGTGCAATCATTACTAATTAATTCCCAGTCAGAGTGATGGATGGTTTAATTTGCGCTCCTGAGAACCCGGCTTCCCCCTGCTTGCCAGGGCCTGGGCAAAGTTCCAGGGTGCCTGGGCAGGTGGTATGGGGTGGGGGTCTTGATGCTGGAGGCTGGGAAGCCACACGAGGCTCCAGAGAGCTTATCATCTCAGGGTGACTTGCTAACCCTGGGCCTGCCTTCCTAATCTACTGGGAACTGTTTTGTAGCCAAAAGAAACTCAGCAGAATCCAGGCACCTTGAGGCATCACATTGCTCCAGTCTCTTGACTGAAGGGTACATTCTATCTTGTATGATCAGGAGAAAGTTGTGGGAAACCCCTTCATTCATCCTCCCCAGGGAGCCCCCTCTTGGGGGTGGGGTGCTGAGCCTGCCTTTTCAGCCCCTACTCTCACTTCACACTCCTCTCTCACCCCTCCTTCCAAGGACTGCCCTCTGGCTGCCTTTGATTCTCTGCTGGCATTTTTCTGGGTGGCTTCAGGGGATCTGGAGATCAAGGAATCCATCCTGGGGAAGAGGAGGATCATTGTGAATTTTTCTTCCCTAAAACTGAATACCCAAAACACCAGCACCTCCAGTTGCCACCTTCATAATCACCATCACTACCATTCTCACCATCAGCAGCATCTTCAGTCTTCACTATAGTCACCCCCACCATCATCACTGGCCACCACCACCGACGTCATTTTCTTCATCATCTTTTATCAGAACAGTTGCTGCCCACTGAGCATTTGCTATGTGGCAGGCAGTGTGCTAAACTCTGTGTCTGTCACTTAGTTCTCATTTTTAGCCTCATAAGACACTGCTGCAGTGATTCCTGTTGGGCTTGGAGGCCACAGAGTTAGAAAATGTCAGGAAACAGGCAGGACCTGGTTAAGCGCACACATTACAGTGCACAAGGACCCAGGTTCTAGCCCCTGGTCCCCACCTGCAGGGGGAAAGCTTTCACGAATAGTGAAGCAGGCCTGCAGGTGTCTGTCTCTGTATCTCTCCCTTTATCTCTCCCCCTCCCCTCTCAATTTCTCCCTGTCTCTATCAAAAAAAATTAAAATGTTTACAAAGAAAAGGGAAAAGGGTGAAACCAGGATTCAAACATTAGTCCTTGGCTCTTGGAGGCAGAGCTCTTCCAGTCTCCAGGATATAGGAAGCAGTGGGGTCTCCTCTCCCTCCGTCAGGCACCAACCCCAGGTGTGCCCCCCACCGTCACTCAATGCAAGACCCCAGGTTCCATCCTAAACCCCCAGCACCCCTTTCCTCCCCAGGTATACGAGGGTGGGACCAACGTGGACCAGTTTGTGACGCGCTTCCTCCTGAAGGAGACAGCCAACCAGATCCAGTCACTGCTGAGCTCCGTGGAGAGTGCGGTGGAGGCCATAGAAGACCAGACCAGCCAGATCCGGTGTGTCTGGGACCCCGGGGTCAGGGTCAGGGAGTGGGTTTCCAACCCTGTGCCCACTGCTGCTCAGTGGTGACCCCAGTTGAGCAGGCTGCTGCTGCTGCTGCTACTGCCTGTGCCTCCCCTCCCCACCTATGAAACAGGACCAGTGTACCCCCACCCCAGTCACCGTGAAGACCAGGTGACATCGCCACTCCTTACGAGAACAGCAGGTGTACAAATAGCACAGACAGAAACATGGACGCAAATCCCACTCCACTCAGGTTGCTGTCACCCAAAAGTGACCTGCCGTTCGGCTCAGCATCACAAAGTGGAAATGAACTTGGGAAGTAGACTTGGCTACCTGCTTGATGAACAGATGCCATGTGTCAAGGAGGAAACTGTACAAAGGAGCACCTGCTGTGGCCACAGTTGGCAATGCGCCCCCTGTCTCCCCCCCCCCACCCCCACTCTCTGTGTGTGTGTTAGGGAGACCTTGCAGACAGAGCCTGACTGTCCCAGAAGGAGAGAAAGGGCAGTGCAGGGAGTGCATTTCAGGCTTTGTGTGCCTGTGTCCTTGAAGCTCCCAAAGATCATCTGGGATCCGTCCTGTCCTGTCGTGGGAGACACTGTGTAGGGGTAGGCCTGGTTTCTCTAGAGGAACAGTCCTTTTGGCTCAGCAGGGCCAGTCCTGGGGGTGCAAGTCCTGGTCTTTGCTGCCCTAAGATGGACTTGTGGTGAAGGGAGTTTAAGGAAAAGAGGGACGAGCGGTTGGTTCACTGCCATGACAACTAGAGGGGGGTGATAGACAAATGTCTGTGCTCCAACCTTGTAGGGCATAGAATTCTTTTCTTTTTGATTCTTTCTTTCTCCCTTTCTCCTTCTCTTTCTTTTCCTTTCCTTTCTTTTTTTCCTTTCTCTCTTTCATCTCCAAGATTATTGCTGGAGCTCAGTACCTGGAGGATGACTCCACTGCTCCAGGGGCGCTTCTGTGCTTCTCTTTCTTTTCTCTTTTCTTTTTGTTTTCTCTTAATAGAGAGTGAGAGGGGTTGGGAGGTGGCGCACCTGGTTAAGTGCACACATTACAGTGCATAAGGGCCGGTGTTCAAGCCCTCAGTCCCCACCTGCAGGGGGAAAGTTTCACAAGTGGCGAAGCAGCACTGCAGGTGTCTCTCTGTCTCTCTCCCTCTCTGCTATGTTCCCCTTACCTCTCAATTTTGTTCTGTCCTATAAAATAAATAAAGTTAAAAAAAATAACCTGGGACTTTGGAGCTTCTGGCATGAAAGTTTTAAAAGGGGGGGAGAGAGAGGGAGGGAGAGGGACAGGCAGATGGAGAAAGACAGTGAACCAGGAGGGTGGCGTGCAGTGGATAAAATGTTGGACTCTCAGGCATGAGGTCCTGTGTCTGCTCCTGGGTGTTGCATGTGCCAGAGTGATGCTCTGGTTCTCTCTCTCCCTCCCCCTCTTATAAATACTTTATTTTAAAGAGAGTAAAAGACAACAGGAAATAGCGAGGAAGAGAACACCACCACCACAGCACCACTCATGAAGCGTCCCCCCTGCAGGTGGCCCAGAAATTCAACCTTGGTCTTTGCACATGGTAACATGTGGCATTACTAGCTGAGCCACCTGCCAACCCCGCTTCAGCCTTGAATTTCTGTGCATAGTGTGGGCTGTGAACTGTTGGGGTGCAGGCCTCAGAACTGAGCCTCAGAAAACAGGCCTGGGCTACAGATCCCTCCTTCCAGCTGCCCTGCTCTACCGCCTTGGGCATTGATCTCTTCTGGGTTTCACAGAGACGGTGTCCCTATCACAGGGCTGGAGGTTCCACAGAACCCTGTATACCACCTTGCAGCCTCATAGATGTTGACGCTACCTGAAGAGGCCAGCCCTGACCTCTCAGTGTGTTTCCCCTTCACTGCAGTCAGAACCACAGCAAACCTGGCCACGGCATGGGGGAGACGTGGTATGGAAGCCCCACTCCCCCCTACACTCCCAACCCCAAGCTCATAACCACAGAACAAGGGAAGAGCCTTCCTTCAGGTGAGTGAGCACCCCCAAATGAAAAGCATAGATGGGAAGGGAGGCTTGGGGGAATTCTGGGAGTGGGCACCTCCTGGGGCAAGTTCCCCCACCCCTCACCCCAGAGGCTGGGAGCATTGTCATCATCCGGTCTCTTTCCTCTGCCTCAGTCACTGGGGACCCCAAAGACGAGGGCCTGGAAGTCCAAATCAGTCGCCTGGCAGAGCTGATAGGAAGGCTGGAGAGCAAGGTAAGCCCTCCCTGCTCCTCCCCCCACCCCCTGCAGGCAGAGTCAGGGAGCCTTAGAAGGATGTCAGTGGGGGATGGGGGGGTGGCCCTGGAGAACTACCAGGGTTTAAACCAGCCCCCACCTCCTTCAAAGTGATCCCAGTACTGCAGGCTTCAGGGAGGTTGTGCTTGGAAGGGGGTTGTGCTGGGCAGGTGGTGAGTAAGGAGGGGTGTCTGGGAAGGACTAGAAACAACTCAAATGAGCAGCAGCAGCGTGGAGTCCTTTAGACAAAACATGGCACAGCTCTGAAGAGGCACGACCTCTGCCCAAAGGGTTTCCAGACAACTTGGGATCCAAACGGTGTCAGCACCTGTCTGCTCAGAGAGACAGAACTGTGCATCATCACAGTTATTTCCCAGACTGCTGGGCTAGAAGTCTGGTGCCAGCGGGTCTGCCTCTCCTGGTCCCTCTCTCCCTGCATCCTCACACAGTGTCTGTATCCTGACCTCTTCTTCTAAAGGCAATCCTATTGGATTAAGGCCCATCCTAATGACATTGTAATGTAATCTTTTCTTTATTAAGATTTATTTTTATGAGAGACCAGAGCTCTACCCAGTTCTGGTATATGCAGTGCCAGAGACTAAACAGAGGACCTCTGTGTGCAAGTTCACTGAGCTGTATCTCCAGCCTATTGTTGTTTGTTATCATTTTGCCTCCAGGCTTACTGCTGAGGCTTGGTGCTTGCAATATGAGTCCATTGCTCCTGGTGGCCATTTTTTCCACTTTATTGGATAGCACAGAGAGAAATTGAGAGGGGTGGGGACGATAGAGAGGGAGAAAAATAGACACCTACAGACCTGCTTCACCGCTCCTGAAGCATCCCCCCTGTAGGTGGTACCTGGAGGCTTGAATCTGGTTTCTCACCCCTGGTAATATGTGTGCTTTACTGGGTGAGCTATCTCCTTCCACCACCCCACTTCATTTTTTGAGGCAAATGAACATACGGCCTCACACATGAGTGATACTGAAGAGCCTTCCCGGTCCAGTTCTTATTTTGGAGAGGAGACCGGAGGAGAAAACCACCACAACACAGTGTCCCCACTCAGGGAGCTCCTCCATTGTTGTTCATGGTGTTCCCATGTGGTGCTGGGGCATGAGCAAAGGGCCTTATACCGAATATGATGTGTGCTTGACTAGGTGAGTTATCTCCCAGCCGTAAGCACCTATCTCAGGACCCATTACAATGCCGTATCTTGCAAGTATGGTAACAAGTCTCCTTAGTGTTTAGCAATGGGCTCAGCCTTCAGCTACCTGAGCTGGAATCCTAGCTGTGCGCTGTAATGGCCGTGTGACTTGGGGCCAGTGATGAACCTCTGATTCTTCAGCTGCTAGGAGAGAAAACGATCAGAACAGCAGTCTTTAAAGGGTTGTTGTAAGGGTTGAAATGCTGCTTTAATAGCTCAGCATAAAGCCCGCTGGCTAGTTAGCATTTAATATTAGCAGTATTAGGCGTTCTGACACCAAAACCTACACACTCACGCACGGAACCCACACACCGACATACCCCAAGAGCGGCGGCACAGATTCTACATTTACCCTACATATTTTTTCAAACATCTTTTGCAAAAGGGCAAGCAGATTAGTACTTTGATGGGTTTGAGGCTTCCTTCAGAGAGATGGGGGAGTTGGGTGGGGCTCCCTGTGCAGAGGGAGGCCGAGGCCAGACTTGGAGTGGTGTTGGGAGAAGCACCTGCGGGGCTGAGACCAAAGTGGGGCGCCCCCCTACGTCCTCCTCAGAAGGCGATCTTTGATCTCTGGGTGGGAGCTGCTCGGCCAGGGACCCCGCGGCCCGGTTGTCATAACAACTCAGCGGGCGCCTCCGGAGGGAGGCTCCGGGAAGCTTATTTTTAGCGCTCGGTCGCCTTAACAACCCGGCTGGCTGGAAACTGCGGAGCACCTGGGCGTCCTGGAGACGGGGCGGGCCTCCTCTCTGGCCTCTGATTGGTCTGGGGTGCTGAGCGGGGGCCAATCCAGGGCCACCACCCCTTGGGCCTACCTGTGCTCCATTCTGACCTTTAGATCCACAGGTGCCAGGGGTTAAGGTTGGGGGTAATGGGCTGGGGAGACGGCATTGTGGTTCTCAAACGACTTTCAAGCCCAGAGCTCTGAGCTTCCAGGTTCAATCCCCAGCACCACCACAGGCCAGAGCTGAGCAGTGCTTTGATACAAAAAAATAAAAGGGGGTGGCGGAGCACAGATTAAGCCCAAGGACCAAGCGCTTCACCCACTCGGTGAAGCAAGTCTGCAAGCGTCTAGCTTTCTCTCCATCTCGCTCCCATCATTTTTCAGTTTCTCTGTCCTACCTAATAAAAATTAGGGGAAAAATGTCGGCAGGGGTGGGGGATTCGTAGCGCCATCACTGAGTCCCAACGATATCTCTGGTGGCAATTAAGAAATTAAAAATATATATATTGGAGTAATTAAAAGCTGATGGGAGGATTTTGAACACTGTGCACAGAAGGAGCACTGAACCTTGACCAAGGCTTGATTCCTGAGAGTTTCTGCCAGCATGGTGAAGGGGGTTATGGCTGGCTATATGGGGAGACTTGATCCACTGATGGAAATGGTCCTGGAGGCATCCCTGAGGAGGGGAAATGAGGGAGGTGACCTCATTTCCAGCATCTCTTTGTATTATTTTATTTCAGACTCTCTGGTTTGACCTGCAACAACGCCTCTCAGATGAAGAAGGCACCAACATGGTGAGTACCCCCCCCCCCCAAACTCTCCCCCTTTCCCGAATCTCCCTTCCCGGCTATGCCAGGACTCCAAATGCAGATGGCTTAGTGTCCCTGAGATCTTGCTCCCAGGGCCACCGTAAAGTGTGATTCTAACTGGATGCTGTCTCTGGGGCAGTGAGGGCATAGACAGGGTGAAGACTGGGGCTCAAACCAGGCCTGTACAGCCCCAGCACTTGATCTCCAACCCCCCCCCCCCCCCGCCATGTCCTTTGAGAGAGCACAGCTCTGATAAAGAACTGCTTTATCCTAGAGGAAAGTGGCCAGTGGGGCAGTGATACCGAAAACAGTCTCCAAGCAGTGAGTTTCGTTGGCCACTGATTTTGCTGTGTTCAGGCCTCATGCTTTGCTTAATTTCTGGAGCCTCAGCACAGGCTAATGGCTCAGCATTTGTGGGAGCAAATCCCTACATTTGACTGAGTTCTGGTTCTTTCCTCAACGATTTTCACATGTAAGAATGAAGTGTGCACACATGGGCTTATTTTGGTTTTATTTATTTTTTCTTTTTAAAAATCTTTTTCCCTTTTGTTTCCCTTGTTGTTTATCATCTTTATTATTGCTGCCGTTGCTGGATAGGACAGAGAGAAATGGAGAGAGGAGGGGAAGACGGGGAGGGAGGAGAGAAAGACAGACACTTGCAAACCGGCTTCACTGCCTGTGAAGCGAACCCTGCAGGTGGGGAGGCGGGGGCTCGAACCAGGATCCTTACGCAGGCCCTTGCGCTTCGCGCCACCTGCGCTTAACCCGCTGTGCCACAGCCTGGCTCCCTATTTTGGTTTTATTTCACTCACACTGCTCGTCCTCTCTGAAGGCAGGAGTGGGGGTCGAGAGGAGAGGACTATCGGGAGCCCAGAGTGCCTACACTCATGCATTCTGTGGCCCCACAGCACCTGCAGCTGGTCCGGCAGGAGATGGCTGTGTGTCCTGAACAGCTGGGTGAATTCCTGGACTCCCTTCGCCAGTACCTGCGTAGCACTGCTGGGACCAGCAACTGCTTCCAGTGAGTCAGCCCAGGAGGGCAGCACCACCCTGACCCCTGAGCGCAAACCCTACCCCACAGAGGTCTCTGCTGGGTTTGAGTCCTGGACCAGGCTCCTCCAGGCTGTGCAGATGTGGCAGGTGACATCTGACTCTGACCCTGGATTATCACCTGTAAAGTGTGACCTTAACTGGACACGCTTCCTGGGGCAGTGAGGACTGAAGGACTCAGGCCCCTATAGTCAGTGCTGCCTCAGTGTTAGCTGCTACACCGGAAGCATTCCCCAGGCTTGCTGCCACGCAGCTGAGGCACATCTGAGTGATGGCCCACCCTGGCCTCCCCATCTGTTTCCACTTGGCTTTCTCTGTGTTTATACTGGGCCTAGAGACAGGCTGCCTTGAGAGGTCCAGGTGCCTTTCTGACCTGCAGAATCTGGAGGTACGGGGAGTCTAGGTGCCAGTGAGGGCGCCACTGTGCCTAAGAAGAGAGCAGCTGCTGTGGCAGACTGCAAGGAGAGGCACCTGGGGAGCCAGCAGGATGAGTCCTGCAAGTCCAAGGACAGCATGTTTGTGTGTCAGTGAGAGGGAGGTGTGGAGAAGCGGGTGGGGATGTGGAACTGGACAACCAGGAGGGAACCTGAGTCTCAGCTGTGGCTGGCGTTGCTGACCAGACTCCAAGGTGAGCCTGAGGTCAAACTTGAGTTACCAGTGGCTGTCCCCAAACACAAGTGGGGAGATGGTCCCAATAGCGAGAGGCAGAATGGGGTGCCTGTCCAGAGGTATCACCGCCAGCAGTGTGTCAGCTGAGTACATGCACTCATAAACTTACCAGCCAGACTTCTCCGCCCTTTGTGGAGAGCCATGCACAGTGCATCCATGTCCAGCTGGAGGGTCAGGGGCTACATCGGAGTCATAGCTGCATGCTGACGCCACCTCTTCAGGCCAGAGCATAATACACTAATGACACAATTAGCACCCTGTGTGCCTGCCTCCAGCCTGTGAAGCACAACCTGGAATTGTCTAATTACCCAGCAAGTGCTGTGACAATGACAGCTCTCTGGGAGGAATTCTTGGGGCTCTGTGGTAGGAACGGCAGTGAGAGGCCTGGTAGGGGGTTTCCTCCAGCCTCTGTGACAAGCAAACAGGAGGTAAGTAGCTGCCTGGTCCCCACCCCAAAAGTCTCTCAGCCCCCTTTGGGACAATTCCACTTCACAGAGTGTCTGAAAGATTAGATGAGGACAGATTAGGAAAGAGTTGGTAGAAGCCAGGTGCTTTTATTTTTAAAGGTAAGGTTTTTATATTAAGATATTCAAACTACAATTCCTCCAAGAAACACTTTTTGGTCACTGTAAGGGCAGACCTTGCTCTCTGGAGTGGAGGGAGACCTGGGTGGATGGGGCTTGTGCTGGTCCCTGAGGCTTGAAGTTGTTGGGTCACTGGGTGGGGGACTGCCGCTGTCCTTCCTGGGTGGGAGATTGGCCTATCTGAGGGCAGAAAAGGGAGGTGAGGTTGTGCACCACTGTGGAAGCAGCCATTCACCTGCCTGTCCATTCTGCAGCATTGCTGCCGTGAGGCTGTCTGACGGCTACACCTTTGTCATCTATGAGTTCTGGGAGACGGAAGAGGAGTGGAAGAGGTAGGCATGGCCTGCAGGACAAGACCAGGGAGTTCAGATGGTGGGATGTGGTGAGGGGGCTTTCTTTGACACAGTGTCCCTGTTTTGGGGGGTGGGGGTGGCAAAGGGAGGGCCAGAGTCACAGCAGCACACCCTATAGCCAGAGAGACTCAGCACCTCTCAGTCACTGGGCTCCCATCCCAGCTCATTTTTCAAAATTTGGCCCAAGCCATTTCCTCTCTCCCTGTCAGAGAGGGGCCTGTCTACCCTGGTCCTAGCATCATCGAACATCTCCCCGAGTGGTGGCCTCCAAGCTCTCTGGTCACTTGGCTGGGACGGGATGATGGAGCAGTTGGGGCTCAGCCTGTGCCCTGCCTGTGCCCCCAGTAGACAGGAAGTCACTCATCACTCAAAAGCCTTGGCCTTCTTACCTTCACTTTATGGCCCAAGTGGCTATCTGAGGAGCTCCCCTCCCACCTCCACCCTGTCCACAGGCACCTGCAGAGCCCTGTATGCAAGGCCTTCCGGCACAGCAAGGTGGACACGCTGAGCCAACCCGAGACTCTCTCCAGGATCTCTGTGCCAGGTGAGTGTGGAGGAGCAGGGACATGGGCAAGGCCCCAACCTGTAGATTCCACTGTGCCCCCTTGGCTACAGGCATCACCAGTGACTGTATGGGGTGCCCTTTGTGGTGTGCAGGACATGGACAGAAAGACCGGGAGGGGTGGCCGGGCGGTCGTGCACCGGGTTAAGCACACATAGCACGAACGAAGCACAAGGACCTGCACAAGGATCCTGGCTTGAGCCCCCGGTTCCCCACCCGCAGGGGGTTCACTTCACAAGCAGTGAAACAGGTGTCTATCTTTCTCCTCCCTTGTCTATCTTCCCTTCCTCTCTTTCTCTGTCCTAGCCTATAAAAAGAGGCCTCCAGGAGCAGTGGATTTGTAGTGCCAGCACTGAGCGCCAGCAGTAACCCTGGAGGCAAAATAAATAAATAAATTTAAAAAATTAAAAAGCCTGCAGGGAGGAGAACCTTCAGGACACAAGTCCAGGGGCCACCTTGTAGTCCTCATCCTACTTGGTTCAGTCCCCTTACCTCCAGAGGCCATGTGTGCTTTACCTCCTGGACGGCCAGCCAGGACCGTCACTGCACCCCCTCCCCTGCTGCTGGCAGCCACAGTCCTCATCCTACTTGGTTCAGTCCCCTTACCTCCAGAGGCCATGTGTGCTTTACCTCCTGGACGGCCAGCCAGGACCGTCACTGCACCCCCTCCCCTGCTGCTGGCAGCCACATTGGCATGGGAGAAAGGTAGCCTCCAGGGACACAGTCACCATGCTAACATGTCTCCTGTCCCCTTGTCAGCTGTCTGGTGCACTGTGGGCCGTGACTGACCACCACCAATGCCCAAGGATGAACCTGCTATTCTCCCTTCTTATAAAGGTCACCCCTTCTTTTCTAGAAACTTTGGTATATGTGCTCTCTTTTCAATAATCTTCCAAACAAGGTGGGTCTTGCTGTGCTGTTCAAAGTAAAGAAGAACCCCTTCCCCCCTGCCCTTCATCCCCCCACCCTATTGGCAGAGTCACATCTGAGCTGCCAGATGCCGGCAGTGAGTGACAGAAGGCTTCCTGGAGCCTGCACCCCACTTCCCCCACCCCTCCCACGCATGACCAGCCCCCCAGTGCCTGGTCTCAGCTGACTGCCCCATCTCCCTGGTAGGAGCCAAGACCCTGTAGTACCCAAACTCGGCCTGTGCCACCTTGTAGCCAGTGCCCTGCTCAGCCAGCCGCAGGCACCGGCACCAAATAAACTCGGGCTGAGAAGGGCCGCATGCTGTGTTTCTCTCTGCCGGTCGATATGGGTGGGCCACCAGGCCCCGTCTTAACCACAAGACCTCCACCCAGTGCCTCTGCTCTCATACCTAGAAATGGAGGTGGCGGCCCCAAGGTGTGTGTGTTTTTCATACAGTGCCAAGGAATGAGCCCAGGTACTTGCACGTGTGTGATACCACTGCTGACTAGTGTCCCTGGACCATTTTCCTAGCCTTTTAGACCAAGGAAAGACACCACAGCACTGCTGTGCCATCGCCTGTGGCAGTAGGGCTCAAACCCAGGTCCTCCCACATGGTCAGGTCTGTGCATTTTGATGATAAAAGTTTAAGGCTCCCCAAGGCTGGTGTCAGGTTCCAGAATCACCAGGAGACCCCATCCAGCTCAGTGCAGCCACAACAGAGAAAGGCCTCGCAGGTAAAAAAAAAAAAAAGGGGGGGGGTATGGGGCAGGGCCAGGGCATTCAGTTGTCCCCTCCCAGCTCTAAGGTGTGACATTGAGCAGGAAGACTACTCAGAGCCTCGTTTTCACTGGAGGCAGTCACTAAGTGGTCATTGAGAAGGTCCAGTCTAATGTGGCCTGAGGTCCCACAACAAATCATGTCATTCTTCCTGGTGAGGCCACAAGGCAGTATAAGGCCTTAAAGTCACCTCCCAGCTTTGGGGAAGATGTGGCTCCTCCAGTAGGACTGGAGTCTGTGACCCTGCACTTGAAATAATGTGTTCTGCTCTGGAATCTTTATGACTTCCCTCCTACTTCTCTGTCCTTTTTCACAAGAGCACTGCCAAATCTCAAAGGACAAGTTAGGACAGCCAGGATAGAGAGGATAAGATTATGCTGGTCTTGCCCCCAAGAGAGACCCCCACAGGAGTATGGCAGGGGCATGAGGAGGCACATCCAAGGACATGCTGCCATTCCCGTTCCCTTCTGCAGTCATGCTTGTCATCAGTGCCACCACTGTCCTGTCTCTCCTTGGAGTAGGTATCCCCCCCCCCAGGGCAGAATGGATACCACCACTCATGCAAAGTCCGTGACAACGCAGGGTTGGAGAAAGTGAATGTGCCACTGGGGGAGGGAGACCCCACAGCTCTAGGCTTCCAGAGAGGAGCAGGAGAGCTGCCCCACCCAAGGCTGGTAGTTTTCCAATCAGCTCAGCTATTTTAGAAAACATATTTCAAGAAACTGAAGCATTTAGGGCACCACTGAGGAACCCCATCAGCTGGGCATCACATATCTGCCCAAGTGCACCCCAGGTTGTAGCAGCACTGCTGAGTGCAACCTATGAGCCTTGGATTCTGTGTGGGTGGGAATGGGCTCCAAAGAGAACAGTTTCAGCCCTAAAAGGTACAAGAGCACCCACTTAATTTGCACTTAAGAGAGGCATTTGGCAAGCACCATCTCCTTCCACATTCTGATGATCAGCAGGTGGAAAAACAGAAACAGAGAGGGCAACTAGTTTACTAGGAATCACACAGCTAGGAAGCACAGCTTCCCTTCAAACCCATAGCTCCCTGCCCTTGATCTGTGCACCCTAACCATTGTGCCATAGAGCATAGACGCTGAGGAAAGGGATGGCCCCTCAATTCCCCATTCAGATCCAAATTAGGCCAGGGAGATGACTCAGCTACAGAGCAATACCTCGCCTATGAGAAGCCTTGGGTCTGGTCCCTGAAACAACACTAAATATATAATATCCCAAGCTGTTTTCTCAATGAAATTAAATACAGAATTACTGACCCAGAAGCTCCACTACTAGGATGTACCTCAAAACAAAGATACATTTAAGCAAGTACTTTGGACGCAGCACTAGGCTCCTGTAAACATGTAAACAAGCTGCGTGTGCACTGACTGACAAGTGGTGAGTGGACAAGATGCGGTTTGTCCACAGCACAGACAGTGTACACAACCCTCACCAGGGGGAGACACTGACACCCGTCACAACAAGCTCATTCCTTGCAAACACCGGGCCCTGAAACAGAAGCCACATGCTCGTGATTGTGTGTACACTGCTTCAAGAGGCTACCAGGGCTGGGGGAGCAAGCACCGACGCTGACGTGGCTGTAGCTGCTTCCTGAGGGGTGAAGATGGGGACTAGGTGGAGAGGGAGGATGGTTACAACACTGTGCATGTACTCAAGGCCACGGAATCTTACAGTTGAACATGATTACTTGCATGTAACATGATTAAAATATCAATTAAAAATGCTAATCAACTCACCTGCCCAGGCCAGCTGATGTGCATGTCAGCATCCCCACCGTTGAGCACGCAAACCTTCCCTGGGAAGTGCACAGTGGCCCCCACCTGTGGGCAGGGGTGAGGCATTCAGAGCATGGGGGGAGGGGGGCTGGACCTTGGCCTATCCTGAGGCACATAAGCCAGCAGCAAGGTGCTGCTCCAGGACTCCTATAGCTCACACTGCTTTTGCAGAGCTAGTCACTGGCACTCGGGTGTCGCTCAGCTGCCTTCACTGTTATTGGAGACAAGTGGGTTTCTGCACTGACTTCCTGGCGTCATTGCCTGGGGACCCTGATGGGACAGGCTGTGTTCTTTTCACTCATCCTTTGCGCCTCTCCCTCTCCCTCTTTTTAATCTGTTGCCTCTTTTTGAGACTATAAAGGACCAAAACCAAAGGCTAGGAAGAGTTGAGGAAGAGCTGGCCAAATAGCCCACTTGGGTAGTCTGTTGCTTTACCATGTGCACGACCCAGATTCTAGCCTGGTGCCCACCAACTGCACTGAAGAAGACTACAGCGCTGTGGTCTCTTTCCCTCTCTCCCCAGTTCCTTTTTTTTTTTTTTTTTTTTAACCAGAGCACTGTTCAACTCTCTTATGGTGGTGCGGGGGATTGAACCTGGGACTTTTCTCCCCAGTTCTGTCTCTGAGAAAAGAAAAGGCGCGGGATGGAGGGAGGGCTAAGGGAGAGAGAGAGCGGCTGCTGACCTGAGCCCAAGAAGGACACTGCAGCTAAGAATAGCACCAAGGGAAGCTTCCTGTGACAGCAACTTGGAGGGGAAGTTGTTCAGAGGGAGGCAACAGACTGATCAAGGTCACACAGCAGCTCAGTGAATAGTTCTGTTCTTTTAGACCCTACGTCCATCCTCCAATCCCTACCCAGCCTTGAGCCTACCTTGACCTCAAGGAGGATGCCACCTCATCAGACCAGTCAAAAACATGAGTGGGCCTCTGGGCACGGGGGCACTGATCCCGGATGCACTGCTTACCTTCATTAGGGGGAATGTCAATTGGGTGCTTCCCAGCCTGCATTTCTCTGTGTGACAACCCTGAGCTATGGGTGGTCAGTCCCAGGAGGGTCTTTGGCTGTCAGAATCAGCCTTAAAGGACCCCACCTTCTCCTTAGCTTAATGCCTCTTCCCTTATGTTTCTCTGCTTTGGGGTGAACTCTAGTATCCTTGGCTGCCAGGGAGTTCACCTGTCAATCTGGGTTTTCTGGAGATCAAGTTATGGGTCACTGTGTGTGTGAAGGATCTCCCCACCTGCCCACCTGCTGCTGCAGGCACATTATGGGCACTCACACAGCAAGCCTGTTCCACTGTGCTTAGGAGAGGCTCACATATCCCAAAACCAGCAGAGACAGAGTTCAAACAATAGTCTGACTAAACGCAGATTCACACACTGCTTTCTTTCACCGCACAACCCTTCCCATATCAAGACTCTGCTCTCGAAACAGCCCAGCCCTCCTGGTCAGCCACAGGGCAATTCAGGAAGCCAACAGGATATAAATAATAAATGAGCAACTATTTATCTGTTCTCACTGCCAGCTCTCGGGTGGTAAATGTTCTGTTAAGGCCATTGTTCTGGCTCTGTGGCCTTTTTGAGGACACACTGACCTCTGAACACAGGGCACTGGGTCATGGTGGGCTGGCCAGAGGACACCTGGAGAGGGTCCTGTGTGTACCCTCCCTGGGGCAGAGTATACCCACAGCTATAGATCCCACCTCCACAAGCAGCCGGGGGGAGGAAGGTGGAGGTTCTGCCTCTGTCCTGAGGATCCGGTGTCCCCCTGCCCACAGCCACCCCAGGAAAGGCCTGGAAGGAAATGAGGCTGGTGTTGGCCCTGTCCCAAGCTCTGTGCCCCTCAGGACAAGTGGCCTTGACTTTTCCAAGCCTCGGTTATTTGCAAGTTCCGTGGACGTATGAAAACATGCTAAGTCAAAGGAGTCAGATACAAAAGGCCACACACTGTGCATCCATCCATATAGGAATATACAGGACAGGAGAACCCAGACAGACAGAGATGCCAACATGAAAGGACATGGGGAGGGACTGCTGGTGGGCTGATGGAAATGTACTAGACTGAGGAGTTGGGCGGTGGCACAGTGGGTTAAATGCACATGGCACAAAGTGAAAGGACCAGCTCAAGCCCTGGCTCCCCACCTGCAAGGGAGTCGCTTCACAAGTGGTGAAAGCAGGTCTGCAGGTGTCTGTCTTTCTCTCCCCCTCTGTCTTCCCCATCTCTCTCCATTTCTCTCTGTCCTATCCAACAACGATGTCATCAGTAACAACAACAACAATAACTACAACAATAAAACCACAAGGGCAGCAAAAGGGAAAATGAAATAAATATTTTAAAAATGTACTAGGCATTTATGAAATAAATATTTTAAAAAATGTACTGGTGACAGCCACATAGTCTGTCAGGTTGCTTACACCCATCAGATGGCTCCCTGCAAAGGGGGGGGGGTGGTGGTTTATGAGGCATGAACTGCATCTCAAAAACTGCAAGCAGGTCCCTACACCTCGTCTCTCCAGAGCCCTACTCCACTAGAGAAAGACGGACTTAAAAGAGTATGGACCAACCTGCCAGCATCCATGTCCAGAGGAGAAATAATTACAGAAGCTAGAACTCCCACCTTCTGTACCCAAAAAAAAAAAATTTTGGTCTACACTCCAAAAAGGGAAGAAATGATGGGGAAGATGACCACAAGGCTCTGAACTCCAATACTGTCAGGACCTGGAAAGAGAAGAGAAAAAAGGAAAGATATCTGGAAGTAGTAATAGGTATAGGTGTAACTTAAGAAGAAAAGGCAGGACCATAGAAAAAATGGGCAACAAATACAGATAGATAGATAATAGTCAACCCACATCTGTGACCTTGGGAGAACCTTTGCAGTTTGCAATGGGGGGAACAGCAACACAGAACTCTTGTGGTGGGAATGATGTGGAATTACAGCCCTGTTATGTTGTAATTTTGTAAGTCAATATTAAATTACTAATAAAAAACACTGACATAAAAAAACTGCAAGCAGGTGGACAGGCAGGAAAAAACAGAATGGTTCTAAATCCCGCCCCCCCACACACTACCCCCCCCCCCCCCCACACACACACACACTCACAGGCACACAGAAATAGCGCAGAGCTGCTTACCACAGGTCAAGTCTCAGGTGTTGGCCCTTCCTGGTCTGGCAGCACTTATTCCAGGATCAGGGGCTTCCATGCGGCAGGGTTGGATCGTGCAGCATCCTAGGTGCCCCAACCCCATGTGCCGGGTCGGTACCAACAAGCACAGTGTCTTAGGGCTGCTGGGTGGGCCCCTCGCCCTGTCTTGTCTTCTCACTCCCAGCTGTTGACTCCAGTGCCAGGGAGGAGAACAGAGCAAGCAGTCCATTTTACTCCCAGGTGCCTCCAGCCTCACCAGGGGAGGAGAAGGTGCTCTGGTTTGTGTGTGGCAGCTCTGGGCAGACCTCTGTAGTCTACGGCAGGATTTCAGGACTTCTCCAACCTGGGGGTCACTTTGAGTCCACCCACAACCCCAAGCAAACAATTCCTTAAACCTCCTTTGGCTGTCACCACTGAACACTGCCCTTGTCCTGTCTTTGACCCCAACCCCTCAAAGCAGGAAACTCTGGGCCTTAGTTGGTAGAAACCTCACTGTTACGGGCTGAACTATGTCCCCCAAAAAGGTAAGTTGAAGTTGTAACCCTTAGAACCTATGATCCTGACCTTACCTGGACACTGGGTTTTTGCAGATCCTAACTAAGTGAAAATGAAGTATCAGTAAGTCACACTGGATTGGGAAGGGGAGGGACCCAAACCCAACAACAGGAATTTTAAGAGACGAAGGAAGGTTAAACAGACACAGGGAAGACAGCCATGTAAAGGTGGAGGCAGGGACAGAATGGTGCACCCACAGGCCAGAGAAAAGGAAAAATGGTCAGAAATTGCCAAGAGCTGAAGGGGCAGGGAGGACCCTCCTCTAGAGCCTACAGAGGGAGCTTGGACCCACTGCAACCTTGAACTTGGACTCCTGACCTCCAGGAATGGGAGGACACATTACTTGCTCCAACATCCTGCAGGCACTCCCCCCATTGCCAGGGCACCAGAATCCCACCCCAAACCAGCAGAAGCCACAGTGAAGGCTGAGCAGACAGTGATGGTGCCTCCAGCATTTTTATGATGAGATAGCAGGGGGTTCAGGGCTGACAGGGAGCCACCCAGGGTCCCTCAGAAGAGCTCCAGGACGGCCTCCACTGTGCTCTGCCCGAAGATGAAGGTGCCCACGAGCACGGAGACCACTCCCCACGCCTCTAGGCCACACCTGCCAATCCAACACAAGACTCATCAATACACATTTTATGGACAAACTAGCCCATCCCAGCACACAGGAAACCTCATACTGGAAGCCTGGCAGGGTCATTTTGGAAGCAATTCAGAGAACTCCCCCTTCCCTGCAGGGATGCGTTTCAGACAACCAGACAAGTTGGTACCATAATGCAAACAAGTTTCCCCATCTCTTCATAGTCTCCTTCCACCTCGAGTCTTTTATTTTTCCCCTCCAGGGTTATCGCTGGGGCTTCATACCTCCACTGCGAATACACTACTCCTGGCAGCCTTTTTTTTTTTTTTTTTCCATTTTGTTGTTGTTGTTGGATAGAACAGAGAGAAATTGAGAGGGGATGGGGAAGGTGGGGGAGGAAGAGACAGATACCTGTAGACCTGCTCCACTTCTCAGGAAGAGACCCCCTGCAGGTGGGGAGCTGGGGGCTTGAATCAGGATCCTTGTGCTGGTCCCTGCACTTCATACTATGTGCATAGCCTGGTGTGCTACTGCCCAGCCCCTCCTAAAGTCTTTTATATCAAAGACAGTAAAGTGTGGCAGAGAAAAAGGAGAACAGTCCCTTTCAAACTCTTTTTGTTCCTTTTCCTTTTGGTGGGATGTGAGCCCTCTCCGCTCCCCCCCCCAAAAAAAAAAATGAAGAAGGGCAGAAAGGGAGTAAATTCCCAAGTCACACTGGTTGAATGAGGAAGGAGGGTGAGGCCAGGCTATGAGCTCCATCCCGTAACCAGCAGACAGAGATGAGGGCATTAATATGACCCCCACTACGTGGTGAGATCACAGAGAATCCTGGCCTCCTTAACAAAATCCACAGGCTCTGTTGTCATGGAAAGATGACTCTAGAAAGACAGCAGCTGAGAGCTACAACTCGTCCTCTGGAGAGCCCACCCAGCTGAAGGGGGCAGGCAGGTGAATGTGACCCCACTCTTGGGGCTGCTCTGACTGATCAGAAGGCCCTGCAGCCCTCCTGGAATTAAAAATACCTTGAAAGAACATTAGTAACAGCTGTCCTGAGCTTGGACCAAGGGAAGAAACAAAGGCAGCAAGACGTAAAAGCACACAATGGGATAAGCCAGGGAGGCGTCAGCTGACAGTGGGAGTCAGGTTTAGAAACTGCCAGAGAAACGCTTCTCAGTCCAGAAGGGAACCAAGCTGAGCCTACATGGTGGGACAGCAGCCCCTGTGGCTGGAAGAAGGTGAGCAGGGCCTGCAGGTGGGGCCTGGGTCCTCGGCTGCTCTAGCTTGAGGGCATGTGAATGGGGGGTGAATGGTGGTCCCCAAATTCACATCCACCACAGGTCCTGTGAATGTGACCTTAACTGGAAATAGGGTCTCTGTGAATATGATGCAGTTAAAGCCCTGGGACTGAGATGTCTCTGGATTTGGGGTGGTACCTAGATTCCATCACTGGAACCCTCATAAAAAGAAGGTGGTCTGTACCCCCAGAGGAGAAATGTTAGGCAAAGATGATTAGAAGGCTGTGCAACCCAATTCTATAAGGACCCAGTGAGAGAGAAGAGGAGAAAAAGACATTTGGAAGTAGTAATAGGTGTAGGTATGCCTTAGAAAGGAAGAGAAAGCAGAACCATAGAAAAAGTAGGCAACAATACAGATAGGTAGACGACAGTTAAGGAATAATAGTCAACTCACATCTGTGACCTTGGGAGAACCACTGCAGTTTCCAATGGAGGGAACAGGGAGATAGAACTCTGGTGGTGGGAACAGTGTGGGATTGTACCCCTGTTATCCTGTAATTTTATAAACCAATATTGAATCACTAATAAGAAAATCTAAAAAATAATAATAATAATAATGAAGGTGGAGGGGATTTGAGATGCAGACTCAGGGAGAAGCTGTGTGAAGACAGAGGCAGAGCCTGGAGGAAAGTGACCACAAGCCAAGGATATCTAAGACCCCAAAAGCTGCGAGTGGCAAAGGATGGAACCCCCTCCCCAGAGCCTCTGGAGGGAGCCAGCACCTCAGCATCAGACTTCTGACATGTAGGAGGATAACTGTCTGCAGCTTTAGGTTCCCCTTCACAGTCATTGATAAGGAAACCCCAGAAAAGAAGCACAGCACCGCTATCTGCCTCAGCCTTAACACCTGTGAAATACAGCAGGAGTCATACAAACTCAGGTTCTCTGGGGGGCGTGTGAGGTTCCAGGTGTCACTGGCACACATTTTCCCAAGTGTAGTTAGAGGGGAAAGGACACCACTACACCACATCCAACTCACACCTGTCGGAGGTGGCATCCCTGCACAAAGGGACAGGTCAGAGTCTCTGGGGTCACCAGCAATGTGAGCAAGGAGGCAGTAAGTGCTCCGTCTCTGGTCACTTGACCGGGTTGAATCCCAACTCTGCCCTTGTCCAATATGCTGGGCACCAGCTTCTGTGTCAATGTGTGGGATACGGACACCCCAGTGTACTGTGGGGGTTGGGACCTGAGAGCCCAGTGTACTTGAAGCCCTTTGCACATACACCAAGGTCTTCCAAGAGGAAAAGGGGCAGGCAAAGACGGGAAGAGCTGTGCACTCTCCTCGTGGCCTGACTTTCTCATACACAGGACACAGAACCTGCCTGGCCCCTGTAGCTGTCAACCCCAACCCTTGTCCACCCAGGCCCTTCAGATGCCCAGCCTGGAGATACTCACTTGACTCTCGGTCTTATGGGTTCGATGCCAATGGCACAGATGAGGCACAGCCCTGCAAAAGAGATGCGTGTCAGCCAGGTGCTTCATTATTAAAAACTCAAAGGTGCGGTGGGGAGGGGGGAGTGGAGCACCCAGTAGAGTGTACACATCACAGTACACAGGGACTTGAGTTCAAGCCTCAGTCCTCACCCGGAGGGGGGAAGCTTCATGAGTGGTGAAGCAGTGCTGCAGGTGTCTGCCTCTCTCCCTCTCTGTCCCTTTCCTCACAATTTCTCTATCAAAAAGAGTAGGTGGGGGGAAAGCTGCTGGGGAGGCTGGATTTGTTGTGTGGGCACCAAGCCCCAACAATAACCCTTCGTGGTGACTAAAAACAGACAAACAGCCAAAGAAGGACCAGCAAGATAGCTTATCTACTCTGCTTTGCACAGGTTTGAGCCCAGCCCCCCCACACAGGAATAAGCTTCAGGGCAGTGGTCTCTTTCCCCCCCTCTCTATCTGAAAAAGCCAGCCCACAGCAACAGCGAAACAATTATAAAAACAAAGTAACCTGGGGCCTGGGCAGTGGTATACCCGGTTAAGTGCACATAGTATTACACTCAAGGACCTGGGTTTGAGCCCCCGCTGCCCCATGCAGTGGGTACTCTTCATAAGCAATAAAGCAGGTCTGCAAGTGCCTCTCTGTCTCTCTCCATATCTGTCTCCCCCTCCTCTCCATTTCTGTCCTATCAAATAAAATGGGGTGGGGAGAAAAAAATGGCCACCCGTAGCTGTGGATTCATAGTGCCAGAACCGAGCCCCAGCGATAACCCTGAAGGCAAAAAGAAAAAACTAAAAAAGCAACCCTGAGCTGGCCCGAGTGCAGCCAACACCAGCAGTCCCCAAAGACTCAGGATGCCGGCAACCTTCTGTGCAAAGTACTCTGCTGGTCAGGCCTGCTCCTGGTGAGGCAGCACAGGGTAGGTTCCCGCTCAGTGGCTACATGACACCTTGGCCTCTCTGAGCCTCCACCTTTCAGATGACAAAGACAGCGGAGCCTTCACAGAGTAGGAGCTCTGTGATGAGAAGAGTCTGGGAAGCAGTCAGCGGATGGTCTCTGCCATCACTATCTGCCCCGTTCTTTCTCTCCTTTTTAAACTGTTCTACTGGGATTCAAAGCAGACAGCTCTTATCCAAAGCTTCCACTGCATCTCCCCATCCCACATTTGCGGTGGTGCCAGTCCCAGAAACAGCAGGAGGTGAAAGGTACCACTCACATGTCAGCACCAAACCCAACTTACAGTGTTAAGACTCCAAACAAGCATGGTTCACCCACGGCTCTCAACTGGGGTCCAGGAAGGAGTCCTCTAAGCATCCCACCCCACCTCAACACTCCTCCCAATCTGGGGCAGGACAGCGACCACATATGCCCCCCAGTTCCAAGCCTTCATCGTGACAGCACATGGGATGGGGTGGACAGGGCTGGATTCTCCAGTTGCTTGTCACATAAAGGTATCTTGGCCTCCCGGGTTGCCAACAAAGATCCCACTTTTTTAAAAATATTTTTTATTAATTTATTATTGGCTAGATACAGAAGTTGAGAGGGGAGGGGGAGATAGAGAGGGAGAGAGACATCTGCAGTCCTGCTTCACCACTCATGAAGCCTTCCCCCTGCAGATGGGGACCAGGGGCTTGAACCTGGGTCCTTGTGCACTGTAATATGTGTGCTTAACCAAGTGCGCCACCACCTGGCCCCCAGATCCCACTTTTAAAAAATATTTGTTATTTATTATTGGACAGAGACAAAAATTGAGAGGGCAGGGGAAGATAAATACCCCCAGCCCTGCTTTAAAGCTCATAAAGCTTTCCCTGTACAGGCGGGGACTAGGGGCTTGAACCTGGGTCCTTGTGCACTGTAATGTGAACACTTAACTAGGTGAGCCACTGCCTGGTGCCATTTTGTTTATTTTCCCTCCACCACAAATGGGTGGTGGTCTCTCAGACAGCTCCTTCTGTCATCCTCAACTTTTCAGTTTTTCCAAGAATTAAGAGACTCTCACTGTCCACTGACCTAGGTCCTTGACTTATGCTTAACTTCCCCATTCCAGTGTAGGGGAAAGCATTTCAAACCTCCACTTATGCTTACTGTAACTTTCCCCAACACACACCTGCTTCTTGCCTGTTTGATGCAGGGGCTATGGTAAGATGTCAGGACATTGTGCTCAAGGTTCCCCCAGGTTCACTGTGTGTTCCACCCAGTTCCTCTCCCAGTGGAGTTGCAGGGTCCACTCATAGAATGTACACTGGGGGCCGGGCAGTGGCACACCTGATTAAGTGCACATAGTACTAAGCAAAAGGACCCAGGCAAGGATCCAAGTTTGAGCCCACAGCTCCCACCTGCAGGGGGAATGCTTCACAGAGGTGAAGCAGGTCTGCAAGTGTCTATCTTTCTCTCCCTCTCTATCTCCCCCTTCCCTCTCGATTTCCCTCTGTCCTGTCCAATAAAAATGGAAAAATGGTCCCCAGGAGCAGTGGATTTGTAGTTCCAGCACCAAGCCCAAGTGATAACCTTGGAGGCAAAAAAGGAGGAAGAGGAGAACGTGCACTGATGGGCCATCTACTGTACATGGGGCACCTCCAGGCTCTGATGCACCTGTACCTACAGTACGTGAGGCACCTGGCTGTGGAGCACCTGCTGAGCTCTGAGCATGCCCACTCCGCGGGGCTGGGGTTTGTCATGAGAACCAGAGGCCCTTCAGCAGGCCCTGGTTGACCCCAGCCTGGACCTCACTGGGCCTCCCCGTCTGAGTTTGAGTTTGAGTTTGAGCTATCAGACTTAGGCCATTTCCACTGCACCTTCTCACCATCACTTACACTAGGGGAAAATTTTAATTAATTCATTAATTAATTTATTTATTGCCTCCAGGGTTATCGCTTAGTGGTATCTTTGCTCCTGGCAGCCATTTTTCCTACCATTCTTTCTTTGTTGTTTTTGATGATTATGTTGTTTGTTGGGTAGGACAGAGAGAAATGGAGAGAGGAAGGGAAGACGAAGGGGGGAGAGAAAGATAGACACCTGCAGATGTGCTTCAGCACTTGTGAAGTGACCCCCTCCTCCGCCTGCCAGTGGGGAGCCAGGGCCTTGAACCAGGATCCTTGAGAAGGTTCTTGTGCTTCACGCCATGTATGTTTAACTCCATGTGCTACTTCCTGGTCCCTGAAATGTTTTCTTTTTAAGAAACCTGTCATCATAGAAACTATATGTGCCTCTTGGGTGTGAGGCTGATTTTCCTGGAGTGCCTCTGGGCCCTATGAACTCCCCTGGATAAAATATATATTTAAAAAAAAATCAAACAGTGGCTGGTAAAGATAGCTCACCTGGAAGAGTAAGGGTGCCTGCTTTGCCATGTGTGAAACTCAGATTTGAGTCCCCAACACAGCATATGGTGGCATGGAGAACTGCAGCACTCAGGGCCGCTGTGGTGCTGTGGTTGTCTTTCCCTTGTCCTCTCCCTCTATTTGAAAAGCCTGTAATGGTGAAGCCCTAACAGTGACAGGAAGGAAGGCAGGCAGGGAGGGAGGGAGGGACGGAGGGAGGGAGAAGAAAAGAAAAAAAAAGACAGGAAGGAAAAGAAAAGAAAAATAGGAGGGGGAAGAAAAGGGAAGGGAAGGGAAAGAGAGAGAAAAGAAGCCAAATCTCATTGTGAGCGAACCATGAGGAGGTGGACAAAGCTTTGAGGTCAGCTCAGCCTGCTGCACACAGACCATACCCAGGAAGACTCTGGGCCCCTTCTTCCCACCCAAGGAAGGGGCGATAATAGGGAATCCCGTCAGTACCCCCACTGCAGACCATGAGATGACATGTGGCTTCCAGTACAGGACTGAGAGCAGAGAGAAGCTGGGGAGGATGAGAAGTGGCAGGCCAGAGAGTGGGGTCTCACCTGGGAAGATGAAGATGAAGAAGGAGCTGATGCCACCAATGAGGCTGATGATCTTGCCGAGGTCAGGCAGGAAAAGGGCCATGGTGAGGGTCACAGTGACCCACAGGATGGTCAGTGGTATGCGGACCCACAGCCCCATGGGGTCAGCCAGGGCTCCACACGTGCACACCCAGTGGCAGCACCTCCTCCAGAAATCCTGCATCACTGACCTGGAGACCATGGTACCAGGGCACAAATGGGCTATCAAAGCCTGGGCTCTGCACCCCCCCATGGGTGTCCCAGTACCCCTGTTCCCTGACTGTCCTGTGTACCGTACAGGGCTCCTGCTCCAAGCTCCACCCCAGGAGTTTTTCCACAAGGGCTTAGCCTACAAGGGGCCAACAGAGAGGGCCACACAGTGGGCATAAGGCCCAGAGGCCTGGGGCTGGGTGGTGGTGCAACTAGTTGAACACACATGTTACAATGCACAAGGACCTGGGTTTGAGCCCCCAGCCCCTAATTGCAGGGGGAAAGCTTTTTGCATGGTGAAGCAGTGCTGCAGGTGTCTCTCTCTCTCTTCCTCTCCATCTCCCCTACCCTTTTGATCTCTGGCTGTCTCTACCCAATAAATAAAAAAGGCTCCTAGTCCTAACACTGGCAGCTGAGCCAGTCTGTGAGAATCACCTCAATTCTCTGCCTGTTTTCTTCTCTCTGGAGCCAAGAAACCACAGCCCCTTGGACAAGACTCACACCGTGCCAGGCAGGTGCTGAACCACCATCAGTGCTGTGGGGACCAGTGTCACTGAGCCAGGCCTCACCTCCCCAGGAAGAGCACGATGGGGTAGACAGTCACGATGGAGACAGCAAAGAGTACTCGGGCCACGATGATGACCACGTCATCGCCCGGGTAGGACATCAGAATGTCTGTGGAAACTTCAGCCCTGAAGGTCAGGAAACCGTAAACCCCTGTGAGGTAGAAAAGATGGAAACACAAAGCTAACTACTCCCTTGGACACAATATACTGACAGCACCCAGCTTCTACCACACCGCAGGTGTCCATAGGATCTAGAGGACAGACCTGGAAGGATTCTCCCTTTAGCCTTTTCCCAAGGCTTCTCTGTACTAAGGCAACATGACACCAACCAGAGTTAAAACTCCTGCTGAGGAAAACTGTTTCTCCTCCTGCCTTCAACAGCACCAGGCATAGGTGCACTGACTTGTCCATAGTGGTGCACTGTGGATCCTGGCTGAACTCTGGAAACCATCAGCCTGCCTTTCAGGCACTGTGCCTCCAGCTCACAGGCCCTAAAGCCACCATCAAGTAGTGAACTCATGCTCCGGATGAGGAAACCAAGAACCAAGACATGCCAACAATTGTACAGAATCATACAGCCAGGTATAGCTGAACCAGGATCGGGGGAGCAATGCCTCCCCCCATGGCCACTACAGCCTCTGAGCATCTGGGTCTCTAGCCTGTCTTGGGACACCCATCCCTGGCCAGGAGCAGTGGCTCCTTTTGGCTTCTCTCCCAGTCTCTTCCAAGAGATACCATGATCTTGCTGACCAGCTGCCTGGAGGCAGTTCTCAATCACCAACCCCAAATTACAGACTGACAGGGTTTCTCCCTGACAGTGAGGCCCTGACATATTTGAGGTAGCACAGGGCTGAAGTTGGAGACTTCTCAGATGAATAAAATAAAGTGGCACTGGGAAGGAGGATGGCAGTAGCCAGCAGTCACCCTGAGTGGGACCTGAGCTGTTCTGTGGGTGAGTGGGTTCTGTCACCTTTAAGATGCTTATTCCAACTCAGGGCTGTGAGAGCTCAGCCATCACATCCAGGAGAGTATTTCATCAACCATGATTCATATACTGTGACAACCCTGATTATTATCCCATACACAGAGAGCAGGTGGGGGTGGGTGGATGTAAGAGCAGAGGCTTTGGAGACAGCCAGGCTAGGGTTCAAGTTTCAGCTCGGCTCCCCTGGACAAGTCCACTGAGGCTCAGTTTCTTAAGCTATGATGAGGCCCCTGCTCTGGGATGTTGAGGATAAAGGGTGACTAGGGAGATAGCTCAGACTACTAGAGAATCAACTTGCATACCTGAGGTCACAGAGACCACAGGTTCTGTTGGGCCTTAAAGCCAGCCCCCCTGCTCTGCTTACATAATCATTGTTTTACCTGAAAGATCCCCACCACGGTATCCCCTCAGGGTATTGCTAATTCAGTTAGAACCACCACAACAGTTGCTAAGGACCCTTTCACCTTCCCAGCATGCCTTTTGCCTCTCTCCACCCCCTTTCCTAGCCATTTCCGTTTCCGACTTGCCACTTCCCGTTTTTACCCTATAAAACCTGCTGCTGTTCCAGTTTTGCTCTCTCCACACCCGACCTGGAGAAGGGCTGGCATGTATAGCGGGAGGCGGCCATTTTGCTAGCTCCACGTGGCCTAAAACCACATGCCCGCACCCAACTCTGGGGCGTCTGTGTGAATAAAGATTTGCGTTCCTGCTCTGCCACAAGTTCCTGGCCTCTTCTCTCTCCCCCACGATGCAACGACAAGGTTCAATGCCTGGTATTGCCTTATGCCATAGATGAGCAGGGCTCTTGTGTCTCTCTCCATTCTCCCCATTTCTGTCTCATAATAATTCACTTTTTTAAAGGAGCAGAAAGGTGAAGACACTCACGATGCTATCTCTGTGCTCTGAAACTCTTGATTCCCATTACTTGCACCCTTCCATCCCCACGGAGCCCCAGCCAGGTTCTTACCTGTCAGTGAGTAGATGAGGCAGCAGGCCAGCAGGGACAGCACAGAGACCAGGGCCCAGTGCCACAGGCCCTGGTGGCGCATGCTGCTGTAGATGGACACAGCAGCCTCGTGACACTGCAAACAGAGGTGAGGCTCAGCGGGAACCTGGCCACTGGGGACAGCTGCACCCAAGCAGTCTATGTGGTCCCCAAAGAAGGCAAAGGCCCAACCTCCACCAACAGCAGAAGGCACAGGTGCTTTTGTGAATATCCACACACAATGGGACACAGCTCTGAACACAGAGGGACTGCCCGGACTGTTGCTTGGGAGAAGCAGCCGGATGCTAAGAATGTCCCTATGGATGTGAAGTTCAAGCTACATGTTCCACAGGCCAGGATAGGGCTCCTGGTCCCACAGGACTGATATCTGGGGATATCCTGTTGTGTTGTAGGACAGTGAGTGGCTTCAACCTACTACATGCCAGGGGCACCCCAAATGTGACAACCAAGAATGTCACCAATGTCATATGTTCATGGCCAGTGCCAAATGACCATCCCTCACTGTGAGGGGCAAGACAGTCCTCAGTGAGGACCACTACTACAGATAGATGGTGGGGATTGTAGTCTCAGGTGGGTACTGTTGAGTCCAAAGTTCATGAGGGAGCCTTCCTGGTGGGGCTGACCTGACTGAGGTGGCCAGGACACAGTATGCTTTTATATTTATTTATTTATTTATTTATTTATTTGTTTTTACCACCAGGGTTATTGCTAGGGCTCAGTGCCAGCACCATGAATCAACAGCTCCTGGCTGCCCTTTTTTCCTTCTAATTCTTTTGTTACTATCATTAGTTAAGACAGAGAAAAATTGAGGGAGACAGAGAAGGGGAGAGAAAGACACCTGCAGACCTGCTTTCCCATTCATGAAGCAGACACCCTGCAGGTAGGGAACAGGGGCTCAAATCTGGGTCCTTGCACTTGGTGATATGTGCGCTTAACCAGGTGTGCCACTGCCTAGCCTCAGGACATAGCATGCTTTACATAACTTCAATGAACTTCATTGTCATCAAGTTTTTCTGTGTGAAACACATACATATCGCCAAGATCCCAAGCCCTGAGGAGATGCTTCATTTTCTGGGCCAGGTCTGAGGCCATTTCATGTAGGCCCAGGAACCCCAGCTATGCAGTCCTTTCTCGGTGAGAAAAGCTGCTGTGCTTAGTGATACCAAGGGGGAAACAGGATCTTCCCAGGTAGGATGGACTCCCACTATCAAGGCACTTCACATTATAGCCAAATTTAGCTCTCCCTGCCCTCCAGGGCCCTTGGGGAAGGGGGGATGGTCAAATACCTCACTCTCCTGAGTTGGGTTCCTGTTTGCTGTCTCAGTTTCCTTTGCCTAGATTCTCCCCTTGGCCAGGCCACTCCTCAACCTTGAGGAAAACCATAACTAGCTGGGCTGTGTACCTGCTTTGTCTCCACCCTTGTGTGTGAGCACATGCAGGTTTATAGCATCTGACCGCTGACTGTCTCACAGCAGGACCCCCAGGCCCTTGGCAAGCATTTCTCTGACCTTGTAGGAGTTCACTGGCCTGCAGGCAGGCTCCATGAGGCAGGGAGGCATATGGCCCCCCTTGAGGAAACAGCCAACAAGCAACGGATTCCTTGGATGGATGTTCCTGCCTCCAGTACTCCAGGGGGGCATTTCTGGGGTACATTCCACACACTTCTAAGTCAGCCCAGTGCCCCCCTCAGGGGTCTCCATGAAACTCTTTGTCCATCTTCCCTTCAATTTCCAAGATGAAATGAACCCTTGGGCAGGGGTAGATAGCATTATGGTTATGGAAAGAGACTCTCATGCCTGAGGCTTTGGATCAATTCCCCTACTACCACCACCACAAGCCAGAGCTGAGCAGTGCTCTGGTGTTTCTCTGTGTCTTTCTCTCTCTGCATCTCTCTCAAAAATAAAAAACAAATAAAATACTGAAAAAAAAACAGAAATGAACCCTGTTGAAACAAATTAAAGAAAAAAAGAAAATTCTGCTTGGGGCAATAGAATCATCCAAATGTGAAGTCCCAGCACCAAAAAAAACAAAAACAAAAACATACCAATGAGACTGAAAGTTGGCTCAGCCAACAGAGAGCCTGCCTTACACACATGAGGCCCTGGGTTCAGTCCCTGGTGCCACACAATAGCAACAATGACAAAACAAGTAGAAGTCCATGGATGGCTGTGCTCTGTACTCTATCATAAACAAACAAACAAACAAACAAATAAATTGGGGGCAGGAACATGTCTCAGTGGTAGAGTAAGCATAAACCCTGAGTTTGTTATTCAGCATGAGTAAAAGGTTACACACACACACACACACACACACACACACCAATAATCAGTGCCATACTTAAGCAGGGTCAGAAAGGCTGGGAGCAGAGGTTATACCCCAACTCTGCTCTCTTCAGGTCCCTCTAACTGTGTAGGCTTGAGGGAGGGGGTTCCTTTGCTAAATTTAGGGAAGGGTGTCTGCAAACCAGGTTAGAACTCCTGGTGAACACAGGTGGCCCTACCCCTCCCTCTCTGGCATGGCCTCCACCAATCACCCCATTTCCTGTCCTCTTCATCTACATCCACCCCACCCCTACCTGCAAAGCCCTGCTTTTCACATTTCTCCCCAACTCCCCATCACCACAGCCCGTGTCCCTGGAAACGCAACCCAGGCCTTGGTTGCTAGGAGAAGCAGATGAGAGAGCACAGGCAGGCAAAGGTGAGGGGGGCACCCCTCAACAGCATCTGGAAAGTAGCCCCCCCAGCATGCGCCTTCCACACCATCTGCTGCTCAGGCACTGGAGAGAGGTGGTGAAAGCACACCCAGACACACAGCTGACAGCAAAATCATTGCTTTTCATCTTTCAAAATATTGGGTGTGCGTGATAAAATGTGAGACATTCTGTAAGTGGCTTGCTATGCCCCAGAAGCCTGACTTCTTCTCTAAGGAAGAAAAACAGCATTATTTCCAGACTTCTCTTCTCCTCTTTCTTTCTCTCTGGTGGTGTGGGTGCCAAAAATGGTACTAAAAGAAAATGCAAGTGGCTGCTGTTGCAAGTGGAAGGTATTGCAATGGCTAGAGCACTGAACCCTCAAGGATGAAGTCCCAAGTTTGATGCTCAGCATTGTATCTTACAGAGTGATGCTCTGATTCATGTTCTCTTTCTATCTCCCCCCATCTCCTTCTCTCTCATATTAATAAATAATATATTTTTAAAAATAAATAAATAAAATGCAAGATGGAGACTAGACTCAGGAGCAAAATTATAGGCAGAGGACAAAAGGCACAAGGTAGAAGTCAACACCCCTGTCGACCTTGGACTGCTTTCCTTTGCCGACTAGACTTGACTTTGGGCTTTGCTGGTGATGGTGGTGATGGTAGTAACTTTAGGAGGAAGGCAAGAATTTCCTCAAATAGTGAAAGAACAGAGTCAGTTAGCCATGTTCTAGTGAGATCAGAAATCCTGAGAGACCAGCTGGAGGTCTCAGAACCCTGCCTACGCACACTTGGTTCACAGTGTGCCTAGGATCCCTCCCTCCAGGCTCACCTGCTTTCTGACCTGGCTAGAATGCTCTCTCCCTCACTTGGCCACTCCAGCCTTCCTCTCATGTCAGTGCCCAAATAGGCAGCTCTCAGTCTTCCCACCCAGGGTTATATCACACTCCCACCCTACTTGGACACCATGCACAGACCTGCCCTCATTTCCTGCCTCTTCTGCCCAATTTCCTCACAGTCAGCTGCCCATCCCCAGTCCCTGCCAGTCCTCCTTCACCAAGGACTGTGGGCAAGAATCTACCTGCACAGTGATGTGCAAGAACAGACAGCTCTGAGTCTCCAGGCCAGGCACAACTTGACTCAGAGATGAAGCCCAGGTCCCACACTATTCCCCAGGCCCAACAGATGTGTTGCTGCTGCCCAGCTTTCCAAATTCAATAGCAAGTCACACCTCACAGAGCCCAGACACCAACGCACAGTCACAGGCCCTGGAAGATCCATCTCATCTTAGAACAAGCTTTCAAACTTCTCTCCTGACAGGAGGCCACGCTCTTCCAAGGGAGCAGGGAGCCACCCACAGCCACCAAATGTCACACTCAGCACAGATGCTGATTACCTGGAAGCCGAAGCAGATGGTGGGGAAGACACTGAACAATGAGGTCCAGGAAGGGCTGTGAACAGAGGAGAAAAACAAGTGCTTGTCAAAAAAAAGTTTCTTGTAAAAAACCAACTTGATGATTTTTAAATAAAAGCAGAAAAATCTATCTGAGCACTGGACTGCAAGAGATATTTTGAATCACTGCATCCACTGCTGGGTCTGAGGAGGATAGAAGGATGGGTGTGGAATATGGCACATTAAAGCACATCCTTACTGACATTACAGTGGTTTGACATTCTCCACACAGACAGATCAGGGTGGCCACCATAAGCCAGAGCTGAGCAGTGCTCTGGAAGGAAGGAAGGAAGGAAGGAAGGAAGGAAGGAAGGAAGGAAGGAAGAAAGAAAGGAGAATACAAGAAGACAGGAAGAAAAACCCACCTGCAGGGGGAAAGCTTCACAAGCTGTGAAGCAATGTTACTGGTGTCTCTCTCTCTCCTTCTCTATCCCCCTCCCTCTCAATTTCTTTCTGTTCTATCAAGTTAAATAAAGTTTAAAGAAAAAGAAAGGGAACCTTCATCCAGGGAGCCTGCAACATGCTCACCTGACCGACTGCCTCCACTCTGGAAGGGACACAGCAGAACAGCCCAGAATCCCAGACTAGGATGTCTTTGTGTCCCCTGGTCTGTCCACAGTCCTCCTCAGCAATTGTGTCAGTTCAGGAGGAGGACAGACAACTTCACCCCCACTCTGGCACACCAGAGACAGGAGGACTCCCCTGGGAAGAGCCAGGTTCAGCATAACGTTCAGCTAATGTGTGGGTGTGCAGTGTTCCTCGTTCAAGGAAGCTATGGAAAGTCACCTCAGGACTCACCTTAGTTCAGGGCGGGGTTCCTGGATGAGGTGTTGGGGGCGGAGATAGTACTGGACCACAACAGCCAGGGTTAGGTAGCAGGCGGCCAATGTGCCTAGGAGGCTGACACAGATGGACGTGTTAGAGCCAAAGGCAGACCATGCACTGGGACACCAGCTCACAGGTGGCCATATGTGTGGCCAGTAACCACATGGCAGGGGGTCAGTACCCATTCTGTGCCAAAGGTCAAAGGTCTCCCACACTGAGCCTTACTTCTCTGAAAGATGGAAATAACAGGAAGCCTGAGGCAGGCAGGAGTGGTCTTTATCCGGAGGTCTGATCTGTCAAGTTCCTATCTAGGTCAGCACCCACAAGGCTGTGAGAGCTTGAGGTGCTGCTGCCTCATCAACAAGTCACACAATCACTCGGATTTGGCATCTCAGTTGGGACTGTGGGCTCCACCACATGGCAGCAGAGGGAGCCCGACTTGCTCAGAGAAGACACAAGCCTGACAAGGGTTGGTGGCACGGAAGGGCTTGGGTCTCCTGCCTGCATTTCTATTTTTCTCCCCAATGTGAAAGGGCTTTTGTTGCTCACAACACAATGGAAAAGGTAGATGACACACCTGTAGCCATACTTATCTCAGGTTTGCTCAAAAAATTATGTAAAGACTCAGACCACAAGGGGGAAAAAGAATGAAAGAAAAGGAGAAAAGGAAAGAAGTGAAAAGACTATTACCAATTATGCTGCCGTGAACATAGGTATGAACAAATCTTTTTGGATAAGTATGTTTGGTACCTTAAGATATATCCCCAGGAGAGGAATTTCAGGGTCATAGAATAGACCAACTTCTAGCCTTCTGAGAGTTCTCCAGACTGCTCTCCACAGAGGTTGGACCAACTGACATTCCCACCAGCAGAGCAGGAGGGTTCCTTTGTCTCCACAACCTCTCTAGCACTTGTTGCTGCTATCTTTTCTGGTGTATGATATTCTCACAGGAGTGATGTGGTATCTCATTGTTGTCTTTATTTGCAGTTCTCTGACAATCAATGATTTGGACCATTTTTTTCATATGTTTATTGGCCTTTTGGATCTCTTCTATGGAGAATATTTTGTTCATATCCTCTCCCAACAACAGATGAGTGGCTGAGTAAGTTGTGGTCTATATACACAATGGAATACTACTCAGCTGTTAAAAATGGCAAATTTATCTTCTTGGATGGAGCTTGAAGATATCATGTTAAGTGAGATAAATCAGAAACAGAAGGATGAATATGGGATGATCTCATTCACAGACAGAAGCTGAAAAGATCAGAAGGGAAAACACTCAGCAGAACCTGGACTGGAGCTGGTGTACTGCAGCAAAGTAAAAGACTCTGGAGTGGAGGGGAGGGTTCAGGTTCTGGAACATGATGGCAGAGGAGGACCTAGTGGGGTTTGTATTGTTATGTGGAAATGTTATGCATGTACAAACTACTGTATGTTACTGTCAGCTGTAAACCATCAATCCCCCAATAAAGAAATAAAAAGATATATATATATATATATATATATATATATATATATATATATATATATATATAGTAAGAGTACTGTGCACAGCACCAAGGTGTAGCTCCAAGAACAATGGAGTGGTATTGTGGTGTCTCTCTTTTCTTTGCCTCTCTCTATCTCTAATTGAAGATTAAAACAAAAACAAACAAAAAAAAGTACAACTGTGCAGGCATGAGGCCCTGATAACAACAACAGCAGCAACAAAAAGGTGCATGTAATAATCTGTTCCTGTGCCTATGCCTGTGCCCCTGTGGTCTGTGTGTGCATATAAAAAGTCTACACTAGTTCAATTAAAAACAAAAAGTGAAGTGAAACATAGCAGGTGTTTTTCTTGCTTGCATTCTCTATCAAGCCTACTTACTGGGCATGCAATTGTTTCTTTTTCCTTCTCTAAACAAGGGTCACCTACAACCAGGAACAGAGACCCCACAACAAACAGTGGCCAGGAAGGGTGTGTGGTCCAATACCTGGTATGTTTCTGGAAGCCAATCTCCCGAGGGCTGGACAGGGGCAGGATGACTAGCACGGAGAGCAGGGTCAAAGTGAAGCGCTGGTCTGTGTACCAGGGCTGCAGGGCTGCTGGGGTGCTGGACAGGAGGAAGTCACACACTAGTGGAAAGAGGGAGGACACCATCCAGGGGTCAGAGCCTGGCTCTGGTCCAGGGCTCATCCCTGGGTGTGTTTGTGTGTATAGGGTGGTAGTGGGAGGTGGTGTCATCAATGATCTTAAATCAACTCAGCATGGTATGACAAGTGTGATGGGGGCCTTCCCCTACCATGAAAAGAATATGGTTGCAGAATTTATTCTATGCCAAGAGCTCCTTTACCAACCAGCTGTGCTCCCAGTGCTAGCAGCCCAGTGGTGTACCCTGGTGTGCTGTGGCCCTTCCATTCTCATACAAGCTCCAGGTTGTCTGCCTAGGAGCTCAGCATGGGTGAAGTCCAGAGAACTGGGAGAGGAGCTGGCTTGATCATAACTGCTATACAATAAAATCACCCCAACTGGGAGTCGGGCAGTAGCGCAGTGGGTTAAGCGCAAGTGGCGCAAAACACAAGGACAGATGTAAGGATCCCGGTTCGAGCCCCCGGCTCTCCACCTGCAGGGGAGTCGCTTCACAGGTGGTGAAGCAGGTCTGCAGGTGTCTATCTTTCTCTCCCCTTCTCTGTCTCCCCCTCCTCTCTCCACTCTCTCTGTCCTATCTAACAACGGCATCAATAACAATAATAACTACAACAACAATGCAAAAACAAAAAAGGACAACAAAAAGGGAAAATAAATAAAATATAAAAAAAAAATTCATCCCAATTAAGGGACTTAAGATGCCTGGCAACACACCACCCAAAAGTGCAGAGAACTAAGGGAGCCTTCTGCATGGGCATGGGTGTCCACAAGCCCTTTGTATCCACTGCATCTTCTGCAGCCAGGAAGCTTCAGGACTGACAACAGGGCTATGACAGCTGCTTCTGAGCCTGTATTTCCTCCTCTGCATCACTCAATTATAGTCACTCATAGCCACATCTGGTGACTTCAAGCGTCCTAGCCACTCCTCTCAAGAAGTGTGGATCTGCCTACAGAAACATAAAACATAATGCCCTTTCCAGCCCAATCAATCTTCTGAAGCCAGAGTGACTGTCCCCTCAACCATCACTCTGGGTGCTCAACCACAGAGCCAAAATGCATGCAGCCTCCTAAGCCTTAACACCAGAGTCGAAACATAAGGAGACTGAGTTGCCACCAGCAGGGAGGGTTGTGTTTGTGCTAGTTTGCCTACTGGGAAGTTCAGACTTACTCAACTCCATTTTTTTTTCCCAAGGGGAGGGGGATAAAAAGTGTTTTGCAAAACATGGAAGCCTTTAATCTCAATATCTCAAAGCAAGGGCCCTTGTCATTCATGGTTCAAGAGACAGAATAAACAAATGCAAAACAGAAGACTGAAATCCAACCCTATCAACAATTATCTTCAAATTAAAAGTCTAAACATTCAAAATAGAAGTCTGAGAATATCAAGATAACAATAAAGACCCAAACATATGCCATGTGCTGTCTGTCTACCTAAAATGCATTTTAAAATCTTTTTTTTTTTTCTTCTTTTCCTCCTCCAAGGTTATTGCTGGGCTCGGTGCCTGCACCATGAATCCACCACTCCTGGAGGCCATTTTTTTTCCCCCTTTTGTTGCCCTTGTTGTAGCTTCGTTGTGGTCATTATTATTGCCCTTGTTGACGCAATTCGTTGTTGGATAGGACAGAGAGAAATGGAGAGAGGAGGGGAAGACAGAGAAGGGGAGAGAAAGATAGACACCTGCAGACCTGCTTCACCGCCTGTGAAGCGATTCCCCTGCAGGTGAGGAGCCGGGGGCTTGAACCAGGATCCTTAACGCCGGTCCCTGCGCTTTGCGCCACATGCGCTTAACCCACTGCGCCACCGCCCGACCCCCGCATTTTAAAATCTTAAGTCATAGCTAGTTCAAAGAAAAATGTAGTGTTGACACCCATCTTAAGGAAGCCAGAGTCATGATGCTCCTGACATGGAGGATTCACTTAATGACTTAATGACAGAGCACTGGCAGAGACAAAAGGGTTATTTCATGATGATAGAAGGTCAGTGCCTAAGAACAGACTCCAAAGCCAGAAGGTCCAACTGAGAGAATTACAGGAAGCAATTGACAAATCTGCAATCACAGTTGGGGAGTTTTAGAAATTGACAGAATCAGGGGCCTAGGTGGTGGTACACCTGGTAGAATACATATGTTACTTTGTGTAAAGACCTAGGTTCATGCTCCCAGTCCCCACCTACAGAGGGGAAGCTTTGTAAGCAGTGGAGCAGAGCTACAGCTCCATCTCTCTCTCTCTCCTCCTCTTCTTCTCCCTCTTTCCCTGCTTCCTTTCCTCTCTCTCTCTCCCTTCCTTTCTTCTCAATTTCTGTCTCCATAAAAAACTAAAAAATTAAAAATAAAAAAAGTTGACAGAATTATTCAATCCTTCACCTTCCCACACCCAAAAAAAAAAAAAAAATCAGTAAGATTATGGAATATCAACCTGATCCAATCTGTGAATCACTGGGACCTACAGAGACTTCCAGAGCACTGAATCCTGCAAAAGCACAAGGAATGTTCCCCAGACCAAGGTGAGGGCCCCTGAACAAATGTCAAATACACTGTGATCGACAAGTGACTCTTCAAAAAAGGAGCTAGAAATATCTGCAAATCAAAAATGAAAATATCCAATCCGAAACATCTGAAGTCACAGAAGAAATCACAGCAGAGTTTAGCAATTTTCCAAATGGAATGAAAATGAAAACATGTGCAAAGGGGTAGGAAGGGTAATGTCACAAAAGGGACTAGAGGCCAAGGTTGGAGGAGAGAGGCTTAGTTTAGATATCCCAAAAGTCAAAGTATTACTAATTCTCTCTCAGAAGGGACTTGGCTTTTCCATCTGTAAAATGGGGCCAGGCAGTGGCACACAAGTTACAATGTCCAAGGACCCGGTTTGAGCCCTCAGTCCCCACCCACAGGGGGCAAGTTTTGCAAGTGGTGAAGTAGTGTTGCAGGTATCTGTCTCTCTCCCTCCTTATCTCTTCTTTCCCTCTTGATTTCTGTCTTTATCCAATAAATAAAGATAATAAAAATTAAAAAATAAATACAGAAATAGAAGGATGAATATGGGATGATCTCATTCAGAGGCAGAAGTTGACAAAGAAGATCAGAGGAGAAAACACTAAGCAGAACCTGGACTGGAGTTGGTGTATTGCACCAAAGTAGAAGATTCTGGAGTGGGGGGGGTGAGAGTACAGGTCTTGGAACATGACAGCAGAGGACCTAGTGGGGGTTGTATTATTATATGGAAAACTGAGAAATGTTATGCATGTATAAATTACTGTATTTACTGGCAACTGTAAAACATTAATCCCCCAATAAAGGAAAAATGTTAAATAATAAATAAATAAAATGAGTTGCTCCCCTCAAACAGCACAGCTATTCCTCCTCTCTCCTCATGACTCTCACTGTAATAAGTCCCAGCTCCCATGCTATGAGTCTGGGCTGGTGTTGGGGCTGGTGTTGGCCTCTTTTGGCCCCCAGCTCATGAACTTTATCATCACACGTTCCATAACCTGAGGTCATCCCAGCTTCAGGACAGGTACTTACACTTCTCCAGTTGGTCCCCAATCACCCTGAGGAAGGCCACAGAGATCATGAGCAGGTTGACAATGAAGCAGACCTCACACAGCTTCCCCATGAAGGGGCCACACAGCCCTGTGACCACACCCTGGTAGGTGGTCTGGCCACTGACGGAGGTGGCATAGGCCAGGATGACCAGTCCACTAATCAGGAAGACCAAGGAAACCTGCAGAGAAGATCTGAGGGTCAGGGTGTGCCAACAACCTACCATCCCTCAGGATTCTGTCATTACTCCAAATACCCATGTCCTGGGGCCACTGCCTAGGAACCAGTATTGCAGAGCAGGTGGTGGGATTGTCACAGTTTCACAGACTGTAAGTCTTTGCACCTGGGACTCATACCAACCTGCACTAGTTGAACAAGTGAGACATTGAAACTCCAGGGTTTAGGCTGGGAGATATTCTGCCCAGTGGAATGCATACTTCACCATGTGTGGGACTGTTGCAGAAATTATCCCCAAACATGAGACCAGAGCTGGGTGTGGTGAAAAGAAAGGAGTTTTTTTTTTTAATATTTATTTATTTATTCCCTTTTGTTGCCCTTGTTTTATTGTTGTAGTTATTATTGTTGTTGCTGATGTCGTTGTTGGATAGGACAGAGAGAAATGGAGAGAAAGATAGACACCTGCAGACCTGCTTCACCACTTGTGAAGCAACTACCCTGCAGGTGGGGAGGCGGGGGCTTGAACCAGGATACTTACACTGGTTCTTGCGCTTTGCGCCACCTGTGCTTAACCCGCTGCACTACCGCCCGACTCCCAAAAAAGGAGTTTTAATACACCAGTGGGTGAGAGATCTGAATAGCTCCAGGAAGTTCTCTCCTCTGGACAAAGGAACAGCACAGGATTATATAGAGCTCTACATCTACACAAGGAATGCAGACATTGGCACAGTGCAGGCATATGATCTTCGGCCCCAGTGCTGCTTAGTTACGGGGTCTTATCTCTTCCCACTAGGCTACATTCCTCCCTAGCTGTCCTGCTGAGGAATGCAGAGGGAGGAGGTATGGCACACCAGACACAAGGGAAGCATAAACATATTCATCTATTTTTCTACTTCAGGACCAGAATTTGAGTCTCCTGAAACCCATGTAAGCACCATGCATACAGTAAGCTTTATAAGCAGTGAAGTGATGCTGGAGTGTCTCCTCTTTCTCTGTCTCTCATCTTCTATCTTTAAAATAAATGTCTCTAGGAGTGAAGGGACTGTTCAAATTCAAAGTACTGATAGAAACTCTGGTGGCAATTTTTTTATATTTATTTATTCCCTTTTGTTGCCCTTATTATTTTATTGTAGTTATTAATGTTGTTGTTATTAATGTCGTTGTTGTTGGATAGGACAGAGAGAAATGGAGAGAGGAGGGGAAGACAGAGAGGGGGAGAGATAGATAGACACCTGCAGACCTGCTTCACCACCTGTGAAGCGACTCCCCTGTAGGTGGGGAGCTGGGGACTTGAACCGGGATCCTTAGGCCGGTCCTTGCGCTTCGCGCCATGTGTGTTTAACCCGTAGTGCTACCGCCCGACTCCTGGCGGCAATTTTTTTTAAAGCAGTTTAGAGCTAGTTCCCTGGAAAGTACACTGTCCTATGCATGAGGCCCTACATCACAAAATGCATATGGATGGTGGAACAGCACTATGATGTGTTGACTTCTGTTTTTCTAGAGAGAGGAGGTAGAGGGGGGAGGGAGAGAGAGAACATGAATTTTTCCAGAAAGGTCCCTCTGTGATATCATGTGTGCATGCAACCCTGGATTCAACTCCCTGGTTGCATATTAAAAAACAAACAGAGGGTCAGCAGGTGGCTCACTGGTAGAGTACACACATCACCATGCAGTAGGACCTCGGTTTGAGGCCCAGGCCAACCTAGAGGAGCACCTGCAGGAGGAAAAGCCTCATGAATGGTGAAGCAGTCCTCTCCTCTGTTTCTGCTTTACTATGGCTTTCATAAAAACAAAATATCAATAGGGGCTGGGAGATAGCTCACTGAGTAAAGTGTGCAGAGAAAGGCATTATTCTAACAGTTGAAATGGAAGGTATAACTCACCTTGGCTGTTGAGTGTCCAGTGAGCTTTTCTAGATAAAGTGGCCTTGGAGAGAAGGAGATAAGAAAAGGGGGAGGAAGTCCCCCTCTAAGGGGTTGGTGGAGGAGCGGAGATTGTTCCAGGCAGAGCAGCACCATGGGCAAAGTGCCCTTTGGTAATCAAAGGGAGTCTGGCTGTTCCTTCTAACTAAAGTTCCAAGTTACTTTCAGATGGTATGCTTCCACTCAGAAGCTCTAGCTCTGGCTTCTCAAGTAAAAATGAACAAATCGACTTATCTGATGGCATGAATTATGTCTGAGGATAGTCACCCTAGCTTTCCCCAGTCTTCTTGCCCAAGCAGTTTCTAGCTCATGCTTTGCTTTCTAAAGAAACAAGGTGAGGAGGCCTAGTTTTGCCTGGGGACAGATAATCATTCGTCCTGGTGAAACTCAAAAGACATCTTGGTGTGAAGAATGAATGGGGCTTGAGGTCCGGGATGTGGCACAGTGGATAAAGCATTGGACTATCAAGCATGAGGTCCTGAGTTCAGTCCCGACAGCACATGTATCAGAGTGATGTCTGATTCTTTTTCTCTCTCCTCCTATCTTTCTAATTAATAAATACAATCTTGAAAAAAAAAAAAGAAAGAAAGAAAGGAAGGAAGAACGAAAAAAAAAAAGAATGAATTGGGGTTCCCACTGGTAGGAGTGTCCAATGGCAAAGACTCTTTAGAAAGCAGTTGGGCAATTTCTTTAGTTACTTAATTATTTTTATTGTTTTTGATTTAACATTGGTCTACAAAGTTTTAGGGTTATTATTTCACCCATGTGTATGTACAACTCAGCTCACCAACTACCACTATTCCTTTGTGCCTTCACCACCTTAGATTCCTGTCTCTTTTCAATTTAATGTTTTTGTGTCCTTTAGATTAATTCTTAGGAGTGATATTGCTAGATCCTAAGATATTTTCTATTTCTATTTTTTCTATTTCCTTTTTTTTTTTCCCCTCCAGGGTTATGATTGGGGCTCGGTGCCTGCACTACAAATCCACTGCTCCTGGCAGCCAGTTTTTCCCCACCTTCCTTTGTTGTTATTATTGTTGATGTTGTTGTTGGATAGGACAGAGAGAAATGGAGAGAGGAGGGGAAGACAGAGAGGGGAAGAGAAAGATAGACACCTGTAGACCTGCTTCACTGTCCATGAAGTGACCCCCTGCAGGTGGGGAACCGGAGTCTCAAACTGGGATCCTTACACCAGTCCTTGTGCTTCACACCATGTGTGCTTAACTCATTACACCACTGCGACAGGTTGAATGGTGGGCCCCCAAAAGATATGCCCAAATCCCAACCTCTAGAAATGGTGAATGTTGTTGTGACCCCAACAGGAATTTGGGACAATTAGCATATGAATGACATCAGCCTGAGACAGAGCACACTCCCAAGGGATGTGGGTGCAGTGACTATATAAGCAAGGACTTGCAGCAGCTCGCTCTCTTGATTGGATGTCCTGCATCATGGCACTCTCCTGTTGGTATGGCTCTGGCTTGATCTTGATCTCTTCATGTGATATCTTGGGTAGCTTAGTTGAGGAATTTTGGACTTTTGCCTATTTTCTTAACTAGGCCTCTCCCCTCACACTCAAGGTGATTTTTATGAATAAACCTCTCTTTGTTTAACCTTAAATGGAGCCACGTGTTTTTACAACAAAATGTGGCTTATTGAGGGTAGTCTTTACAGACATAAATAATAAAAATGTAATTAAATGAGGCAGACTTTAGAACTGTGATTAAGGATCATGAGATTATCCTAGATTATCTAAGTGGAGTCTAAAGTCAAGGAGTTTTTACAAGAGACAGCAGTGTGGTCAGGAGGCAGCACAGTGGATAAAGCATTGTTCTCACGCATAAGGTCTTTACGCAGCACATATGCCAGAGTGGTGCTCTGATTCTCTCTCTTCCCTCCTCTTTCATTGATAAATAAATTTATTTTAAAAAGAGAGAGTGAGACAGAAGAGTGGTCAGGGAGGTGGTTCGGTGGTTAAAGTGCAAGGCTTCCATGAATGAAGCCTGGATTTGATTTCATGCAGTATAAATGCTAGAGCAGAAAAATGCTCTGGTCTCATTAAGTATCTCCTAGAAACACACAAACACACACACAAAGAATACAGAGAAGGCCGTGGGAACACAGAAGTTGCGGTGATACAAGCCAAGGGATACCTGGAGCTTCCAGGAGCTAGGGGAGGGTTCTCTTTGCCTCAGAGTCCTCAGAGGAGCAGAGTCCTTTGACACCTTGGTCTCAGACTTCTGGTATCCAGGACAGTAAGAATATGCCGCTATTGTTTTATGTTATACAATTAGTTTGTGGGCCTAAAGGACTAGTGGTCACAAGGCACAGTACAATAGTACATATGGATCTCTACCATATCTAACAGACTGTAAAGCCTGTGAAAACCACTATTGTCTTTCATTTTTGTTGCTATTTTTTTCAATAAATTAAATTTTTTTTGTTAAATTATCTTTATTTGATAGAGACAGCGACAGGAAGGGGTAGATAGAGGAGAGAGACACCTGCAGCCCTGCTTCACCACTTGTGAAGCTTTCCCCCTGCAGGTGGGGACCAGAACCTTATGAACCCAGAGCCTTATGCATTGTAACACATGCACTCAACTAGATGTGCCACCACCTGGCCCCTGTTTTGTTTGTTTTTCTCATCAGGGTTTTTGCACCTGCACAATCCCACTATTCCTGGCAAATTATATTCTCTCTCTCTCCTCTCTCAGATAGAGGGTGAGAAAGCAGAAGAGATACAAACAGAAGGAGACACACCACAGCTCTACAACTTATCAAATTTCCCTCTTTGCATGGTGCACCCACACAATGGCTGGATAGTCAAGCCAGGGTCCTTGCACATAAATAAAAGTGTGCATCTTCTGGGTGAACTATCTCCCAGCTTGTCTTTTTCTGCTTACACCCTAGTAAGTAGATCATGGGCACTTAGTAGGTATTTGTGGATGAAGGAAAAGGAAGGTGGCTAGGGAGCCTCTGCCAGTGAACTTGTGTCTCTGCAAGCACACTGAGTCAGGCATATGGGACAGACAGCCAGGAGAAGGACGTGAGTAGCAGGCTAGCAAGGAGCCTTCGCCACTCTGTGCCCACACTCTGCTTCTCTGTGGCTCCATAGTGAAGGTCAGGGCTAGTTAAATCCTCTTAAACCTCCAATGCTACCGGAGTCATGAGACACCCATTACTTGGCATCACTGGTCCTCAGTGGGGGAAAGGAGCATTTAAAGCCTCCTCCTGCCTGAGTGTGGGCTTGTGAAGAGGCAGATGTGACATCAACTAGGAAGGAGGTGGAGTTCACAACCTCCAAACTTTCTGTTCACTGACCTCATCACCAGCCTCTCCCCACCATTCCTTTTCTCAGGAGCTATGGCAGAGGAATAGGCAGGCATTGAGAGTGTGTGTGCATGTGGGGAGGGCACGGTCCTGATTACCAATCCAGTCCCTTCCCTTGTTGGGACATCACATCTGTACCCCCCACCCCCACCTCTGCCCATCACCTGCAGAGTCAGAGTCAACAGCTAACTTCAGCTTGGGGTCCAGGAGCCCTGTCTCTGCTAGCAGCCCAGCCTGCCCATAAACTCCTGCTTTACCATGGATGTTGTGGCTGGAGATGGAATGTCTACTTCAGCGGGGGCAGGCAGTGGCGCACCTGGTTAAGTGTTCACATTACAGTGCGCAAGTGTCCAAGCCCCTGGTCCCTACCCCCGGGGGGGGGGAGCTTTATGAGTAGTGAAGCAGGGCTGCAGGTGTGTCTCTTAGTCTCTCTCCCTATCTCCCTCTCCCTCTCAATTTCTGTCTCTAGCCGATAAATAGAAATATATATATTTTTAAAAGGAGTATCTCCTTCAGAGTTCTGGAAGGTGGTCCTCCTCCTGCCAGTGTGTGCACATGTCTGTGCTGCTCCACACATGTGCCTGAGCAAGTTCTTCCTTCCTCTGTAGTACAGCTCAGTGTCACCCCCTCAGAGGCCTGTTCTCATCACTCTGAGTTGTCTCTTCACCCCCCCCCAACCCTCCCACACATGAAGAGATCCCTCCTGGTACTGTCCACACCAAAATCTCATTTGACTTCTTGTATCTTGTATCAATTCCCATGAGAATACAGTTCAGGTAACAGGGTCCACAGTGTGTGGGCCATCTGATGCTGATTATCCTGGACAGTTTCCAGAAGGACACAGAAAAGGGACCATGGTTCATGGTCATAGAATAGACTGTTACCAGCCAGCAGTTATAAAAAATATAGAAATAAAAAAACATTCACAACAAGGTGTGTCACACCTCACTTTAAACACCTGGTTCCTCCCAGCCCTGGGAGAGGAATTCTGGCAAATAGGACGGAGTTGTGTGAATCAGTGGCTCAAGTTCACCATTAATAGTTAAGAATGCTCAGCCTGGACTCTCTGGAAAGGGACTCGGGCTCCACATGCAGCCAGCAGAAGTGGCTGAACCTGTATATGGGGAGAGAGGGGAGGGAAGGGGGGAAGGGACACACACACACACACACACACACACACACACACACACACACACCTACCTTAGTTATCTAGCTGAGACCAACAGCCAGAAACATCAACAGGCCAAGGGCTACTCGAGGTAGCTGTGCCCCTGGAATGCGGCATCATTTGATGCAGGTGGGGTCAGACTGGTCCTACTGGCAGCAACTCTCTCCCCATTGACTGATCCTCAGTGGCCAGAGGAGGTGTTTTCTGCCTGATTAAGTGATTACCACCTTCTGACCTGAGCTGAGTTGGCTGGAAACTCAGATCCTGGAGGAGCAATTTCTAGGACAAGCAGCACAGTCCTAGGGGAGTCCAGGACTCAAAGCCACCCCACCCACCTTTCCCAGGGGCTTACCAGCTCCACCAAGAGGGTAGGGGCCACTCCACCCGCCTTGTGGAAGGCCCAGGGGAAGTTGAGCAGGCCAGCCCCCAACGCAGATTTCAGGAGAATGAAGATGGCACCTAGTGAGGACAGGCCAGAGTTGGTGGCCACTGGGAACGGCTTTTCCAAAAGGTATTGACTTCCTGGGGTCTGTCCCTCCATGGCTAGAAGCAGCAGAGAACAGGGAGGGGAAGTCTTCAGATTTCAAGTTCACAGGGTCATTTCTGGGTTGTGATACCTAACGCTTCTCCCTCAAGGTCCCCAAGTACCAGTTACCTCTTCCTGAGACCTTTCTCAAAAACCCACTGGTCTGTGACTTCTGGTCTTCACTCCTTTCCCTACTGTCTCCCTCGCCTTCTTTTTGCCCATTTTTGACACCACAATCTCCAACTAAACCTCTACACAGACAGCTCCTCCAACAGTTCTTACCATCAAATCTAACTTCAAGGCAAGAGACCATCAGGAACTCAGGCTCCTTCCAGGTGATTTAGTTGTACTTCTTGGGATCCAAGGTAAGGGAAGACAAATAAGCCATGAATTTAAAGACCCTAGAGAGCATGTGTTGTGGTCAGGACCATCTGTGCAAAAGCTCATGGGCTCTGAGACTTCTGGTCTGAAAGGAAATAAAAGAAGTCTTAAGCCTCTCTTCTCTCCCCCAACCCAAGAGGAGGCTCCTCCCTAGGGCGGGACTTTCCCAACCACCCCCAGGGTAAGAGGTGCTCAGCTGGGAGGCATCAAGAAGGCAGACATGCCCCTGATCTCACTGCAGTGACCTGAGGTCAGTCTCTTCATTGCCCTCTCCCTGGGATGTGCAAAAAGTTAAGAGCAAAAAGAGGTTCACCCACCTTGAAAGGGCTGAGTTTCTTTAAAATGCAGGTAAATCATCTGCACATCTAGTTAGAGAGAGGATTCAAATCCATTTCCCCTTGGACGGAGATGAGATGCCACATTTCTCACAAGTTCTAGGTAGACTGGTGCTTCTGGTCCCTGGACTCCTATCATTAGCTCAGATGTCAGAGTACAGGAAACATTCTCATTCTGGAAAAATAGTCCTGCAATAGTCAGATCTTGAATTCAAACCTGAACCTATTACTCCTGCCACCCAACCAAGTACCAAACCCTCGAGGGCATGTTAAATCACATGGTGTTTGACTCAATGGGCCTGTCTGGGTCTGAGAATCTGTACAGCTATTTCCAGGTGAGGTGGGTGTCTCCTGTTTCAGGGACTCCAGAGTGTTCTGTTGCTTAAAATGGAGCATTGTCAATGCCAGAGCTTCAGCCTAAGTTCTCCTATGTCTGACCCCAGGTGAATACCACAGGCTCCTCCTCACAGTGTGTTTCTAAGGGTCTCAATCCTTAGTGTTATTTCCTTGCCAGGACAGTTTACTGTTTATATTTTCAAGGCTCTGCACAGCAGATGGTCAGTCGATCAGTGCTTGACCTGCTGCCTGGCCTCAACACCAGAGGGAGGAGGACAGCCAGTCAAATCTAGCTTGAAGATAGAAAGGGCTCTCTGTGAACCACTCCTCGCAGTAAGTGCTGGACCTGTTGTTGAGTCCTCACAGGGGGTGTCACCATCTGAAGCAAGGACTGGACTCTGCTAGGCAGAGATGGTGGCTGAGAATGTCATTGCTCACAAGTGACATAGTGACTTTAAAAAAAAAAAAATTAACATGAGAGAAGAGAGAAAATCAGAACATCATTCTGGCATGTGATGGTAGGGACTGAATGTGGGACCTCATGCTTGAGAGCCCAATATCTTATCCACTGCACCATTTCCCAGACCATTACACTGGCATTCTTGCAAACCTGATTGTCACCGTCCTTCCCACAACCCCCCGCCCCAACTCAGTGTCGAGAGTTGAAGTCCTGAATGAAGAAAGTTTTCACTGAATGAATGAATTCCATTCAATTGGGGGAATCTGTTCATTTCACTGAATGAATGAATTTATGAACAGATGAAGAGATGACTGTGAGGGCAGACTCCTGGAAAGAGAAAGGAACTTGTGAGGGTTACCCACATACAAGACTTTCAGCTGTTATAACAAACTGAGGGGCCTAACAGACATTTCTCTCACAGCTCTGGAGGCCTGAAGTCTGAAGTGTCACATGTCCACTCCAAGACTCTGAAGGGGGATCTTTATTGTTTTTTTTTAATATTTATTTATTTATTGGATAGACACAGCCAGAAATTGAAAAGGAAGGGGGTGACAGAGAACGGGAGAAACAGAGAGACACCTGCAGCACTGCTTCACCACTCACAAAGCTTTCCCCCTACTGGTAGGGGCTGGGGGCTCGAACCCGGGTCCTTGTACATTTTAACAGGTGTGCTCAACCAGGTGTGCCACCACCTAGCTCCAATAGTTCCTTCCTGGTTCTGAATTCAGCTCCTCAGGGACCCAGAGGCTACCACTAAGCACACTACACCCTCACCTCCTGCATACAGGGTCCTGGGGATCCAGAAAGGACAAACTGAGGAGACGGACACCAAGTAACTATCTACTGGAAGGGACCCAGAACTCTAAGAGAACAGGAGAAGCTTCCCAGAGGACAGGTGCTGGGGGCTGAGACTTTGAGGTACCTTTGGTGAAGGGTAGGGTGGGGGATTCAGGTACCCCAGTATGAAGGCTCCAAAGTTAAGCATCCCCCAACCCCAGCCCCCACCCCAGGAAAGCCTCATGTGTGTCACAGAGCCTAAGCCCCACCTCTTCCTCATGGATTCCAGGTACCGACTGAGGTTGTCAAGCCCTGCAGAGACCCCAAGTGTACAGTAACCTGGCAGGTGGAGGGACACACTGTCCAGGTTCATGTCTTCCCCCTCAAGGGACCAAATCACCTCTTTTCTCCTCTGGATAAGAAGATAGAATCCCAAGGCAGATTTGTACTTCTTAATCTGGGCCCCTCCCTCCCTGTCCCTGCCAGAGTCCCTCATTAGCTACCCATTAATGCGCATGACTTAGAAATTGGCCACTGGGCTATGAAATTCCATTCAGTGGCAAAACCTCTTAAATCTGCCTGCCTTTGATGTCGACACCCCAAGCAGGGGTGACCTTTCAAAGCTGTGCCTGCAGGGCCCCAGCTGGGTGGACTGCCCTGAGGAGGGAGGAGGGGGGCAGTGTGTGGCACAGGGGGTTGCAGTGGACAAGGCACAGGCTCCTATGCTGAGTCTTGCCTCTCAGGGGAGAGCAGGGGGGAGGGAGGACTCCACACCAAAGCAAGAATGGGTCCCTTCAAAGCAGCAGACTGATCCACAGACTATACACATATCTGCCCTGTGAAGTGACCTAGCACTGACGATGACTGACAAAAACAGTGCTTGCTCTGTGTCAGGCGTGAGGCCTAATACACCATGGTCAATGACACTCCACAAGCAGGAAGCCAATGGGCTACAAGTGTACGTACACCATGCAGACTGAGTCTAGCACCAGTGCTGGGCTTCAGCACATGTGCCCGTGATGGTGCCATCCTCTCTAGGGTGGCCCCAGGTATCTCACTACTCATCAAAAAGGCCCCACAGTTCACTTCTCCCCAGAGACTCAATCCTATTAAAGTCCATCACTGAGATGCCTCTCTAGCAGTCTCCCCCTCTCCTCCTTCTTCCCCTTCCTCCTCCCACAACTCTCCCCAGGCCACTCCTCCAGGCATCATCCTCTTAACACTGTCCCCTTAAGAGTGAAGCAGATGAGGACAGCATGGTGAATCTTTAAACAAGTACAAATGGAAACACCTTATGATCCAGCAATTCCACTCCTAGGCATTTACCCAAAAGATATAGTAACACTGATTTGAAGGGATATATGTACCCCTATGTCCATAGTGCCTTTATTTACAATAGCAAAAACCTGGAAACAACCAAAATGCCCCTCGACAGATGACTGGATAAAAAAGTTATGGGACATATACTCAATGGAGTATTACTCAGCAATAAGAAAGGTATTGTGTCCTTTGGGATAAAGTGGATGGAACTGGAGATTATGCTTAGTGAAGCAAGTAAGGAGGAAAAGGACAACTATAGAATGGTTTTCACTCATATGCAGAATATAGAGAACTGAACATATGAATGTGGAAAAAAAGTTAACTTATATCTAAGACCGTGGGAGAACTATAGTGGTAATCTACAGAGGTTGGGATGAGGACTTAGACCTTTGGCGATAGGAATGATGAGGAAATAATATTTATAATGATATTATCCATAATATTCCTCAGTATTAGTTGTATTTTAGCAGTGATTTTTGAAACATAAAAACTATGAGTAAAAGACAAACTTGAAATAGTGCAAAAATAATTTTTGCTTGTAATAGGTTTTTTTTGGTAATAAAAAATTAAACTAGCAATAAGATAAAATTTAGAATGTGGGGAGTTGGGTACTAGCGCAGTGGGTTAAGCGCACACATAGCGTGAAGCACAAGGACCAGCATAAGGGTCCCGGTTTGAGCCCCCAGTTCCCCACCTGCAGGGGAGTCGCTTCACAGGCAGTGAAGCAGGTCTGCAGGTGTCTATCTTTCTCTCCCCCTCTGTTTTCCCCTCCTCTTTCCATTTCTCTCTGTCCTATCTAACAATGACAACAGTAATAACTACAACAACAATAAAAACAAGGGCAACAAAAGGGAAAATAAATACAATTTTTAAAAAAAGGTTCAAAAATTAGAATGTACTGCTAACTGTAAATACTCCAGGTATTTAAGACAACATAATTGTGTGGTTAAAATTTTCTTGCAAAAACTGTAGTCTTTGTAAACCTTCTGAGTGGTTGACTGTATTTAATTGTGACTTTAGGAAGCAACTGTTTACTACCTACTGCAAAGAGTATGTGAGCTATGTCATTCTGAAGGTAACAAAAGAATGAAATAGATTCAATCAGATAGAAATAAAGTAGCATTGCTGTTAAATGTTTATTTAAATGGGCTTAAGAAAATATATCAGGTATTTCTCTAGTAGACTGGTATCTGGCAAAACATAAATCATAGATTAACATGTAATTTCAGTGACATGGTCCAAGAATCAAAAGGTGTGATTTCAAGTAGAAGTTAACTCCAATGTGCAGGCGATCATAGGATACCCAAAGATCATTGCTTTTGCCCTTAGAAGAAAGACAGGCCCTACATATTACAGTCACTCAGGACACCATGGTGAAGAGACTTGGATGGGTATACCAGCATCTATCAGGGGGAGATAAGGAAATGTACTCAAGGACTGTCCTGTAAACCATTATTTCCCCAGTAAAAGTGATTTGTAAAAGAAACAAACAAAACAACCATTTGAAAAAAACCACAAAAAAATATATAAGTATTTTCAATTATCTCGAGGGCATCTAATAATTGTTTCCCCTTAAACTACTTGAACAACCAGCATTTTCCCCTCACAAACATACATTTGGTTCTTATGTAAGTTAATTTGTTTTTGGAGAGTAATTCATACTTAGACATCAAACCTACTTAGTAAAGCTGTTTGCTGTGAAAACTTATATTGAGACTCTAGTTTATGTTCTCAAACTGATAGAATCTAGCAATTATTTTTTAAAACCTATTTCATAGAGGTCTAATGTTTCTGTGATTGTGGGAAGGATTACATAAGAAGGGTAAGAATCTCAGTCCAGTCTATGCTGAACTCCAAATCAACTTTTTATCTAAACATAGAACTAAAAAACAAAACCTTTAAATATGCCAAGTTAAAGTAGTAAGTAGAGGAAGAGTGACTGCAGTATATGAAAACATGTATTTTTATTTTTGTATGCATAGAAATGTAAATGGAAAATATGATTAAAAGTCTGAGTTAAACATCTGGTTTTGAATTTATCTAGTATTAAATTTTGGGTCTAAATCTCCATATATGTGACAAAGATGGATAACTTTTTTTTTTTTTATTTCATTAGTGGCTTAATATTGATCCACAAAATTATAAGACAACGGGCAAAATTCCACACCACTATAGCAGCCCTCCCAAGGCCACAGGCATGGGCTACCATCTCCATAACTATCAAATTTTATATGTATCCCTCCCCCCTTTTTAAATGGTCCTGTCTTCCCTTCCAAGCCACACCTATACCCAACTACCACCTCCAAATGTCCCCTCCCTTTTCCTTTTCTCTCTCCAGGTCCTGATGGAGTTGGGAGTTTAGACCTCTCTGGTCATCCTCCCCTATCATTTCTAGAGCTGGAAGTATGAACCAAAATTTTGGGGGTTGCAGAAGATGTGAGTTCTGGCCTCTGTAATTGCTTCTCTGCTGGAGATGGGCATTGACAAGTCAATCCATACCACCACCACCTCCCCCCCCCCCCCAGCTTATTTTTGTCTTTCCCTGGTGGGATAGGGCTCTGGGACACACTGGTGAGGTTATCTGCCCAGGGAAGTCAGGATGGCATCATGGTAGCAACTTGGTAAAGTGGTAAGATATAAAGCAAGATAAAATGATTATTAACCAGGAACCAAAAAGCAGGAATAGAACAAATGAGAATAGGGATCCTAGGGTGGAAAGAAGCTAGGAAGTCTACTTCAGGTTCTCAGGAGCCCATGACTTTTTTAGTTTTGGCTTGAGTTTGATAGCTAACATGGAGTTGACAAAAATACTGTCTGGGAAGATGGTGTCAAGAATTGAGAACAGGGCTAGAAAGTTGGATTAGGGAAGAGTAGCTCCCAAACTTGAAAAAATTCTATGAATAAAATTAACTGTTTACCCCATCTATCTGACCTAGAGTCCACATATATTCATATTTAGCACAGGGGCCTGTGTAACCTCTGAGTCCCTGTCAGTCTGAGCTCACAGTTCATGGTCACAGGTGGGAACATTCTAGGCTGTATTTATTTCAGGACCAGGATGATTAGATAACCTGAATTATTTCTACCAAGAGGATAAAAATTTTTGAATGAAATTGACACCAATGCTCATATATTGGATTTGTTCTTTGAGAATTGTATCAACTATTATATCAGCTATGTGTATGCAAAAACCAGGACTTTCACCTATTCATTTGTTTTTTTGTTTATATATATTTAAATATTTATTTATTCCCTTTTGTTGCCCTTGTTTTTTGTTGTAGTTGTTATTGATGTCGTTGTTGGGTAGGACAGAGAGAAATGGAGAGAGGAGGGGAAGACAGAGGGGGGGAGAGAAAGACACCTGCAGACCTGCTTCACCACCTGTGAAGCTACTCCCCTGGAGGTGGGGAGCCAGGGGCTTGAACCAGGATCCTTACGCCAGTCCTTGCGCTTTATCTTTTCCATATTATTCCACAATTTAAAAAAAAGCAGTTTCTTCATAATTGGCAGCTTAATGAATCACCAAATTTACAATTGTGTCTGAAAAATTCATTACACACATGAAAAAAGAGAGAGAGTAAAGGAGACCTGGGACATCACACTTATACCAGGTTCCAACCCTACCTATAGTTCTAGCTATGATTCTGATCAGGCACTGAGCCCCTTCTTTCCTGCTTTCCAACATGAAAGGGAGTTGGTGAGGCTCCTCCATCTGGCAAATGGGTCAGACTTTATTTTATTTATTTTTAAATATTTATTTTATTTATTTATTCCCTTTTGTTGTCCTTGTTGTTTTATTGTTGTAGTTATTATTGTTGTTGTCGTTGTTGGATAGGACAGAGAGAAATGGAGAGAGGAGGGGAAGACAGAGAGGAGGAGAGAAAGATAGACACCTGCAGACCTGCTTCACCGCCTGTGAAGCGACTCCCCTGCAGGTGGGGAGCCAGGGTTCGAACCGGGATCCTTATGCCAGTCCTTGTGCTTTGCGCCACCTGCGCTTAACCCGCTACACTACTCCCTGGGTCAGACTTTAAATAGGAGCCAGGCACATAGTTCCTACTAGAACCCATCTCAAGAACAGACAGAAAGTAATTCTCTTTCTTTATAGATATCATCTGTTAACACAACTCCTCACACTACTGCCAGTCCCTGGCACACCTCACCACACACCCTCCTCTGTGTTCCTAGGCTTTAGGAGCTGCCAAGAAGACAACCTTTATGTGGTTACACTGAGTGTCACCTTACTCAATTATCCCCCAGCCAGGTTCCTTTCTTGGTGCAACAGTATCCAAAGACCTCTAAAAGTCTCAGTATCTTAGCAGCTTTCTTTTGTTCCTAACTTGACTTCAGTGTCCAATCTCTCTCCCTCCCCCACTGTCTCTCATATTATCTTTATTTATTGAGTAGAGACAGTCAGAAATTGAGTGGGAAGGGGGTGACAGAAAGGAAGAGACAAGAGAGACACCTGCAGCATTGCTTCACCATTTGCACATCTTTCCCCCTGAAGGTGGAGACTGGGGGCTTGAACCCGGATCCTTGCACATTTTAACATGTGCACTCAACCAGGTGTGCCACTACCCAGCCCCTGAATGTTCAATCTATTTTCTCCTGTCCCAGCTACATAACCTTAAAAATGCCCAAGCCAGCAGCCTAAGAGCTGATGCAGTGAGTAAAGCATTGGACTTTCAAGCAGGAGGTCCTAAATTCAATCCCTGGCAGCACATGTGATCCCAGAATGGTGCATTGGTTCCCTCTCTCACTGATAAATCTATATTTAAAAAAGGGCCCAAACCCAAAGTGTACATGGTGTTCACCAGAAACTGTTGAGCAAGTCCCAATTACCTACATTGGCTTAACACCAGCAACCCTGTCACAGGAAAGAGGGGAGCAGAGAAGCCAGTACTGAAGGCAAGGCTCATACAGGTAAAGGACCTTCTCAGCAGGTAGAAATAGCAGAAATTCGCCCAGGTCCAAGTTTCAGCTTTTATGGAGCAAAGTCCCCAAAGACACAGAAGAATCCCAAGTCATAGCCAGCATGGAGACCAAGTGCTCCATTTTCATCTCTATGGTATAGAACTTCATGCTGCAATCACACTGTCTGCAATAGGAGAATGGCCTTATGAAAGAATTGGGAACAATTTCCCTTATTTACAAAATTTGATTCATTTGCCAACATTAAAACTAGGAGATTTCAGACACTCCATATTTTAGAATTTTCTTTAAAAAAAAAAAAGGGGGAGTCAGGCGGTAGCGCAGCGGGTTAAGCGCATGTGGTACAAAGCGCAAGACTGGCATAAGGATCCCAGTTCGAGCCTCCGGCTGGCTCCCCACCTGCAGGGGATTCACTTCACAGGCAGTGAAGCAGGTCTGCAGGTGTCTATCCTTCTCTCCCCTTCTCTGTCTTCCCCTCCTCTCTCCATTTCTCTCTGTCCTAACAACGATATCAATAACAACAATAATAACTACAACAATAAAAACAAGGGTGACAAAAAGGAAATAAATAAATACTTAAAAAAAAAAAAAAGACTTGTTCACTACTGCACCACGGCAGGGGAGTTAGCATAATGGTTATGCAAAACGACTGTCATGCCTGAAGCTTCCAAGTCCCAGGTTCAATCCTAGCACCATCATAAACCTGAACTGAGCAGTGATCTGGTCTCTGTCTCTCTGTATCTTTTCTCAACAAATAAACTACTGTGCCAAAGCCCACTAGAGGGAGGAAGAATGGAAGAGGGTGGAGAAGTCCTGGTACAAGATGGTGAAAAAAGGATTTAATTTGGGTCATGGAAGTGTCTCACAGACACCTATCATGAGAAGATGAGACACTGTACTCATGTGTCAATGACTGTACTATAAACAACTATGCCTTGCCCCCTAAAATAATTTTTGGGAAAAAAAATAATATTTTCCATTCATGACACAGTCCCAAGTCCCAGGCCCCTGGTCCCCTACCTGCTGTCATTTCCTTGTAGGACTCTGTGACTGGGCACTGATACACTTGGTTCCTTGCTCATCTTTTTTTCTCTCTTTTTTTGCCCTTGTTGTTTCATTGTTGTTATTATTATTATTGTTATTGATGTCATTGTTGTTAGGACAGAGAGAAATGGAGACAGGAGGGGAAGACAGATGGGGGAGAGAAAGACAGACACCTGCAGACCTGCTTCAACGCCTGTGAAGCGACTCCCCTACAAGTGGGGAGCTGGGGGCTCGAACTGGTATCCTTATGCTGGTCCTTGCACTTTGCGCCATGTGCGCTGAACCTGCTGAGCTACTGCCTGACTCCCCTTGCTCATCTTTTGAGGAGAGGAGGCTGCTCTATCCCTGAATACTTACATTCTAAGGGCTGCTTGTGATGGTAAACCCTTGAAGGGGCTTCAGCAAGCCTTTCTGAGTTTTCAAAGCAACAGCAGCCACAGAGTGTGATGAGAAGCTTCCAGGTCACCAACATGCTCTGCCAAGGACAATGCCTGGATTTTATCAGCACCCTGGTCCCACTTGGTCTCTGTCCTCCTCCGCAATAAGTCCTACCTGCGATATGAAGGCTGAGGTTTGACCCGTTGGCAAACAGATAATAAATCAGTCATGTGGGGACTCAAATTGAATAGGCCTTGGAGTGGGCAGTGGCTTCTGAGATATATATAGCACCTAACAAATAAGATGAATTTCATTAAATTAAAGACTTTCATGTATCAGGATACCACCAAGAAAATGACTAACAAAAAAAAAATTTTTCAAGTCAAAATCTTGACAAAGGCCTTGTATCTAGAGTATATAAGGAATTCTTATAATTCAATAGAAAAAAATAATTGAATTTAAAAAAAGTGAACCAAAGACTTAACAGACATTTCTGTGAAGACATTTCTGTGTACAAATAGCCAACAAGCATATGAAAAATGTGCTCAATGTTATCTTGAAAATTTAAATCAAAGTCACTATGAGATATCATTTTATACCTACTAGGATGCCAGAATAAAGAAGTGCCTGACAAGTGTTAGTAAGGATGTAGCCTCAAAAGGTTACAGACAGAGTTACAAGATGTTACTACTAGGTACATACCTAACAGAAATGCAACCTTGGTACTGAGGAGGTGGTTAGCAATAGAGTACATGCCTTCTATGTGTGAGGCCCTGTGTACCAGCTGTAGGCACCTTGGACTATACTACAGACCAGAAATGAAAATCTTTGTCTAGAGAGAGATTTGTATGTGAATACTGCAGTACAATTCACGAGCCTAAAAGTGAAAATAGCTGTGGTCCGGGAAGATAGCACAGTGGATAAAACATTGGACTCTCAAGCATGAGGTCCCAAGTTCAATCACCAGCAGCACATATACCAGAGTGATATCTGGTTCTTTCTTTCTCTTCCAATTTTTCTAATAAGTAAATAAATAATTTTTTTAAAAAAGTGAAAATAGCTAAAGCCCATCAACTGAGAAACAGATAAAAGAAAAATTAGTTGTATGGATCTATCCATATAATGAACTGTTCACACAAAAAGAACAAAGTGATGACAGATGCTATAAAATGGATGAGTCTTGAGAAGATGCTATGCGAAAGAGGTCACAGAAGGCCATGTATTGTGTGACTCCATTTATCTGAAATGCTAGACTCCGGAGAGATAACAAGTTAGTGGTTGCCAAGGCTGAGGGGGAGGGAGTAGAGGATGATGATTTTCACTTCAAAATAGTAAAATTTATAGGGTAAGTTATATCTAAAAGAAAAGTTAACAGGTTGATTCAGAACCTGTTCCAGGGTGTCACTGAAGAGAATTAGGACAGGTGGAAAAAAAGCCCATTACACCATTTTCATTAGCTTGATACAGGTAATGCGTATTTATTGAAAATTTTCTTCACCGACAATGGTGAAATCAAGACCCCAAATTACAAAACATGATGGCAGTTGATACTTATAAAAATAAAGCAAGGTCTATGTTTCACAGATTTGTGCAAGTTTCCTTCAAATCTCAGTTTGTCCTTTCATCAAAAAGGAGATCATGGAATCTGTGTTATTCCTCATGATTTAATAATAAAAAGCTGCATTCCACTGACAAAAAAAAAAAAAAAAATCCTTGCTTCCAAACAGTATAAGTCTTTAAAGTGACTTTCCCCAACAATAAATATAGAAAATAGCTTTTAATGAGCACATATAGCTTGGTCAGTTGTTTCGATTGCTTGAACAGGATGACCTTCCTCCCAGGTCAGAGGGGCTGATACTCAAAGTTCTCCTGCATCTTTGGTACATGTATCAAGGCAGAGGGAGTTTGACTTCATGCTCATCACTGAGTCCCTCTTGCAGGTCCCTGGCCATGGGATATAAGATGGACACTGAGCTTTAGAAGAGACTCTAAGAAGCCACAACTCAAGACCTGAGCCCTTTTAAGCAGAGGTCTCCTGAAATGTCTTGGTTCCGTCAGACCACCACTGACCACCCATGAAGCTTTTTCTGGGTCACACGGTCAATCAGATGATGGTCACACTGAAGGAGTCTTTAGGGGGTGAACCTGCTGCATGAGCTGTGGACGTTTCACCCTGGGCTTCCTCCGCTTCGGCCTGCTCTTGGCCTTGTTGATTTGTACCACAAAGAAAGCCAGGACTACCATGGCTCCCAGAAAGGCAAAGACGGGGATGGTCTGGCCCACCTCCTGGTTGTAGCGGCCTGGCATGATCCCTGCAGGAAGACAGTGAAGGATGATCAGTAACGCCACTGGGTTGAACACACGACTTCTCTCACCACAGATTCATCAGAAAAGGAAATGCTGATTAGCTTCATTAGCTGGGTGTGCAAGGCAAAGACATCCTTAGGCTGTCAATAAAGAACACGAGTGCTGCTCTTCTCAGATTAGTGCGTACTCGTGTCCCTTCTACTCCTCCTCCCTATGCTTACCTCAAAGGCCAGCACTAGCCTCTTTTCAGTCACCATCTACATGAGGGGCCAGGGCTAATTTATGTTTCCCTAAAAACAATGGAAGATGGGTAACTCTAGACGCTGAAGGGGTTGGGATGCTGAAGTGATACTAGCTGAGTTGGGAAAAGAGGGAGGCCAGGCAGGGAGTTAAGACAGCAGCCACACACCTATCATTTGCTGAAAGCCTGCAAGGATGGACTGGTGGTAGAAACCGAGAGTGGCCACAGGACCCTTAGTTATGCTGCTGGTCTGACTCTCAATCTAAGCATTGGTGGGGTTCCAGAAAGATCTGATGGGACAGGATGGGTGGATCCCCTGACCTGCAGGCAAGCCTCAGTGTTTAGTGTCACCACACCAAGTTCTCAGGGTGGGACCATATGGGATCCTCCCTAATCCTCCATTTATGGTCAGCTTCTAGGCCATGGGTAAACAGTGGGAGCCAGAAACTCTTGGAGGAGCACAGGAACTAGCACACAGAATGAGCTGTCTCTGCGGGACTAACCTGGTATCAATCTTCACAGGTGAGGTAGAACCTGCCCAAGATAGTCTGATCTGGCTGAAAGCCACTACCTGTGGAGTGGACATTTTACATTACTTGGGGTGAGGGGACAGAATGAGGCCATCTATGGAGCTCACACCTGTATTTAATGGAGAACCCTAGTCCAGAGAGCCCAACCTGGATCAGCCAGGACAAAGAAACAGAGACCTCAGTGCTGAGTGCTCAGCTATACTGTCACCACAGCCACAGCTGGGACCAAACCTAGCAGACAGTGGATATCCCTTGAGGTATGTAATATATTATACACTGCTTGCAGAACTTTTAATAAGAATATGCAAGTCACTCTGCTGGGAAGATTTAAGTGAAACACCAGGACATTAAATAAATAAATAAAATATGAGAACTTTTGTGGAATTTTCTGAGACACAGTGTGCTACTTTGTACTGCTTTGTATTTAGCCATTTGTAAAACAAACAACCCCAGGACCACCATGGTCACAGGAAGGTCAAGCAGGGAGTGGTCTGGCCCACCTTCTGGTGAGGCAGGGGACTACTATGTCAAAGAATTCAAAGTGCTCAGGGTTTGGCAAACAACAAAGCACTCAAGAACTGACCTCCAGGAATATCCCAAGCACCACTTTCTCCAGGAGACAAGGGTCTCACTTGAGGGCGATTCGATCGAAAGTTGGGTAACACCACTTTGTCCAGGTCAATGGAGAGTAGCTTCTGATGTTTCCAAAGATTACTTCAGGAAAATGGGTTAAAACAAAATGTAAATAAGCATATACAACTAGCCTAGAAAGCTTAGCCAATATCTAAGCGTAATGAATCAGTTTATGGAGAAAAGTGAAACTCTGTCCCCTCTGGATACCTGCCTAAATGCAAACATGTGACAACTCAGCAACTTCCAGGTTTCAACACAGAAAGTTTAAAATCAAATGTGACTGAATTTTAACATTTTGAATTGGGCCTAGTTCTGTGGGTTTCTAATGTGTTTTCTGTTAACTTTTTACACAGGAAACCACACATGAAACTCTGAAAAGGTTGGCAGACAGCAGGAGCTGGAGCTGGGGAAGAGGATATGGCTGGAGTCCAGGAAGGCAAGTCTATTCTGAGGAAAGCAGTAGCGAGGTGGCTACACAGGTGTATGTCAGGGACAGAACCATCAGGAGCGAGGATAAGACAAAAAACAGTGAAGTACTGAGAGGAAACTCCCTGGTAAGCAGTTGTTTTGCCTGCTGAGCCAAGAGAAACAGTATGTATACATTTTATACAATGTATAGCTTGTACCCATCACAGTGGCACTATTACATCTCTGAAGACTTTGTTCAGACCAATATAACTCATATCTGAAGAACAGAGAGCAGTTTGCATACTGAGAAACATAGGACATGGTCTGGGAAGGCATCTAACTTGAAAAAAACCATGCAGAATGAAAACCAAAACACTTCCTGGTGGAAGTGCAGCAAAGCAATAAATTAAGTGTGCAAATTATGGATTCCCATTTCTTTGTATTTAGAAATTGCTGGTATATCTCTTACTGTAACCAAATAAAAGCAAAGATTTCAGGTATATTAACAGAGGCCAGGAGATAGCTCAACTAGTAGAGTACACACTTTGCAATGAGTGAGAACTAAGGTTCAAGCCCAGAGCACCACATGGGAGCACCATGCAGAACACTAGGGAAAACGGCATGAGTGGTGGAGTGATACTGTGATATCTCTCCTTCTGTCTGTCTGATTTATTTATTTTTTTTAAATACCAGAGCACTGCTCAGCTCTGGCTTATGGTAGCGGCAGGGGGGGAATTGAACCTGGGTCCTTGGAGCCTCAGGCAAGACAGTCTCTTTGCATAACCATTATGCTATCTACCACCACCCTTATCTGAAAATTTTAAGAAGTCCACCAGAAATGGAATTGCAGGCATGAGGCCCCAGCGAGGGGGAGAGGCAGTGGGAGTAAAGGTCAACAAGAGCCAGGCTAGGTCCATGAAGTGGTTCCTGTGCAAAAAGAGATAAACAGCTATCGTGTATCTCCAGCTGGGAGACTGCTTAGAAAAGGCCAGAGAGTATTATAACCAGTACTCTACGATTAAACTTTACATTACCAGTTTAATCAATTTGAAAATCAAACTGTTAAGTTTTGGAATTAGTGACATTTAAGCTATATTATTCTGTCACTGAATATATATGGAGAGGCTTTTTAATGTAGTAGGCAATATCCTTTTCTGGGTTTGATTATTTGGAGATGGCACTTTCCAGTTAAGCAACCACAGTAATGGGACACCAGCATTATCAGAGCAGGATTTTACCACATTCGGAGGGTTTGACACTTCTGATGCTTGGTACCCAGCAAAAAAACAGGAACTGAATCTTTTCAGAGAAGGCTGGAAACCTACCCTCAGTCCCAAGCCTTCTAAAGGCTAGAGTTAACACAGGTCTCAAACATTTCAGAGATTTAAAGTATGTTTAGATTTAGTTCTCTGCAGAATGAAAATCATTTCTACAGGGTGTGAAATGTGAGATAAAGGTAGATGCTGGCGGTTGTATAAAGAAGGAATCACTGAGTGACAGGGAACTTCAGATTTTACGTGCTGCACACTATCAGCTTCCTTGGCAGGCCATGATGGATTATTTGATGCAGACGTGCTGATACCAAGGTCCTTGTCAGCTGTTTCTCAAAAGCCAGAATAGCAATGTGGAGTATCACTGGTTTCTGGAACTTTAGACAATGCCAAATGTATACTGAATATGAATTGCTGACCATGGTTGGAATTAAAGTTGGGTGAACAACAGAATAATGGTAGGTTATAAATAAATGGAACATACAAATGGAAGTTGATCAGAAATTTTAATGATTAACTGAAATGATAAAATACACAGTAATTAAAGTTTCAGGAAGAAAATTGCTACTGAGAAAATAATGTGATGATTCTACAATTTCACTGAAGTTTTCTCTCAAGAGAGAAACAAGAATATTACTCTAGTACATACAGTACCAAACATATCAGATATGAAGCAGGAGCCTCAGGTACCCAAGTCCTGAGGTCTCCCAGAGGAGTTATTTCCTCAGTACTACAACTCTGCTCTTTTCTACTGGACATACCCTGAATGAAGACAAAGGCCAGTGAGTGCTTTCTGTTCACAACAGGAAAGCAAATGAAATCATAAGCCTTGCAAACACCTCCTCTTTAGAGCACACAGAGCAGACATTGAGGTTGTCTCCTGCCACACCTATACCTGTAAATATTGAGACCCAAATGGGCAATTGCCAAGTAAGAGGAGAAGAGGAGAAGAGTCCCTTACAGAGAACCTGCTGCCTGGGGGTGCACGGCAAGCCTGCTATGAGGAAGACGCAATTCAAAAAGGGACTGGGAGGGCTCCCCATAGCTATGCCCTAGACATAGCCTGCTTCACTATTTTAGGTCCTTAGATTAGAAATGCTCCTATTCTCCTCACCAGGTCAGGGTGTGGCTGTTCTAGGGCCAGAAGATGGTAAACAGAAACAGAGAGAAGAGGCAATCTGGAGACAAGGCAGGAACAAGCATATTGAGCTGGCCGCTCCACCCCAACAGAGAAGCAGAGGGAGGAGCAAGTCTTGATTCCAAAAAGCAGTGTGCAAACTGAAGGGTCCAGTTAGTGGATAGGAAAATAAAATCAGTGGTGTTGGGGCATAATACAAAGAAAGGACAGACAAGTGGACAGGGTCATAACCTGTCACCATCTGAAAATACTTAACTGGGGGAAAAAGCTCAGGTGGGGGTAACTACAGGTACAGGGATACACTCCAGCCAGAACCCAGATCTACTCAGTACTATCAGCCCCTGCCTGTGGCCTGATGCTTCCAAATCAAATCAGAGAGCACTCAACTCCCCAGCCAGAGCCAGCGCTTTTGCTCAAATGTCAGATCACAGCTTTTTTAGCAAGAATCAACCACACCCAACAAAATGCTAATCTCCCCCTACCCCAAGTACTTCTTTATGCAGTCTACATATCATCAGAGAACATGATTCTAAAGGTTAAGATAGGGGTTCACTTATTTAAATAACCATCACAAAATGCCAAGTTAGAAGACTTAATTATTTGATGATAATGATGGCAGTGAAATTCCATTCTCATTAAAAAACAAAGTACTGAATCATAAACCCAGCAGAAGAAGTGGAAAAACACAGGCAGACACTAACCTGGGAGCTGTCTCATTTAAAGGCTGTGGCTTGGCCCACGACAAGTGTGGACAGGCTGGCAGCGCTCGTGGTTCCGGGCCTCCCAGGTGGGCCTCAAGGACCTTGGAGTAGCGGCATAAGTGGTTCCCTGGGAGTAGTGACATCATGGCCAGCAGGATACAACAGCAAACCATTGTGAAGATGGGAAGGAAAGGGGAGGCTTTGTTAGTGTGTTTGCTTTCCCACAGTGGACTAACTATGCACTATTATCTGTCAGGCAGGTGTTTCTGGAGCCAGTCATCAAACCCTGGCACCACACTGAAGGTCCTGGCCACAGAGGAAGTTCCAGTGCTACATTTCCCCCACCCCCACCACCCGCAACCTCCCCACCAAAAGTGGCTTGGAACGCCGAAAATACATGAGGTCCTAATTTCACACAAAAATAAATTAATAAAATGAATGGGAGTTGGGGGCTGGGCAGTAAGTAGTGCAGTGGGTTAAGCACATATGGTACATGTGCATGGACTGGTGTAAGGAACCTGGTTCGAGCCTCCGACTCTCCATCTGCAGAGGGGTCGCTTCACTGGGGGTGAAGCAGGTTCTGCAAGTATCTACCTTTGTTTCCTCCTGTCTTCCCTTCCTCTCTCTATTCTCTGTCCTATCCAACAACAAAAGCAGCAGCAGTAACAACAACATTAACAAGGGCAACACAAATGGAAAAAAATGGCCTCCAGGAGCACTGGATTCCTAGTGCAGGCACCAAGCCCCAGTGATAACCTGGAGGCAAATAATGGTAACAATAATAATAATAAATAAATAAAGTCAATGGGGGAGGAATGGGGTAGAGAGATAGCTCCCTGGGTATATACAGCACCTGCCTTGCTATATAAGGGCACCTGCTATATAAGGGCACCTGCCTTGCTATATATGTTGCCCAGGTTTGAGCCCCAGCACAACACTGTGAAAGCTCAATTGCTGCGGTCTCTTTCTTTTAATATTTTTATTTATTTTGGATAGACAGAAAAATTGAGAGGGATGGGGGAGATAGGGAAAAAGAGAGAGACCTTCAGCTCTGCTTCACTCCTTGTGAAGCTTTCCCCCTGTAGGGAGGGACCATGGGCTTAAACCCAGGTCCCTGCAAGTACTCAACTAGGTGCACCACGACCTGGCCCCCTCTCTATTTCTTTCTACCTGAATGAAATAAGTGGGTTCAGGAAGCATACTACTGCACACGTCAGAGGCCCCAGCTCTGAAAAATAATGACAATAATAAACAATTAAGATAAAGTGAATTGAGCTCGGGTGGTGGCTCAGTGGCACTATGTGCACCTTGCATGTATGAAGTCCTGGGTCCCCATCCTTGGACTTACTGCGTAACATGGAGCTGAGGTCTGATTTCTTCTAATAAAATTAAGTTTAATTTAAAAAGTTTAAGTGACCCCACCTGCAGGGGAGTGGCTTCACAGGCGGTGGAGCAGGTCTGCAGGTGTCTTTCTCTCCTCCTCTCTGTCTTCCCTCCCTCTCTCCATTTCTCTCTGTCCTATCCAACAACGACAGCAACAATAATAACTACAACAATAAAAACAACAAGGGCAACAAAAGGGAATAAATAAATAAAATAAATATTTAAAAAAAAAAAAAAGTTTAAGTGAATTATTTAAGAAATATTTTTTACTTCCTTACTTAACTACTGGGAACTTGAGAATTATAGCTATGACTTACATTACATTTCTCTGTACAGATCAGAATGTTTAAGCCTTGAGAGCAACATAGGTCACCGTGGAACCAGAGTGCTTAGAGTGAGGTCTGCTCTTGAGTTCTTTTCGCCTCAAGTATTTACCCCTATCCTCTGCAAACCAGAAAGGAATATGTGTTTTCTCAGGACTGACAGGACACAGTAAGGGCATCTGTGTGAGGCACCCCCACTATGTGTTGTCCTTGAGGACCCAAGAGCCTATGTCTTGTCTGTGAGAAATGACACTAAGTGGTAATTGGGGGACACTGTGGGGTCCTTGGGAGTGTGGCGAGCAAAGACCCATGAGGCCAGCAGTCAGTGCCCATCTGCTCAGGAAAAAGGGTCACCTGCAGTTTAGTTATGCAGGAGGACAAACTACCAGCAGCACTGCTGCCTGGCTTTGTTTTCTGATGGCAAATAATTGCCCTGACTCCCTTGATTTTGTGTAACCCTCTGCTAATGATCCTCACTGTCCTCCCAAACCAACAGAGCCCCCCTCACCTTCCATCCTCTCTGGAGCCACTGAACCCATGCCACTGGGAGGGCGCTGCCGGTTCCCAGAGTGACTGAGGCTGGGTGGCATCACTCCATATGATGTGTACTGTAGTAGTGCATCCAGAAGCCAAAAGCAGTCTGTGAAGTCAACAAAAGAACCGTTTAGGAAATACATTTTTAAAGGAATCTCTAAAGGAAAATAAAAATTAGTCCACAAAACAAAGGGGTAGGGGTGGGAAGTAAGAAGTCAAGTCAAAAGAAACCCCCAATTTGTGAAACATGCTTTCTCTATGGGCAAGTGCTAGTCCAAGACCAGCACACATGGATGACAGACAGACAGGGCTTCTTCTATTCCCAGGGCTTGGTGAGGTCAGTACCATGTGCACTGAGCTGGACAAGCCACTCAAGCACCACTCAGTAATAAGCCCATCATGACGAGGACAGAATGAACTTTATTCAGGAACAGCAGGTGAGGGGGAGAACAGGGCACCAAAGCCGTGCCTCGGCAGAAAGCTGCACTGGATGAAGGATAGAGACTGACACTGTGAGGGCAGATTCTGGTTCAAGAGCATACTCCTTGCAGGTGAGCCAAAGTGAACTCAAGTGCAGAACCTAGCTGGAGTGGCCCTTTGAGACTTAGACTCCAACCACAAAGTACAGAAGTTGAAAGCAGTCAGTTATTGGACTGGGGGGTGGGGGACAGCATGGAAAATCAGGTGCTATGATGAACAGCTCTTACTAAAGCACAGAAGCAAGAGAGGCTGTGCTGTACACCTGGGATGGCTATTCCCACATTGTTTCTCCCCATATGCACCACTCCACAGTCCCATTAATAGCCGTCTGGGTGGGACGCAATTCGGCAGAGAAAACATCAGTAAGTGCTTTCTCTCATTATAGAGTACTTTTGGTCAGGTGCTACAAGCCCCTAAAGGACACTAAATGCTGTCATTTGAAATTTTAAGGACCAGAAAAGTCCTCTCAGGCATTTAAAAGTTTAATAAGGACTCTTACCACAAGATTACAGGCCCTAAAAGAAAACCTCTGTAGAAATAAAACATGAATCTCTTTTCAGCTGAAGCTTTCACCTTCACATCTGATTTTTAAAAATACCAGTCATGTTTTTACATAAGACGTAGCACTTATATAAGATACTAGGAACTAAGTCAACACCAGCTTCCCATCTGAGAGTGGGGTACTTGCCCCAATCCCAGGCATGCTTTACTGGCTTCCCTCTCTTCTCAAGGCCTGTTTTTCTGACCTGCAATCCATGTGCCCCAGTCTTAGCAGTTAGAAGATTGAACCTTGGTGGTCCAGGAGGTGGTGCAGTGGATAAAGCATCGGACTCTCAAACATGAGGTCCTTAGTTCAATCCCCGGCAGCACATGTACCAGAGTGATGTCTGGCTCTTTCTCTCTCCTCCTATGTTTCTCAGTAATAAACAAATAAATAAAATATTTTTTAATTAACTTTTTATTTATTTATTTTCCTTTTTTTGTTGCCCTTGTTGTTTTAACATTGTTGTGGTTATTAATGTTGTTGTTGTTGGATAGGACAGAGAGAAATGGAGAGAGAAGGGGAAGACAGAGAGGAGGAGAGAAAGACAGACACCTGCAGACCTGCTTCACCGCTTGTGAAGCAACTCCCCTGCAGGTGGGGAGCCGGGGACTCGAACTGGGATCCTTACACAGGTCCTGGCAATTTGTGCCACGTGCGCTTAACCCGCTGTGCCACTGCCCGACTCCCATAAATAAAATCTTTAAAAAAAAAAGAAGATTGAACCTTGGTTCTGGTGTTTGTCATCATCTTTGCAGGCATTTTCTCCTTTACAAACTGAGAAAAGTAAATGGTCTATGTCCATGCTTAAACCCCCCAAATTTAGAGGCAGCTTTGAGGCACTGAGCCAGAGGAAAGGGCTGAGAAGTAGCTCTGCCCTTTTAGGTTCAACAATGATGCCAAACAACTCTTACCAAAAAAAAAAAAAAAAAAGCCACACAAGCCAAAATGGCCCAAGTCTGGGAGGCCAGTCAAGCGTTAGGTCCACTAGGATAAAAATGGGGGATCAAAAGCAGTGTTAGTGATATACAGATAGAGTGTCTGAAACTGGGGAAGGTAAACTAGGTCAGGGGTCTCTCTGCTGACATTAGCTGGCCCTGGCATCTGCTGGCCTCAGGATGACAGAAGACATGGAGGGGAAAGCAGAATTATCTGTGAATCAGTTCTGTTTACTTACTAAGTGACTTTAGACCTAGATACCTATCAAGATATTCTGAGTAGTCAGAGCAATCAGACCCATGAGCCAGTGTTTATTTACCATCATCTTACTGCAGCTTTTCCTCCCCTCCCCTCCCCCCCACTCCTCTCTCTTATCAGTGGGGATAGGGAAACAGGACCACACACTATCTGTGTATTAGAGCCACGAAGTCCAATCTGCTTCTCACCCTTCTGTCGATGACTGTCATCCAAGCAATTGGAGTCTCCATACAGCACAATTCGGCCTCCACCCTCAGCTGGAATCTGATAAAGTCCCAGAATGGGGACATTCTCAACAAATGCTGTTTCCTGCTTTAGAACTTCCAATCCTGAAACAACACAACAAAAGTAGCAATTGAGAATTTCTGTTGGAGGACAAACTATTTTCCAGCTGCCATTCACCTTGACATTTAGTCCACAGGATAAATGAAGTATCACAGCAAAATCTAGTGCTTGATCACAACAGTCTGAACTTTCAGGATAGGAAAGCAATGTCTTAAATGTCACTGACTTTAGATTGTAAGAAAACACACTTGCATATACATAGATGTATTTCCACATCCACCCCCTTTGATCTTCACTCAAAATAGCAGTATGTATTAACAGTCCTAAAGACGTTATTTCTCCCCTTTTGCCCTGAAACCACACATTTCTGTCCCTTCTTAATGTGCTCAAAAGCATGTCTTTGAGGCATACATACAAGGGGCAACTGGCTAGGCAACTCGTGCCTGACATGTGAGTGGCTAATATCCTGAGGTTACCCAGGTTCCATGTTTTATTACTTAAGCCCAGACAGCACTACTGATTTTTAAACTGTATACTTATATTACATCTTAAACTTAGAATTTAGGTGACTATTATATTTGTCTTACAAATACAAATGGTTCACCAAAAGAACTGTCTTATCAAAATAGATGCTATAATTTACAATGGTTCATAAATTAAGAAGTAAAAAAAAAGGGGGGGACTAGCTGGTAGAGTACAAGTCTTACATGCCTAAGACAAGTTGGATCCCTGCTATTTCACACACATGAGTGACAGTCTGGCTTTATTCAATCTATGAACTGCTCTACATAGCTTATATAAAATAAGTAAAATAAGTTTTTTAAAAATTTTTTAAAATATTTTATTTTATTTATTCCCTTTTGTTGCCCTTGTTTTTTTTTTTTTTATTATTGTTGTAGTCGTCACTGTTGGATAGGACAGAGAGAAATGGAGAGAGGAGGGGAAGACAAAGAGGAGGAGAGAAAGACAGACACCTGCAGACCTGCTTCACCGCCTGTGAAGCGACTCCCCTGCAGGTGGGGAGGCGGGGTTCGAACCGGGATCCTTGTGCTTTGCGCCACCTGCGCTTAACCCGTTGCGCTACAGCCCGACTCCTGTAAAATAAGTTTTTAAAATTATAGTAGTTTGTTTTACTTTATTTTATTTTTACCAGAGCACTCTTCAGCTCTGGCTTATGGTGGTGAGGGGGGTTGGAATTGAACCTGAGACTTCAGAGTCTCAGGCATGGCAGTTTGTTTGCATAACCATTATGCTATCTATCCCCGACAATAAAATATGTTTTTTTAAAAAGGAGAGAAAAATGCATAAATGCCAAGGGCAGCAATTCCTTGTCACACAATCTAAGTGACTCCCCACTAGCACTAGGCTGGCACATGCCTTTCTCAGGGCCCAGTTGTCTTTGTGGGCTGCTTACCCCGCCCTGCCAGGGCTGGTTAAACTGGGGCTCTGAACCTACACACAATTCCACTGTTGCCAACAGAATCCTTTTCTTCCCCTGTACAGATGCTCCCATGTGGTGACCAGGTGCCTAAATCCAAGTTTTTGTACATGGGAAAGTATACACTCTTTCACATGAGCTATCTCCCAGCCCACAGGGTCCAGTTCTGATTGTGTGTATAAGTGCTATCTTAAGATATCTGAGGCTACAAAAATGCTGCATTTCTTGCTGTGTGTAATCCCACCAGGAGTTGAGAAAACAAGGTCTTCTTAGGCCAAAGGAAGCCAGAGCAAGGAGGAAAGGGGGAAATAGCAATATTGCCTGACAGTTTTGTTTCTGAAAACAAGGGTCTTTTTGAACCAGTATGGCCTAGATTTTTAAATTCCTATTGTGGACCCAAAAGATTACTAAATATAAAGCTGCACTGGAAATAAAAGGCCCCTTTTAAAAAGAATTTTCACATAATTTTTATTTGTAGACTGACAGAACACCAAAATAAAGCATGCATTCTTAAATACATTTGATTCCTCTGTTCCTTACCACCCTGCAAAACCCAAGCACTGTTTCTCACCCTTCCCGTACGATCAGAAATGGCACTGCCCTGTGAAAAAAACTGATCAAGAGCCACTAATTCACCAGAAACCACTTAGTAACTGGAAAGACATGCTCATTTAAATGCTCAAAGTAAAATACAATCTATGATCACAGAATGTTTATTGATTTGACTATGATTAGGTGAGAGAGGAATGCCCCTTCCAAGTAATCTATAAAAGAAAAATAAATAAATTAAAAAAAAAACCCTGCCCTGCAGCTGTAAATAAATGAGTGAGAAATATGGCCTTCGTGTTTTCTTTTTTAATGTGTTATTGGCTTTTTTTAAAAAAGAATTTATTTATTTATGAGAATGACAGGTGGAGAGAGAGAAAGAACCAGACATCACTCTGGTACATGTGCTGCTAGGGATTGAACTTGGAATCTCATGATTGAGAATCCAATGCTTTATCCACTGCATCACCTCTGGACCACACTTTTGTTCTTTTCAATGAATGAAACTCCCTAACTTCCAAAGATAGACAACGGCAAGTCACAAAGGAGAGAGCCTTCTGAAGTAAAATATGAAACATCAGTTTGTATTGGAAAATGGCTCTGTTCTATTTCTATAAGCTTGCCAGGTTGAGCAGGGAACAGGTGAGAGAGACGGCTGCCAGTTATCCTGTGTTGAGTAGTGGGAAGCTTCTTGCCTGTAGAAATGGCAGAGGCAGGTTGGGCTGGGAGCTTAGTTTCTCCTGTTGCTAGGGGCACTCAAGTGCCTCAGCACAATTGGCAGCAGTGTCACAGTAAGGTATTGGCCTCATTTGTTTTTTTGGAGTGATGCCTGACTGCACTTAAAGAAGCAAAACTAAATTGGAAGAGCTTTCCTTACTTTAAATTCTTCAGAGAATTTTAAGAGATGACTCCATATTTTTAAATTTTTTAATTTTTATTACCTTTATTTATTGTATAGATACAGGCAGAAATCGAGAGGGAAGGGGGAGGTAGAGAGGGAGAGACACAGAGAGACACCTGCGGCACTGCTTCATCACCTGTAAAGTTTTCCCCCTGCAGGTGGGGACTGGGGGCTTGAACCTGGGTCCTTGCACACTGTAACATGTGTGCTCAACCAGGTGCAACACCACCCAGCCCAAGATGACTCCATATTTAAGGTCCATTGTTATAGTTAAGAACTCCAGGGGCTGGGATGATGAGCCAATGGGTAAGCATATGCTCTTATCAACCCTGAGGTCCTGAGTTTGATCTCTGCCATCAAAGGAACATGAAGAACAGATAGGTGGAGATGCATGGAGCAATATTTCTGTTGCTCTCCCATAAAAATATACTGGGCTGTGAGAAAATTCACAATGTATTTTTTTCTATGCAAAAATGTGTCATGACTTTTCCAACAACTCAATACAATAGGAAAATTGAGCCATGGTGGCTCAGTGGTGCAGTGCATGCATAAGCCCTGACTTTGTTCCCTGGCATCACATTAAAAGAATAATCCCAAAACAGTCAATATTTTTATAAATTTTTAATTATTTGACAATCATAGAATAATAATTTATAAGTCATAGCATAAATTTTAAGCAACTACAAAGATACTTAAATTCAACAAATACTTAAACAACCCTTTTCTGGTTGTTTAAATATCAACAAATGTATCTCTTATCTTGCTGCCTAATAAGCCACTACCAGAAGCTTTAGGAAAAAAAAAAAAACTGCACAATTCCACTGCTCCTTGGTCAGTTTTTTCATTCTGTCTATTTCAGAAAGAAAGACAGACAGACAGACAGAAATGGAGAGGAAGGAACACCACAACATTCCTCCACTATTCACAGAGTACCATGATGCCAGGGCTCAAACGTAGGGTCTCAGCCTTACACACAGTAGTAAGGCAAGCACCCTACAGGGTAAGCTGTATTTTGCCCCCTACCTGCTAAACTCTTATCTAAAGTAGATACCATGCAAATAATATTGCAACAGATTAACAACAACAACTTGCTAATGGGCATAGGATTGTGTGTGTGGGGGTGGTGGTAATGAAAATGTTCTAGAATACAGTGGCGATGACCATACAATTTTATGCTTACACTAAAAATTACTGAGTTGCATGCTTTAAAATAAAAAAGGTTCATGAGTGACATGTAGCAAAACTGCTATTGGAACAAAAAGGCAACGGGGAGAGGGGGATGCCAAAAGCAATCCTTACCTTGGTCTTTGAAAGTCTGTGTTATCACTATGCCATCTTCTGGAAATTTAGCGATGCTGCACCCTGATGCATAGTACACTAGACAACAGTTATTCAATCAAAGTTACAAAAACAGAGAAATATTATAGCTATTCACCAAGACTACATTCTTTAGATGTTGTGTTTTCTAAAATTGTCTTTAATTACCTCAAAATTCAAGTAAAAAAAAATGTTACTTATACAAGGTTCCCAAATAGATTTCAGAAGTCAAAGCTCTCAGACACTTGAAGCAACCTGAATCAGGACAGATAGATTTAGTAATAATATTGCTATTCTTGAAAATAAGTATTAAAAAAGTAGTCCATAGGGAGACGTCCTGAGTAAAATATGGGGAGTAGGCGGTAGCACAGCGGGTTAAGTGCATGTGGCGCAAAGCACAAGGACCAGCCTAAGGATCCTGGTTCGAGCCCTGGCTCCCCACCTGCAGGGGAGTTGCTTCACAGGCAGTGAAGCAGGTCTGCAGGTGTCTGTCTTTCTCTCCCCCTGTCTTCCCCTCCTTTCTCCATTTCTCTCTGTCCTATCCAACAACGACATCAATAATAACTACAACAATAGAACAATAAGGGCAACAAAAAGGGAATAAAGAAATAGATGTTAAAAAAAAGGTACAGCTGAGTAAAATATGCAAAATTATTTCATAAACAAAATTTCCTAAGTTATCAGGAATCCATTAGGCATTTATTTGGCAATATATAAGATAAAAAGAGTCATACGGGTATCACTAAAATTAGAAATGATGGCATAAAATATTTCCATTTCAAAAATCTGCACAAAATGAGAGTGACTAACACCCAAGGGCACAGATGTCCCTTTGAAGACACTGGATAGTTCTTTCCATAGACCTGGGCTTATTTAGCTTTGTCTTTGAAACTCCGACTTCAAAGGCACACAGCTTCTGTTCTTGAATCTCATGGAATAGTAAGCCTCATTAAAAAGCCAATAAAAACCTTACTGTCATGGCTTGCCAGGGTGAAGTCCCCTTCATACAGGCCATCACTGAATCCCATGTTCCAGACAGACAGGAGTTCATTCAGAGCAGGGATGTTAGCCCCTCCAGTGTCCGGCATCCACCACTGCCTGTAAGAAATCAGGAGGCAGGGAGGATGATGGGATCCCAACTCTTTGTGCATCCTATCTTCTATGCAGAGCTAAATGTTTTCTGCCAGATGCCAGCCCAGCCACACTAGAGCTTTAGCTGAAACTAATTCTTTGGGTATGAATAATGCTATTGATAAATGCAATTTTAGCTTATTTTAATTAAATCTGATTTAGTCACCCAGTATGTAGAATAAATCAAAACTAAATTTATTTCATGAAATGCAATGCCTGTAACTGCTGAGTCTCAATCTCAAGAGGGCCAGTGAAAGAAAAGAAATGAGAAAGAAGTCACAGACGAAAGACTCAACTATACCATATGAGTAATATACTCATAATACACAGGAAAAATCCTTGATCAGTAACTAATATACTGGAAGACTTCTTGTAACAACTCCTATGCTGGCAACTCACTTGGATAGTGTGCTTGCTTTGTAATGTGCACAACCCAGGTTTAAGACAGGCCTCCTTTGCACTGAAGGAAGCTTTAATGCAGTGTCTTTCTTCCTATCTTTCTAAAAAATGAAGAAAAAGAAGGGCTGGGAGTTAGCACAGCAGGTTAAGCACACATGGCGCAAAGTACACAGACTGGCATAAGGATCCCAGATGGAGCCTGGCTCCCCACCTGTGTGTGTGTGTGTGGGGTCGCTTCACAGGCAGTGAAGCAGGTCTGCAGGTGTCTATCTTTCTCTCCCCCACTCTGTCTTCCCCATCTCTCTCAATTTCTCTCTGTCCTATCCAGCAACACTAATAGCAATAACAATACTAATAATAACAAGGGCAAGAAAAGGGGGGAAAAAGCCTTCAGGAGCAGTGGATTCATAGTGCTGGCACCAAGCCCCAGCAGTAACCCTAGAGACAAAAAAAAAAAAAAAAAAAAAAAAAAGAGGAAGAGGAAGAAGAAGAAGAAAGAGAAGGAGGAGAAGAAGAAGGAAGTCAGGTGGTAGGTAGCACAGCAGGTTAAGTGCACCTGGCGCAAAGTGTAAGGAACGGCATAAGGATACCGGTTTGAGCCCCCAGCTCCCCACATAAGTGGTGAAGCAGGTCTGCAGGTGTCTGTCTTTCTCTCCCCCTCTGTCTTCCCCATCTCTCTCCATTTCTCTCTGTCCTATCCAACAACAATAACTACAACAATAAACAACAAGGGCAACAAAAGGGAATAAATAAATATTTAAAAAAAGATGAAGGAAGGAAGGAAGGAAGGAAGGAAGGAAGGAAGGAAGGAAGGAAGGAAAAAAATAGTTGTCTGGAGTGGGGAAGACCCAGTGAGTAAAAAAAAAAAAAAAAAAAATCCATTCCATGCTTTTAAATGTGTTTAGATTCAGTAAGAGGTTGAAGTATAGAAAAGAACTAAACTGAAATGTAAACTTCAAGTATCTAAGACCAGCAAGGGAAGACCATGAATCCTTTAGGTAGTACTTGAACCAATGAGCTTTTTTTTTTTTTTTTGCCTCCAGAGTTATTGCTGGGGCTCCGTGCCTGCACCACAAATCCACTGCTCCTAGAGGCCATTTTTTCCCTTTTGTTACCCTGGTTGTTTTACCATTGTTGTGGTTATTATTATTGTTGTTATTGATGTCGTTGATGTTGGATAGGACAGAGAGAAGTGGAGAGAGGAGGGGAAGACAGAGAGGAGGAGAGAAAGATAGACACCTGCAGACCTGCTTCACCGCCTGTGAAGCGACTCCCCTGCAGGTGAGGAACTGGGGGCCCGAACTGGGATCCTTACACTGACCAATGAGCATTTTATTTCTCTCCAAGCAGCATTAAGAACATCTCTGTATCTGAGAGCATTAATCCCAGCCAATCATTTTAAGCCCATCTCTGACAAAACAAAGATTGTCAATGCTTTAAACAGTCAAGCTAAGTATTTATAAGATAGAACACATTTCCTCAAAAGTCAAATTTCTTTCTTTTTTTTTGCCTCCAGGGTTATTGCTGAGCCTTGATGCCTGTACTATGAATCCACTACTCATGTGGCCTTTTTTTTTTTTTAATTTTTTTCTTTTCTTTCTTTTTTCTTTTTGGATAGGACAGAGAGAAACAGAGGAGAGGGGAAGACAGAGGGGCAGGGAGAGAGACAGAGACAGAGAGACACCTGCAGACCTGCTTCACCACTTGGGAAGTGACCCCCCCCCCCCCCGCATGTGGGGAGCTGAGGGCTCAAACCAGGATCCTTGGGCAGGTCCTTGCACTTCATACTATATGCGCTTAACCCAGTGTACCACCACCTGACCCTCAAAAGTCAAATTTCTTATCCAAATGCCAGAGTGTGTAGTACCTTGTGTTTTCATCATAAAACTTCACTTTTCTCATAACAGATGTGTTGTACCAATCACTGAAGACAATAAGTGAGAGGCCGTTGTCCACGTCCCGCCTCAGTTTGGCAACCTCCTCAGGAAAGTACTCCTCTTCACTGTCCACCAGGAGCAAAGTTCCTGAGGGTCAGAGTGCCAATGTTTGAGAATGTTCAGCATGCCCAAGCTATTGGAATCATAATTTCATAATCACAACATTTCACTGGCATCAGTTCTCAGATTCATGGTTCCTGGTATTTTTGGTTTATGCTTTGGAGAGGATAGGATCTAGGTCCAGCAACACAGAGACTAATTGAGGCCTTCTACTGCATTTGTGACATGCAATACAAAGAAAATGCACTTAGTGAGAAGTAAAGTGTTAGAGCTTCTTTTACTTAGATTGAATAAACATTATATATATATAAATGTACAGCTATGTACATGTATCCTTGCCCATTCACCCCCAACCCCAACTCTCTGGGAGTTTTGTACTTCAGCAGAATGTTACATTCACCAGCAAATAGGGTTATATGCCACTATGCTGGTATCCAGCAGGGCCAGGAAATCCTATCTATAAACACTCCTTTTCCTGGACTATCATTTAATTATGACTCAAAACTATCAACCAGTTGCAAAAAACAGTTGGATAGCATCCACTATTGCTCACCATACTGATTAGCATCAAAGCATGTGAAAGGGGAGCCGAGGACTTCGACAAAGTAGCCCATGCTTCTCAAGTGTTGGTACATGTCCCTGAAGTTGGTGTGGATGTGGTCACCATTCCTGAAAGACAATATGGCCGAACACTAAAATGATCACTTTACTAGCAAAAGCAAACAAACAAACAAAAAATAAAACAAATTAACAAAAAAACTGATCTAGCCAGAAGTAATTTCTGGAATGTGGTGATGGTCTGTGAAGAAGCACAACTGCAACAGAAACCCAGGGACTGGCCAGAGTATAGAAGCCACCTTTTCAGTCTACTTCTTCAGCAGGGCTGAACCCAGGTGTTTTTCATGCCAAGGTCTTGTCACTTCTTATCTACCTTTCTTGTCTGAACCCCCAATCAGGCTTCCACAGATTATCTCTAGAAAAGCAATTCTGCTCCTATGAATTTTCTCACTCAAATCTTTCCATGCCTCCTTCCCCCAACTATATGGTTAAATCCAAATTCCTTTACTTAATACTACAGTAGAAATAAGGTTAATAAATGGGCCAAGACAGACAGCCTAGCTCTCTTGGGATTCTGGAAGATGTGAGGGTGCTGCAAAGGTACAAAAGTTAATCAAGGCATACCAGGAAGTTGGCCTCCATTCAGAGGAGGGCTAACAAGTTACATAGAATTTTTATTTATTTATTTATTTATTTATTGAACAGAATCTGGGGAAGCAAGCAGGGCAGCAGTGAGACTCAAAAAGAGGCTACCATCTGGAGCAAGGGTCAGAGCAGGTAGCCAGCTAGGATACTACTCTGGACAAACCTACAGAAAGTGGTAAGACTGAACAATTTGCTAACTGATGTCACATAAGTAATGGAGAGAGCAACTCGGAATGTATCCAAGGTTTCTTTATTGTACAACTGTGACAGTTTCAGGGGAGAAGAGCAGGATGCCCTTAGAGTTTAAAGTGGACCTGCAAAATCTTGGGAGTTCATAGAAGTCTTGGCTTAATAGAAGCAAAGGAGAAAGGGTTTCTAGGAATGCTGTGAAAAGACTAGGAGCAGAGGTGCACCTGAGTTCAAGTCCTTGTTCCCCACCTGCAGGAGGGGATGTTTCATGAGCAATGAAGCAGGCCTGCCAGTGTCTGTCTGTTTCTCTCCCTATCTCCCACACCCTCTCAATTTTTTCTGTCCTGTAAAATAAAATAAGAAGGAAAAAATGGCTGTTGGGAGTGGTGGTTTGCAATGCAGGCACCAGATATCCCTGGTGGCAAAAAAAAAGAAAAAAAAAAAGGAGAAAAGGAAGGGAGGAAGAGAGAGAGAAAGGACATGGGGTAATGGGCATCATAACTGGTATCTGCTTACCAGTCCAAGGGGTCATTCTTCATTCTGAGATTGTCCCGAGGGAAGTAGCCTGGAGGATAGCGCAGGTTGTGGTACTGGTCCCAGAGGACTCTCTTGCTTCGAGGAGGAGCTGGAATTATCTTCACCTTAACTGGGAGCTTTACCGTTGAAGTTTGTTCTACACCATTTTTTGACTGAAAAAGAAAATTTTTTTTAGCTTGAAATGCCTCTTATGAATGTTCCGGTTTAGGGGGTTTAAAATGATACTACTATTAATTAAACTCAAATAATTTGAGCATAGACATTTCAAATAGTCTTCTTTTAAAAATGTAAAACAAAACTGCAGGAACCTAGTTCCTCAAAACTACTACATTCCATAAGAGCAACTTTCCTTTTTATAAAATACTTTTTTGGGGTCAGGTGGTGGTGCATCTGATTAAACACACACATTGCAGTGTGCAAGGATCCGGTTCAAGCCCCTGGCCCCTACCTGTAGGGGGAAAGCTTCATGAATGATGAAGCAGGGCTGCAGGTATCTCTCCCTGTCTCTCTCCCTCTCTAGCTCCTCCTCCCCTCTCAACTTCGTTACTATCCAATAATAAATAAATAATTTTAAAAGAAAATCCTTTTATTTTTTTCATTAATTTTAAGTTTTGAGATTTGGCACAAAAAGTCCTATATGCTGTAGCTGAGCATCACCATCAGAGGCCCCATCTTTCATGAATAGGGTGAGTCTTTGCAGGCTCTGGAACCAACATCCATCAAGGCCTTCCAGCCTAGTCAAGAGCAACACCTAAATCCAGGTGTTGGACACTTCCCTCCCTTGCCAGCAGAGGGTAGTGGTAGGTTAGGCAAACCAGTCATTCAAGGACTTACCTCCACCTCTGCTGGAGAGGCAACGGTGATCATGACATGGCCCTGGGCTATGCCTTCCCAGGAGGCTGCTTTCTTGGTGACAGAAATGGAAATGGCTAGGTAGCCTGACCAAGGCCATAACACAGAGGAGTAAGAAAAAGCAACTTCAATGTTGTCCCCATTCTGGGGTAAATAGGGTTGCCAGTCAGGCTGCAGGAAAAAGGAAACACAGAAGGTTCAGGCAAAACATTCAATTCCTAAAGGACCTATGTAGCTTTGGGGGAATGGGGGAGGGTGATGCATCAGAAAGGCAAGATGAAATGTCTATACAGACACTAGGCATTATGTAGTCCATGGAATGGCTGGAACATTATCTACTAGAAGGCATTATTTCTGACAGCCTCCAATTCTAAAGAGATTTCCCCCCTTAGTCCTTGAGAAGAGGAGGAGAAGGGAGAGGGGGAAGGGAAGGAGGAGAAAGGAGAAGAAGGGAGTGGGGGGGAGGGGAGGAAGAGAAGGAGGGGGAAGGAAGATGAAGGGGAGGGGGGACGAGGAGGAGGGGGAAAAGGAAGAGAATACATGATATGACAAAAACCAAAAATTCTTTTTTAAATATTTATTTATTTCCTTTTTGTTGCCCTTGTTTTTATTGTTGATGTCACCATTGTTGGATAGGACAGAGAGAAATGGAGAGAGGAGGGGAAGACAGAGAGGGAGAGAGAAAGATAGACACCTACAGACCTGCTTCACCACCTGTGAAGTAACTCCCCTGCAGGTGGGGAGCCGGGGGCTCGAACCAGGATCCTTACACACCGGTCCTTGTGCTTTGTGCCACGTGCGCTTAACCCACTGCGCTAGTGCCCGACTCCCACAAAAAAACTTATAGACAAAAACTATGCAATTTGAGATTATGTCCCAATAGACAAAAACTATGCAATTTGAGATTATGTCCCAATTACTGGTATGCTTAAATAACTACATTGATTACACGGAAAACTATACTACATGATATGGCTGCACAGAGCCAGCAACTGGTCTATAGGATATCCCAGCAAAAAGCCGCGCTGCAGAGCAGGCTGTCCTCAGAGGTCATCTGGGATTTGAGAAAAGCAAAAAGGGGAATATGAAATACAGTCTAGCTCTGAAAATCAACCCATATTTCAAACTAACCTAAACCACTCGTCTCCCTCCCCAAGCTCAGAGCAACAATGTTATCCCCAAGTGAATCAGCATATTTTAGAAAGTCTGAAAAAGAAAAAAAATGTATAGGCTACAACATCACAAATAAGGAAAGAAAAGGGTTTTTAATAAATGTTCTTGAGCCACCTGGATAGCAAGTAAAGAAAAAAAGTTAATTTACATTTTATACCATGTAGCAAATTAACAACATAGACAATTTTTTTTATTCTTTTTTTTTTTTAAATATTTATTTACTCTCTTTTGTTGCCCTTGTTTTATTGTTGTAGATATTACTGTTGTTAGTGAGGTCATCATTGTTGGATAGGACAGAGAGAAATGGAGAGAGGAGGGGAAGACAGAGAGGGGGAGAGAAAGACAGACACCTGCAGACCTGCTTCACCACCTGTGAAGGGACTCCCCTGCAGGTGGGGAGCCAGGGGTTCGAACCGGGATCCTTAAGCCGGTCCTTGTGCTTTGCGCCAACTGCGCTTTAACCAGCTGCGCTACCGCCTGACTCCCGACAATTTTAACAATTATAAAAGGAAAATTAGCAGGAAATATAACAGATTCTATTTTATTTCTAGAGAGATTAATTTCTAATTATTTGAAACACAGAAATCAAAAAAGAAAAAATCCAACTACATGGAAATAAAACAAATACATTACAAAAGTAAATAAATACATAAAACCCACAGTAATAAAAAAAAAAAAACTTGGAAGAACTTTGGATATAAAACACAAAAATGGGAGATTTCTCTATACGAAGATCTTGTTCCGACTGATATGAAAAACCCAATTTCCAGTAGAAAAAAAAGGGCAAAGAAATGATCACACAGTAATACAGTTAGAGCACCCAGAAGCTAACTACCTCACAAAGAACTGAAGTGCAAAATAAACAGGTGCCCACTTAATCCATCTCAACTTTCTATTAAAGAATAAACCATTTAGAAACAAAATGCCCATCCTCATAATAAATAGATGTGATCTATCCACACACAGAATGTGACAGAGCCACAAAGTGGAATAAAGCAAATCTGTCATAGCATGAAAGAATGCAACAAATGCTATGCTCAGTCAAAGAGCCATGCGATTCCATGGACATGGTGGGGGGATGGGGTAATTCTGGATAGAGCAATGATAATCTTCTGGAACTATATAGTAGTGATGGTTGTATCACTACTTGTGAATATAATAAACACCATTAAATAGGACAATTTCAAAGGGTGCATTTTTATGGGATATGAGTCTTGCCTCAATTTTTCAAAAGCCTTGTATAACTGAAAAGCAACATGTCATCCAGTGCAGGTCCAGTGGAAACTGTTCCAACTACACACCACTGGCATCAGTCTGAGCTGGCATAAGGCTTCTCCTGGAAAGAACTGGTAGTATGTGCTAAAATCCATGATAATGGTCCATACACTCATACTCAGAATTCCAATCCATCCATGTAATAATTCAAAAGAAAACAGAACCATCTATGCAAAGATATTCAGTGAAAGGTTTATAGTTTAAAACCACCTAAGTGTCCAAACAAGGGAAAATGATAAACTAATTATGATTTAAAAATCTAGGAAGTGACCTGCATATCAGATTTCAGGCTCAGAGGACAGAAGGAAAAAATAACAACAACAACAACAAAACCCCTAGTATAGACACAGGCCCTTTGGAATATAACTAAAATATGCCTACTAGCTGTCTACAAAATGGAAACCACCCCCCCCCCCAACTCATCATCTGCACTATTCCAGCCTTTAGGTTCATGATTAGTCAACAATTTGTTTGGCTTTATATGTTAACTCTCTTTTTAGCCACTAGGTTCCAGATGCTACCATGATGCCAACCAGACTTCCCTGGACAGAAAACCCCACCAATGTGTCCTGGAGCTCCCATTCCCCAGAACCCCACCCCACTAGGGAAAGAGAGAGGCAGGCTGGGAGTATGGATCAACCTGTCAACACCCATTCAGCGGGGAAGCAATTACAGAAGCCAGACCTTCCACCTTCTGCATCCCATAATGACCTTGGATCCATACTCCCAGAGAGTTTAAGAACAGAAAAGCTATCAAGGGAAGGGATGAGATATGGAGTTCTGGTGGTGGGAACTGTGTGGAATTGTACCCCTCTTATCCTATGGTTTTGTCAGCGCTTCCTTTTTATAAATAAAAAAAAAAATCTAGGAAGTGACATAGTGGATAGTGTTGGCCTCACAAATATGAGGTCCTGAGTTCTATCCTCGCCATCATATGTGCCAGAATGAAGATCTGGCGCTCTCTCAATCTCTCTCATTAACAAATAATAGTTTTTCAGGGAATGACAGGTATTGGCTAGGTTGTGGAGAAAAAGGGACTCTTGATACACCAGGAATACAAACTGTTGCAACCCCTTCTGGAAGACTATATGGAGAGTCTTTAAATTTGAAGGAATATATTCATCCCTCCCTGTGTTCATAGCTACATTACTCACAACAACCAAAGACTGGGAGCAGCCTATATGCCAACTGACAGAAGACTGGATAAAGAAATTAAGCGATTTATGTGCCATAGAATACTACTCTGCAATGAAAAAAGATAATAATGTCTTTGGGACAAAAATGAATAGAACTGGAGGTGCTTTTGTGCTTAGCTAAATAAGTGAAGAGATAAAAGATAACCACTGGATGGTTTCATTCATATGCAGAATCTAGAGAACTGATATACATGAGCTTGCAAAAAGCAAACAAACAAAAAACAGAATCAAACAAAATATTTCTAAGACTTTGGGAGAAATATGGTGGTTATCTGATATGGTGGAGGCAAAGAACTTTGGTAGTGTGGTGTGGCACTATGCCCTCTTATCTTTCACAATCTTGTAACCCAATATCACAAATAAATAAAAAAATGGAAAAAATTCTTTTTGGTGTAGAGAGAGAGAAAGAGAGAACAAGAATTTTGGGGGAAAGACAGCATTGCTTCCATCACCCTGATACCTACACAGGAGGGAAAAGCCTCTCCAATTTAACTGGCATGAGTCAGGCTACAGCAATTTTACCTTGTCTACTACTCTTCCTGTGACGCCCATGCCATTAAGGATGGTGACATTGACAATGGTTGGCATCCCTCCATAATAGATGGGCTGGGAGCAGTAGGGCCACATGTAGGGACACTCAGTCAGATCGATGTAGCTGGGGCTCAAACTGAAACAAAGAACAATTTTAGAGTACAGATGTTAGAAAATGACAGTGTCATAACAGAGACGTGGAGTCAGCCCAATATTCCTGAGATTTTTCAAGGGCTGCCCTGGGTTGGCTCATGGAACCTGGCCTCGAAATGCTCCCCAGAACTCTATACTCTGAGCAGACCTCTGGGCCAGCCTGCCAAGACAATATAGCCAACTGTATGACAATTTGAGCAACAAATAAAGATAGAACCCAGTCAAGTGTTCATAGCAACATAACTGAACAAAAGTATACAGCAGAATTTCAATTAAATGAGGAAGAATAAGAAACAGAAATCATCATAGGGTAATCTCCTCAATAATCATCTTGGTAAGCAAGAACTGCTGATGGAGGCTAAACTCATTGTGGAAAATTATATAGAAAGATCTTCTCAAGTTGCATCCTGCAAGACATTCAGTAATGACAAAGAGACCAATAAGTTAACTGCAGAGCAGAAACATAGCAGATACCACCTACTGTGCTGTGAGCCATGCTGCTGTTCAAATTTACTACAGGAGCAAAAATGACAAATCCCTCCAGACCCTCCTCCATGTCTGTGTTGACCCCTCCCTCGCCTTGCCCCACTGCTCCCAAGCTCCTCTCAGCCTGTGAGAGAGCAGAGAGAAGCACTGAAGCAAACCTACAGCTAAGGGGGCACAGGGTCCTGTGGGAGCCTTGGGTTTAGGACTTAAAGCTCTCTGCTGTGGTCTGAGGCTCTTCCTCCCCTATCCTCCTTCCTACCACCACAACAGCTCATAAGGGTTTAGACCCTGGAACCAACTAAGGAGGCAAGGGAAAAGCTGGTCAGTCTGAATCAAGCCTGCAGATGAAACAGTGTAGTACTGTGTGCATTTGCCAGTTTCAATAGTTGGATTATGGTTATCTAAGATGATGGCATTATGAGAAGCTTGAGGAGTTGGTACATTATTTTTGCAAATTTCTATAAACCTAAGATTATTCTGAACTGAAGTTAAATGAAGACAAAAATCACTACTTTGACTTGTATTAAAAATAACAGAGCGTCAGGAAGTGGGAAGCACGGACAAGTCCTACCAGCTGGAACCCTGGCAGAAGGAGCCATGTAACATTCTGCCTGGGACCCCAAGTGCTACACACAGTGACTGGCTTTTCCCTTGAGGCTGACATTTTATATAGAGAAAAAACATCTCCCTCTAGACCAGTGAAGAATAGAAAAGCCTACTCAGAAGTGAAGCACACCAACCTTGCCTGTGGTTTGTAGCTGTTGAGGATCTGATAGGCTCGAAGCAGGTCCAGCTTACCATGGCCTTGTTCAAACATATTGACACCAGGAAGCCTCCGGGCAGATGCAATCAAAGCCTGCTTCATACTGGCTGGATTCACCAGTTCTCGTTTCTGGACTGTGCTGGGAGGGAAATCACATATTTACTCATTTTCTCTACTTAAGAGGTGATATCTAGTCTGTCCCTCACCTGTAGGTATGCAAATACATGATCTTTAATCATGTTCTATATCTAGTGGGAGCTGGTTTGGAAGACAATGTAAGATAAGTATAGATTTGTACTCCTTTCTGTACCTGCCCCAGAACTGACCACTTATTAGTGTGAACAGTGACTTGCTGAAGTATTAGCTCTTTGTGCTATTATTTATCAGAAACACATATTTTCCCAGTAACTCAACTAAATGAACATCAGAGATTGCAGGATGCAAGAGTAGTTAACAGTTGCTGACTGCTCCGAGGAAGAGAATTGAACTGGATAAAAAGAGACACCTGGAGGAGCCAGGTGGTAGTACAGCGGGTTAAGCATACATGGCGCAAAGCACAAGGACCAGCGTAGAGTAAGTTCCAGCCCCTGGCTAACCACCTGCAGGGAAGTCACTTCACAAGCAGTGAAGCAGATCTGCAGGTGTCTATCTTTCTCTCCCCCTCCTCTCTTCTCTCTGTCCTATCCAACAACACCAATAATTACAACAATAAAACAACAAGGGCAATAAAAGGGAATAAATATTTTTTTAAAAAAAGAGAGAGAGAGACACCTGGAACACCATCTAGCTGGGGAAAGGGAAAGAAAATGGTCCCGGAAAGGGAATCTGATACAGATGGGCAGGAAGCAAACCATCAAAAAGAATCCTGCTGACCGCATAGCCAAACTATGACTTTTCTGTTTGGAAGCTGTGTATAACAAGTCGCGCTGGCAGATAAAGCTTTCTAGAGCAATGCAGGCCTGCGCATCTGTGAGCTCTATCAACAGAGAATTCTGGACAAAGAAATACACAACTGTGCTAGGAAAAGAGTTAGTGACATCTATGCTATTGTCAGCCACATAAGAACACCATAATTTAGGCATTCAGTTTTAACTATTATAACACAAATACAAGTACATGTTAACCCCTAAATACAGGAGGGAATATACTAAGCAAAAAAGTGAAAACTTATTCTCTCAAGTCCCTACATATCTTTGTGATGGTGGTTGGTCATAGAAACTGGGTTAGTTTTTCTAACAGGTGTTGATAAAAAAACTGGCATGAGGGGGACTAGACAGTGGTGCACTTGGTTAAGAGCACATATTATAGTGTGTAAAGACCCAGCTTTAAGCCCCTGGTTCCTACCTGCAGGAGGAAGCTTCATAAGTGGTGAAACATGGCTGCAGGTGTCTCTTTGTCTCTTTCCCTCTCTGCCTCCTCCTCCCATCTCAATTTCTCTGTCTCTATCCAATAATAAAGAAATAAAAATATTTGGGTCAGGTGGCGGTGCACCTGGTTGAGAACATGTTACAATAAGCAAATCAAGCCCCCCCCCGTCCCCACCTGCAGGAAGAAAGCTTTGCGAGCAGTAAAGCAGTGTTGCAGGTATCTCTCTGCCTCTCTCCCTATCACCCCCTTCCCTTTCAATTTCTGGCTCTATCCAATAAATAAATAAAGAAAATATTTTTTAAAAAGAAGAAAACTAGAATGAGTAAATAGATAAAAGATAACTACTGAATGGTTTCACTCGTGTAGAATCTAGAGAACTAATATAAATGAACTTGGGGGAAAAAAGAAGCAAGCAGTTTCAAAGATTTGTGAGAATTATGGTAGTTATCTTTGGGAGGTGGGAGGGTAGAAACACAAGACCTTTTTTTTTTTTTTTTTTGCCTCCAGGGTTATGGCTGTGGCTCTGTGCCTACACCATGAATCCACTGCTCCTGGAGGCCATTTTTTCCCCATTTTGTTGCCCTTGTTGTTGTTGTTATTGTTGCCACTGATGTTATTGTTGTTGTTGGATAGGACAGAAAGAAATTAAGAGAGGAGAGAAAGATAGATATCTGCAGATGTTTCGCCACCCGTTAAGTGAACCCCCCCCCCCCCCCGCAGGTGGGGAGCCAGGGGCTCAAACTGGGATCCTTACACCGGTCCTTCCACCACTTTATACGCTGGTCCATATGGCTTGGTGTCATATTTGCTTAACGTGCTTCACTACCACCAGCCCCCTATACACTGTAATCTTTGTTTGTTTGTTTGTTTTTGCCTCCAGGGTTACTGATGGGGCTCAGTGACTGCATCACAAATCCACTGCTCCTGGAGGCCATTTTTTCCCTTTTGTTGCCTGGGTTGTTTTATTGTTACAGTTATTATCATCACTGTTATTGATGTCGCTGTTGTTGGATAGGACAGAGAGAAATGGAGAGAGGAGGGGAAGACAGAGGGGGAGAGAAAGACAGATAGAAACCTGCAGACCCGCTTTACCGCCCGTGAAGTGACTCCCCTGCAGGTGGGGAGCTGGGGGCTCGAACTGGGATCCTTACGCCGGTCCTTACACCACTTTATACACTGTAATCTTATAATCTTGTAACCTACTATTAATCAAAAAAGGAGGAGGAGGAGAAGAAGAAAATTGGCACAATAAGGGACGATACAATGGGATCAGGTCTTAAAGGCCAAATTAAAGAACTATGAAAAACTGAGCCACAAGACAACCAGCCTACCTTCTTCCTGCCAATAAAGCAGGATCAAGGGTCAATAGACATTCAGATTTATTCCTAAGAGAGTGGTGAGACTGACCGGAAGCTTAGGAAGTGTCCTTAGTGTATGACATCTGTTAAGAGCTACTGTCTCTGAAAAGTACTTCTGATGCTTCATAGGCTCTTCCTTTGGGCAGAGAGAGAAGGAAAGCAAAAGCGTTGTTCAACACTACAAAGGCCTGTATTTGGATAAGCTGCTGGAAATGGGAAAAGCATTACCTCCTCCCTCATCTCCCTACTCATTTCACAGCAGAGCAAATCTAAAAGGCTCAAGTGAAACCCACCACTGCACTTCTGCTGACAATCCTGGAAAAAGGGAGAAGGAAACAGGTGGGCTCATTCCATAAATAACAAGAAACAGAAGCCCAGAAAAATCCTCTCCACTTGGCAAATGCATGCATCTAAGTGACCCAGCTAATCCTAAAGTCTGCCTCCCTCCCATTAAATGTGAAGGTAAAACAGGACTGAGGAAAGCAACTTGGAGAAAAAGATAGTTTTCCTTTGGCACATGGTTTTGGCCAAAGATAACAGGCCATAGTCAACCTTCTCAAGAATATGGCTATGAACTCCATTGGAGTGTGGAAAAGGAGGAAGAAGGATTTGTGGAGGATTACTAATTTAAATATATATGCACTCTGGAATTAGAAGACAAAATCAACATATGCTTATCTGCTTTTTAAATTTTTACTACTCAGCACTGCTCAGCTCTGGTTTGTGGTGATATGGGGAATTGAACCTGGGACTTTGAAGCCTCAGGCCTAAGAGTCTCTTCGCATAACCATTACGCTATTTTCCCCATCCAAGTTTATCTGTTTTTAAAGAGACTTTTAAATACATAAAAGCAGTTGTTTGAATTTTTTAATTTCAAATATGCAGAATTTTGTACTACTGCAACATAGAAGATCAATTAAAACCTCACCTCAATAGAAAAAAAATAACTAATTTGGAAGGAAAATACCAAATAACGTTGTCCAGGAAGTGGCACAGTGGCTAAGGCACTAGACTCTCAAGCATGAGGTCCTGAGATCGATCCCCGGTAGCACATGTACCAACCACACTGATGTCTGGTTCTTTCTCTCTCTCATTCTATCTTTTTAATAAATAATTGTTTAAAGTGCTAGCTAGCTCTAAAGACATCTCTTAATAGCTTTGAGACTAAGGCACTACAGCCTGCTGGCTCAGGTACTCCAGTCAACTATCTTCAAGAACTTTCAATTTCATTATCTGTAAAACTATAGGTAAATCACTAAGCTCCATATCAACTGTATATGGGATCCAAGGAGGCAAAGAGCATAAATATATCACACAGAGGAACTTAGGAGGGGATAATGGCTGGCAGTCTACTCCCTGGTTTAATCCTCCAGAGCTAGCAGAGCTCATTTTATGGTGAACCTCTAAATATAGAGATTATGATGGGGGAAAGATCATACTTTGGTCCCTGCCCGATACTTGGATGTAACAAGTAGATGTGAGCAAGATGGCATATATACTGCATTCTACTGGGCTGCTGGGAAATTCGTGATGCATTTTTGCACAGAAAAACACATTATGTGGTCCGGGAGGTGGCTCACTGGATAAAGCACTGGACTCTCAAGCATGAGGTCTTGAGTTCAATCCCTGGCAGCACATGTACCAGAGTGATGTCTGGTTCTTTCTCTCTCTCCTCCTATCTTTCTCATAAATAAATAAATAAATAATATCTTAAAAAAGAAAAACATATCATGATCTCCAACAACCCAAAATCATAGTGGTATCATAGTGGTATACTAAAATAAACAAAATGGCCCAACAGGTAGTGTGACAGATAAAGAGTTGGGCTCTCAAGCATGATGTCAATCCACAGCATTATATATGCTAGAGTGGTGATATATTTTTCTTCCCTACTCCCTCTCTCATTACTAAGTAAAAAGGCTAAAAAATTATAATAAAATATGCAAAATGGGGGCATAAGATAAATGGTGATTTTCTGTATCTGAAAGGAATCTGGTGATTCCTTTCAATTTTGCTATAAATCTAAAACTGCTCTTAAAAAAAGGCTTAAAATAAGCCTCAAATAGTAAAAACACTAGCCAGTATTTGCCCCTGTATAGTGCTCTATGGTTGAGTCTACAGTGTGCTCACATGTACATCAAGTTTCCTAGACTCCCTGAGGACAATGGACTTGTGTGTCAAGTGTAGAGAGGAAACAGAGGCAGGGCTTGCTTTGGCTCAAATCTAATTGGTGACAAGCAAGACTGGGCTCCTGACCTGCTGCCACCCTCCCTCTCTGACAAGCAGTACTCACCTTACCAGCAAGGTGACAGCACCAGCAACCACAGGGGAGGCCACACTGGTCCCTGAGAGGGCCCGACATCCCCCTTTCACACCAGAACCCCTCACTCCAGCTCCATAAGTGACGATGTCAGGTTTCACACGACCATAACCTCCTGGCAGTTCCTAGAAACAAAGAAACTGAGCTTTTTACCACAGCTTACACACTGGCACATAGCTGAGTATAGTGGTGAGTGAATAAAAACAGAACTAAAGCATGAGTTGTTCAAGTACAGTGCAACTGTACTTAAGGTGCTTGCTGGCTCTACTCTGAAATTTACTGCAACAACAACAAAAAAAACAAACTCAAATGATAATGGAGAAAATTAACTGAATTGTAAATATTTTTAAACATGTAAGACTAGAAATCAGAACTGAGTATCCAAATTATTTAAAAGTGACAAAAACTGGATGTGAGGGCAATCTGGCTGGCTAGGTGGGTGTCCCCTTCCTTCCTTCCTCACCGCTCCATGTGCATCCCTCCCGAAATGCACACTTGGTCAGAGAGGATGGCCTTCCCTGAATAGAGATGGACCGGTCTTCGATCGAGGGTATACTAGTAGCTGCGCTCCCCTGCTAGAACCTCCAAACAAGCTCTAAAAGTGACAAAAATTAAAAATCACAGAAGAGGGAGTCGGGCAGTAGCGCAGTAGGTTAAGTGCAGGTGGCACAAAGCGTTAAAGCATCCTGGTTCAAGCCCCTGGCTCCCTACCTACGGGGGGAGGGGTCGCTTCACAAGCAGTGAAGCAGGTCTGCAGGTGTCTATCTTTCTCTCTCCCTTCTCTGTCTTCCCCATCTCTCTCCATTTCTCTCTGTTCTATCCAACAATGACAATATCAAGTCAACGACAATAATAACTACAACAATAAAACAACAAGGGCACCAAAAGGGAATAAATAGTCTTTAAAAAACCACAGAAGAAACTTTTCTTTACAAAGAAAAAATATATGACTGGATATTTTATTCTGTCACCAGACAAGAAATAAGAAATTGCTTATTTATTTATGCAGTGCCTGGGAAAGCACCCACTGCTTTCCTCATAGGTCATAGCATCGAGCAGCTCCCTTGAGCTGATTCATTCATCCTTTCTCTCTCTCTCTCTCTTTCCTTTTACTAGGGGGGTTAATAGCTTATAGGTAAATATACATGACACATGAATAAAATCTTTTTCATTATTTTTAGAGAGAGGAAGAAACACCATAGCACCACTTCTTTGTCTGTAGAGCAACCCTAGTGTCATGATGCTCCCAGGTGGAACCATGGCTCACACCTGGGGACTCACAGGTGGTGATATATGAACTTTACTGGGTGGGAAGCTATCTCAGGTCCCCAAGAATCCATTTAGAATGATAGCTGCAATTACAGAAGTAACTAGGACAGGATTTTAACTGAGTAATCAACTACTTAGGTTTCCTGGAAACTGGGGCAGAATTTATTTTCTGAAAAAAATATATCAAGTTGAAGCAGTTTTTTTTTTTTTTTTTGCTGGCAATCAAACACAAATGGAATTTGGATTCATTCATAAGAAACTAGAAAGATAACTCTTGCTGCAGCTCACTCAGAAATTTTTTTTTAAATCCCATTATAAAAAACAACCTTCAGGAGCCGGGTGGTAGCGCAGCAGTTCAAGCGCACATGGCACAAAGTGCATGGACTGGAGCAAGGATCCCGGTTCGAGACCCCCGCTCCCTACCTGCAGGGGAGTCACTTCACAAGCGGTGAAGCAGGTCTGCAGGTGTCTATTTTTCTCTCCCCCTCTGTCTTCTCCTCCTCTTTCCATTTCTCTCTGTCCTGTCCAATAACAACAACCACCACCACAATAAATAAGGGCAACAAAAGGGGAAAAATTAGAAAAAAATAATAAATAAATTTAAAAAACTAAAGCTTGATACAGACCAAGGGTATCACACTACACGGTTATGCAGTGACAATATGTACCAAGGGAGCCAGGAAGCATCTCAGTTAGATGTGTTTCCTGGTAGCTGGACGTGCACAGAAAGTACTAATGATAAGTAGCTGATAAATAATAAATCTTCACAGGAATGAATTCAGCATCGGGGAGGTCCACCACAGGGGTCAATTCAACACGTGCAAAGAGAGGGTACTGACAATGGATAACACTGATGGGCTGAGTGAAGAGGGTAACAGGAGTAGTACACTACTGGGTGCAAGGTTCAAGCAGAAGGCTGTTTCCTAAAGCAACACTAGTTAGAAAGTCACAATGTTTTCAAGTAATTATGATTCATGTTTTGGAAGTACTTCCCTAAGACCTACAGACTAGTCACTGATTTAGAGCACCTAAGAAGTGATTTAACCCTAAAGATCTTAATGGAATTTTGCACTCTGATAAGTAAAGGAGGATAACTAGCTGCATAATTAAACCCATGAAACTGAATTAATTAATTTGCTGGAGTTATTTCAATTTTGTCTAGTTATATGAATTATTTCCAGGTGTCAGAGCTGTTCTCACTGGCTTCTCCTGAGGCCTCTTAAAACCAAAATCATCTTACCTGGCACTAGGAATGTTCACCTGTTTACTAGTCAGAACAAGAGAATATTAGTTGAACTGACCTAAAAAGAGGATCACTAAGAAGTAAGATTAAAAGAAATGGGATGGGGAAGTACCACTTACAACTAGCATGTGTGGGGCCAGGCAGTGGCTCACCTGGTTAAGTGTACATACTACAGTGCGCAAGGACCTGTGTTCAAGCCCCTGGTCCCCACCTGCAGGGGGAAAGCTTCACGAGTGGTGGGCAGGGTTGCAGGTGTCTTTCTGTGTCTCTATCTCCCCCCTTCCCCTCAATTTAGCTCTGTCTCTATCCAATAATAAATAAATAAATAAATAAAGTTAAAAAAAAAAAAAAAAAAAAAGAACCAGCACATGCCCAAACCACAGTGGAGTGGTAGGTATGGAAGGGTCTGAGCTTTCATCCCTATAGCTGGATAAACAACCACAGTCTTGAGGTGCCACTTGTAACGGGAAGAGTTAGGTGCATAAGTTGCTTTCTTATTCATGAAGTTATACATGTGCCCTTACTTTTACAGTGTCCCATCAGGCACATTTGACCATTAGAAAAACCTACCCTGACATCTACTCAATGAAGTACTACTTTGAAATTAAGAAAAAGCCGATACTGTGTCCTTTGGGATAAAATGCATGGAGCTGGGGGAGAGTATGCTTAACCAGATGATTTCACTCATATGTGGAATATAGAGAACTAGACACATGACCTTGGGGAAAAATGTCAATGCACATCTAATATACTGTAGAGCTATTGTTGGAGGTAAGGGTAGAGACACAGATAGTGGGAGTGGTGTGGAATTATACTCCTATTTCTTATAAACCTATAAATCATTATGTTGAGGGTGGGAGAGAAAAAAGAGAAGAGAAGAGAAGAGAAGAGAAGAGAAGAGAAGAGAAGAGAAGAGAAGAGAAGAGAGAAGAGAAGAGGAGAGAAGGGAAGAGGAGAGAAGAGGAAAGAAGAGAAGGCAAAGCCTACCCAGGTGGTCATTCCCCTTGAAGAAAAGCGGGCGATGTTATCCTCAAAGTCGATGCCACCTACTCCAATCACATCCATTTGATCAGCAGGATTATTCAGAGTGCTTAATTGAGGCACAAAAAAACACAAAGGGAGAGAAATAATTTTAAATGAATAATTCAAATCAGGATAAATACTCCCAGGAAGATCTATGACTTCATTATGTTCTGTAATGAGCCAGGTACAGCTGATAGGCACTGTTCCTCAACCTGCCCTATGAACAAGCATCCCTGCTCACAATTCGCTCACACCTAGGGACACATTTTCTTTCCTTCCCTCCATTTCAACTTATGATACCTTGGCCAAATATTCGTTTTTTCCTTCATTATTTCTAGGCTTGAAGGAATCCCCTACTCTGAGCCTCATCAGATTTAACACTTTGATAATCCATCACCTGTCACCGTCACATCACCTCCTAATTGCTCTATGTGAAAATCAAGTGGGAAAACAAGGGTAGATAGTTAGAAATCAGCAGTCTGGGAGTCGGGCAGTAGCACAGCAGGTTACGCACACATGGCACAAAGCGCAAGGACCGGCATAAGGATCCTGGTTCGGGGCCCCGGCTGCCCATCTGCAGGGGAGTTGCTTCACAGGCAGTGAAGCGGGTCTGCAGGTGTCTTTCTCTCCCCGTCTTCCCCGCCTCTTTCCATTTCTCCCTGTGCTATCTAATAACTACAACAATAAAACAAGAGCAACAAAAGGGAATAAATAAATATTAAAAAAAATATATGGAAACCAGCAGTCACTAAGAACTCTGAACACTTGAGAGCAAGTGTAAGAATGCTTGATGAGACTACTTAGTGACTGGTGCTTCTCAACCAGATGCACCACTGCCTGGCCCCTGAGACCAGTAAGTTATTTACATCTCACACTGCTCAGGTCATGATAGACCAGAACAAAGGACCTTCCTATCTAACCCTCTTACCCATTCCCCAAACACTCTGTGTGTCTGTTATACCACCTACACTTTCTCTGCTCTATTCACTTTGCTGTGCTTTGTACTTCATCTTATTTACCTCTTCAACCATGCCTCAGGCAAAGTGGGTCTCAATAAATATCACACAAGCCCATTTTTTTTTTTAACAGATTTATGTTCCTGACTGATTTGGGGGGAAGAAAGTAAACAAAAATATTAGGCCTTCAAATTATGATTTAAATAAAATTAAACAGAAACAAAATTGGCCCTGTGTTGAAGCTACTGAAGTGACTGAGAATATATGAGGTTCATTATACAACTTTTTTTTTTTTTTTTTACATTGAAAATGTGCATGGGGCCAGGCAGTGGCACATCTGGTTAAGCACACACATTACAGAGCTCATTGACCTGGGTTCAAGTCCCTGGTCTCCACATGAAGGGAGAAAGCTTTACAAGTGGTGAAGCAGGGCTGCAGGTATCTCTCTGTCTCCCTACTCCTTCTCCCCTCGCAATTTGTTTCTATCCAATAATTAAAAAACAAAAAATTAAATGAGCATAATACAAAGTTTCAGAAAGATATAAACAGTGATAGGCTAAGAGAGAAACAATAGCATTTGCAGTTATTTCAGGGGAAAGACCACCCTATTGGGGATACTTACCCATAAAGAGGACCATCATTGCCAATGGCAGAGACCATGATGACATTGTTGGCTGTTAATTCCCATACCTACAAAATGATAGTAAGCATTCATTAATGAGAGAGTATACCACTTCCACACAATCAACATCTTTGTCCAAAGCCAACCACAACTTCTAAAAATAGCCCTAAAAAGGAGAGAAATATACCTTAGGCACCAAGAATCCCAGGTTCAATCCCCAGCACCACCATAAGCCAGAGGTAAGCACTGTTTTAGTAATTAAAAAAAAAAAAAGTGGGAGGGGGCACGTGGTTGTGGTGCACCTGGTTAAGCGCACACAATACAGTGCCCAAGGACCCAGGTTCAAGCCCCTGGTCCCCACCTGCAGGAGGAAAGCTTCACAAGTGGTGAAGCATCACTGCAGGTGTCTCTTTGTCTCTCTCTTTCAGTCCCCCCTCTCAATTTTTCTCTCTTTATCTGTCCAATAATAAATAAATAAATAAGGACTTCCTCTAAATGTAACTATCATGATCTGGGATAATCAAGTGCAGTGCACCAAGCATGCACATTCAGAAAACACAGGTCAGCTGTTTAGATGAGAAAGAACCAATAAGCTACTATTGCTACTTCCGACACCAGTCACAAATGTGTACATTATCTTCCAACTGTCAACCCATGGGTGACAAGCTATCAGCACATGAGTGATAAAGTACTCAGAGTTGGGGCACAGAATTGCAGATGTCATCAGTTGTAAACAACTACAGTACAGGGATATGACTAACCTTGTCCACAAAAGGGTGGTCCATGAAGTCAGGGCCACCAATGCTGAGGTTCAGCACATCAATCTTCTTTAAAATGGCATAGTTGAAGGCATCCAGGAACCAAGATGTGTAGGACACCTGGTTAATTTGAAAACAGTCAATGAGACTGATCATTCAAAGCCTCAGAACGTTACAACAGAATTCTTATTTTAAAAGGAAAGTGCAAGGGAGCGGGGGGAATAAAAGGAAAGTGCAGATTCTAAGCAGCATTGAGTACTGACTTAAAATTGAGAAATAAATCCCCCAAACAAATAATGTTCTAATATAGAAAACATTACACCCAGAAATTTGAAGTTGGTGGGTGCTTTATGGTAGCCTCACTAGCCTTCCAGTTCTAATGTACACAAAGACACTTTTATTAAATTGAGCATTTCTAAAGAGTTTACTGGTATTTGTCTACTGTTCTTTATTATTATTTTTTTCCCCTCCAGGGTTATTGCTGGGGCTTGGTGCCTGCACCACAAATCTGTTGCTCCCAGAGGCCCTTTTTTCCCCCCTTTTGTTGCCCTTGTTGTTTATTGTTCTTTATCTCTTTTTCTTTAAAAAAATTTTTTTAAGATCTATTTATTCCCTTTTGTTGCCCTTGTTGTTTTATTGTTGCAATTTTTGTTTTTGTTATTCATGTTGTCATTGTTGGATAGGACAGAGAGAAATGGAGACAGGAGGGAAAGACAGAGAGGGGGAGAGAAAGATAGACACCTGCAGACCTGCTTCACCGCTTGTGAAGTGACTCCCCTGCAGGTGGGGAGCCGGGGCTCAAACAGGGATCCTTCCACCGGTCCTTGCGCTTCATGCCATGTGCACTTAACCCGCTGTGCTACCGCCCGACTCCCACACTCTTTATTTCTATACCAAAGGATAAATGGTATCATTAAAGCTATCTCATAAATTATGTCTGATATCCAACTCCTTTTGATTTCCCTACTGAAATTAATTTGCATCACTATGTAGGTGATTTTTACAAAATACAAAGTTGGCTTTACAGTAAAAGGTAGAACTCATAAAATGACTAAGCACTATGTATTTTAGAGGCTTTTAGAGATAAGACTATATATTTTTACTTGCTTAACTCTAGGAGGAGGGGGAGGAGGAGGGGGCACAAGAAATACAAAAAAAGAAACTATTACATGGGAAAAGGAGATGTAAAGTAAGACCCTGCTGGACTGGAACAGGGCTGGGAGGATAATCAATGTTGCCTTTAGATATTTTTGAACTATGTTTATCTATACAAAAGTCAAATTAAAAAAATAAATTCCCTGTCCTATGAACAGACAGGTTCTTAAATCCACATGATCCAACGTGGTATGTAATGCCACCCTCAGAGTGGTACAGGCCACCCTCAGAGTGGGAGTATAGAAGTCCAGCAGGGGAAGGAGACACTTAAAAATGTGATTATTCTCTCACTGAGAAAGTATAAGAAATGTGTTCAAGACTGGGTGGCACAGGAACCACAGGAGGTCCAGGAGTCACCTGTGTGCAGTGACCTCGGAGCAGGGTCTTCGGCCAACGAAGGGGAAGGTGGGAGAAGGGCAAAGCTCCACAGCAGGGACAGTGGAGAACAGCACAGCACCCGTGGACACTACAGGCAGAGCAGCACCACTGAGTATGTATTCTCTAGAATCTTCACTGATTACATTTAATACTAAATCTTTAAGTCTCAGAGGTGATCGAAACACCAACCTGGTTATTGGTAAAGACCCTGAAGATATGGAGTTCTGCATCTGGAGCAAATCCTTGGCACTCCCTCATGCTGGCAATCACACCCGCCACAAATGTGCCATGGCCCAGCCCTGCATCCCACAAGGAAAAAAAAAAAAAAATCACAAAATATAGTTGATCACTATGCCCAGAGACATTTCAAACCATCAATTCAGACACATTTTCCTGGTTTTAGATGAAATGTTCCTTCTGCACCCCTCCCCACCTCCACCTCACTTCGGAGTCAAACCACTCTTGTTCTCTGCCAACAGGGGAGGAAGTGCTTCTCCACTGCCACCCATTTCTGACCTCTACTTCCTGAGACATTGAGCAAAGTTTTCACCAAAAGGTACAACAATTTGGGTTTGTCTTACTGTCAGACAGGACCGCTTGGTTATTAGCACATGGTAAATTCTAGGGCACGAGAGATACAAAGTGCACCACAGGTGTGCACCTCACCTACCATCATCCAATGTTCGCTCATTGGTCCAATTGGTTCTCTCCTTCACATTTTTGAAGTGGGGGTGCTTCTCACTCAGCCCAGTGTCAAAAACAGCAACCCTTACATTAGCACCTTAACCCAAAAAGAAAACAAGCTTATGAAGAAACCATCTTTTTGGAATGTTATCTATCTAATACGTTCATTCTGGGTACCAGAGAATAACCTATAAAGATGGCCTGGGTGTGTCCAGAGACCCCCAAATTAGCTCACATGCCCCAGAAGCCTAGTTGAGTGGAGACTAAGGAGACAGTAGAAATGGCTATCATGGGTGCTAAGCAGACTTTAAGCATAGAAAATCTCTGGGCACCCTCCACAATCACAAATGCTTTGGAAGAAACCACCCTTCCCAATGCTCAAGGCCGCAGCTGCCACCTATGATTGATTCTCCTCTGCAGGAAACTTACTGAAGATCTCCAATCCCATATCTCCTCACAGAGACCTTACAGGGTAAAACACAAAGCACTGGGAGGAGGAATTATCCCTTTCTTGAGAAAGAGAGCAACTCAACAGTACTCATTAGACAACTGCAGAGAGGCTCTCAACAACAGGCAGGGATTATCACATTTCAAGGAAATTATTCTAGTATACGCTTTCTCTAACAAATTCATTTCAGATATTGGTGTAAAAACCATCTGCACTGATATGAAATGTGATTGGTGCTGTCAGATCATTAAATGTTTAGAAAACATCTACAAAAAGTGCAAGATACTTATATTATTCAAGTTAACAAATGTATGGAGGTAATGTCTTTCTATGTCAGAAGTGTATTTATATATACTGTTAAATAACAAACAAGAATCATGTAGACATAAGTTGTTTTGCTTGCTGAAAACACACACACAAAAAATTGAAAAGTATTTAGTGTAGGAAGAAAGGCTTTCTGATGATTAAAGAAGCTGATTTATAAGCAGTGCTCTCTGTAAAAGATATAATTAAGACAAAACAATCTTTTTAAGGAAGCATCAATCCACTCAGTTATCAGAGGTTAAAATATCTCAGACATTCTGAAGATGGTCAAGAAAATCAAGACTACAAAGGCAAACAGAATTAAACAATTAGAAAACCCACAAAAACAGAAAGCAGTCAGACGCAAGTCAAAGACGAGAAATAGCTGTCAGTGTGGCTCAATTAATAGAAGGTCAGGCTCTAGGCACATAGGAGGAGGACTCTGGCTGCTAAACCCGCTGCCTCCAGGGTCACAACACACACCTGTATATCCCATCTGCCAGAGCACGTCTGCCTGCAATGTCTGGGCCACATGGCGTGGGATGGCTCTCAGCAGTCGTCTACTTGAGTGTCTTCCTGTAGCATGCCAGAAGCCAGAGCCCAGGGAGAGACTGGCTCTTCGCAGGGGACGAGATGACTGCCACTTTTGGCTCCATCGAGTTTCATTGCAGGGTACTAGTGGGTCAGCTAGAGCAAAGATGAGAACAATCAGAAGAGAGACTACAAACACAAAGCAGTGTTGTCAGGAAGATACGGATTCCAAAATGCAACGGTAACCTTGAAATACTGTCTTCAACCTTTGTAGAAGGCAGTTGTGTTTATAGGATATTGTATCAACCACTGTCTTATTCCCTGGAATTACTTACCTGGAACTTTCTGACTAGCTTAAGACAAAGGACTAATAAAATAATTTTTAAGGCTGGGAAGCAGCTCAGTTGGTAGAATGTGCTCTACTATGCACAAGGTACAGGGTTTGGGCCCTGGCATTACATGGGAGCACCACAACAAGGTTGAAGGCATCCAAGGAGAGCCCCACAGGTGGTGGAGCAGCAGAGGCCAGCTCTCCTTCTCTAGCTCTAGCTGAAAAAAAAAAAAGGGAAACAACAATCTGGGATTTGGTGGAATCACACATGCTTAAGATCCCAGCACTGCAAAACAACAACAAGGACAATAGTAATTTTAAAAACAAAAGTCAAAATTTGGAACATCTGATTCTTTAATAGCAGCTTGCTCTTACTGAACCAGAAAAGGGGGAGAAGGGAAGACAAAGGCCAATTCTGTACTTTAACTCTGCATTTCTGGGACAGGAAGAATTGTCACCACATTACACTGAACTCTGTTCAACAGGACCTTATTCCAATAGTACATTGCTCAATACCGTCTATAGTCTTTACCTAGTAGAACGTCAATTTTAAAGTAGAGAATTACAAAAAAGAGTCAGGGAACTAGTTGAGGGTGGTCAACTACTATATCTTGACTTTCCTGGCTGGTATCCAAATGCACATTCCTCTCAAAACCTGTCAAACTAAGCACCAAAACACATGAATTTTGGGAGTCAGGTGGTAGTGCAGTGGGTTAAGCACACGTGGCATGAAGCGCAAGGACCAGTGGTGTAAGGATACCGGTTCGAGCCCCCAGCTCCCCCCCTGCAGGGGAGTCACTTCATTAGCAGTGAAGCAGGTCTGCAGGTGTCTATCTTTCTCTCCCCCGTCTTCCCTCCTCTCTCCATTTCTCTGTCCTATCCAACAACAATAAAACAAGAGCAACAAAAAGGAATAAACAAACAAACAAATAAATAAAAACACAAGGGAGTCGGGCAGTAGTGTAGCATGCTAAGCACACATGGCGCAAAGTGCAAGCACTGACCTAAGGATCCGGGTTCGAGCCCCCGGCTCCCCAACTGCAGGGGAGTCGCTTTATAGGCAGTGAAGCAGGTCTGCAGGTGTCTATCTTTTTCTCCCACCTCTGTCTTCCCCTCCTCTCTCCATTTCTCTCTGTCCTATCTAACAATGACGACATCAGTAACAATAACTGATAAAAAAAAAAAACAAGGGTAAAAAAAACATGAATTTTATAGCCTACACGTTCTTTACTTTTATTAAATGAAATAAAAAATAAAAGTGCCACACAAGTTTTTCCTAAATCTTTCAGAGACCAAGTTATAATGTTAAAATATATACATCTTTTAAAGTATTGTCTTCCAGGACTCATGCCTATGTGATTCCATTGCTCTCAGTAAACTTTTTATTCTCTTAAGTTTTATTTAGAGAGAAACAGAGAAGGAGAAGGGGGTTGGGGTGGAAGACAAAGACATAAAGAGAAGGAACACACCAAAGTACCACTCCCCTGTTCATGGAGCTTCCTTAGGATGCCATGCATGGTGTTCCTATGTGCTGCTGGGGCTCAAACCTGGGTCCTCAAGCTTGTAAATGTGCAGCACTCTGAGTGAACTATCTCCCTGCAACCACCCACTCCCAAGTAAAACTATTAAGAACAAGCCTGAACTGCTACTGAAATTCTGCTTATAAAGCAAATTACTATCATTTTTATTCCACTCTTACCAAGTCACACTCATGGGAAGGAAATACAGAGGGTTAGAAAAATATACAATCATGTCAGTTCCATTAAGTAACTGTTTGCATAGTCTTACTGAAATTAGTCTGTACTGAACTTCCCATATTGATTCTGTTCAAGTCAACAATGTAGAACAATAGTGGAAGTTTTAATGGAAGGATAATATTTAGAACAAGGGGAAGGTCTACTCTACTTTACCATTAGCAAAACAGACTACATCTGAAACAGAATTCAGTTCTAGGTTTCACACTTTCAGGGACATTTACAGAAACTGCAGTTTGTTTGTTTGTTGTTGTTGTTTTCAAAAAAAAAAGCAGTTAAGATAGTGAGGAAACCTGAAACCATGTGAGTAATCTTGTGATTAAACCATGTGATTAATCTTGTGTCCTGTGAGTAATCTTGAAGGGACCTAGAGATTTTTATTACCCTAGAGAGAACAGGACACCATGAGTATTTTCAAAACATAGTTCATGGAAAATAGGTTAACATTAATAGCAGATGAAACTGAGGATGCATACAGAGACAGGCTTCAACCTCAAAACTAAGTTTTCTAGCAAAAAAAAAAAAAAAAGTCACAGAAAGACAAACATTTATGCATGCTGACAACAACCTAAAAGCTCTACTAAGATTCCCTCATGGGCACCCTTTAATTTAATTTTCTTAAGTGCCCTGTGAAGTAGATAGCATCAGTTCTATTTTCTGGATGAAAAAAGTTGAAACTTAAAAGCAGTCTAGCATACAAGGTCATAGGTAGTAACAAACAGGACCTCTCAGGAGGTGAAGTTAATACCTTTTGGAGATATAGAGAATAGCAACATGCACTTTGGAGACTATATAGGAAAGAACTCACGAGTCTATAATTATTGTGACAAAACTAGGCTTCTCCATATTTTCCAAGGTATTTTGGAAGTCTTTGAGTTGAGAACAACTTTAAATTTAAAAAACACATGCATATATCAAAGCTAATTTCAGAGACCTTTTTTGTTTGTTTTCTGAGGAGCAAGTTATATGAGATGATGGAACTGAATGGTGATACAAATTCCTTAGCATCTCCTTACTCCTGTGCTTTTCTAAATACTTTATAGACTCTTTTTTTTATAGCACTCAGGTTTTTTTTTATATTTATTTATTCCCTTTTGTTGCCCTTGTTGTTTTATTATTGTAGTTATTGCTGTTGTTATAGATGTTGTTGTTGGATAGGACAGAAAGAAATGGAGAGAGGAGGGGAAGACAGAGAGGGGGAGAGAAAGACAAGACACCTGCAAACCTGCTTCACCACCTGTGAAGTGACTCCCCTGCAGGTGGGAAGCCAAGAGCTTGAACCGGGATCCTGGTGCCGGTCCTTGTGCTTTGCACCACATGTGCTTAACCTGCTACACTACCACCCGACTCCCACTTTATAGACTATTAGGTTTACTATATGACAAAGGAAGAAAAATATAATATTTTTCCTTCCGACAAAAAAAGAGAGAGAGATAATAAAACTAGCAATGTGTTACCCTAGTTTCTGGTAAACGGGGAAAAAAGTCTTGGAAAACATTATATAATAGATATGCAACTGATTATTTGAAGATAAACTCTTGACAAGTCCAATGTAAAGATGTAGAATAGAATAAGCACAGGAGCTGGAGAGATAATAATCAAATTCTTAATATCCTTATACCTGCAGAGCTTCTGGCATTAATAAGCTCAGCTAAAGCATGTTTGTGTATGGTCAGGAGGTTCTGAGAAAAACAAGAGGTCAGAGGAGACAGCATAATCTTATGCAATAAGACTTTCATACCTAAGGCACTAAGGTCCCAGGTTCAATCCCTAGGACTGTAAGCCAGAACTGAGCAGTACACTGGTTAGGAAATAAATATCATTAAAAAAAAAATAATAAAACAAGTAAGAAGAAATGTTAGAAGTATTAAAGGAAAATAAAAATAAAAGTAACCACAAGGAAGAGACATTCTGCAAGATGCCATGAAAAATAAAAACACTAACAGAAGCAAGCTTCAAGTAAAAAAAGGAGATTCAAAGGCAGGGTTGTCGGTCTGGCTCTGCGAGAGGAGACAGACGACCTGACCCGGGACTCATGGCTGGGTTGTACGCAGTATCTCTTTATTCATGCAGGACGCAGCACAATCTAAGCCAAGCTAAACTAAACCTAACACTACAACTTCAACTTACAACTACCAAAACGAACAATGTTGTTCTTATATACTTTCCAAGTAGGGTGTAAACAGGATGTGATGTAGAGAGGGTGCAGAGAAAAGTGACTGGTGAAAATCAGGGTGTGACAAGGAGAGGGGGCGGAGCAGGCGAGAATTCTACCACTGAACCACTAATGCCCTGGAGGGAGTGTGGTGCTTTATGTAAATGTAAAAGTGATTTATGTAAATAGACCGCTTTGAATGGGATCAAACCAATCCCTATACAGGCATACTGGTGCTTGGTTAAGCAGAAGCCAGGGGGAGCTGGCATACTACCCAACACAGGGTGAACTCTCTCCAGCATCACTGGTCACTGCCATCAGGAACATCACCATAAGCCCTCTTGTGGGGCCTTTCTAGGACCTTGCCCTTGCCATAAAGCAGCAACAGTAGGGACTACCCCAGGCTCCGAAGGGAGATTGGGGTATCCTACCCTGCAACTTGAGCAAGACTGGTCCTGAAATGAGTGTAGCCTGCTATGTTACCAGCTGTGATCATGAGCTTCAAGCTCAGACTAATATGGAATTAGAGGCTACACAGGCTCTTCTGCTAAATATATATGTATGCCCTGGATCAGGTAGATGAAGGTAAACAGTTAAAATTTTATTCATATAATTTTTTTAAGAATGGGAGCTACTCTCTGCCCTAATCCAACTTTCTAGCCCTTTCCTTCACTCTGACACCATTTTCTCAAGCAATAATTTTATCTACCTTCATGTTAGCTAACATATTCAAGTAAAAACTACCACAGTTGTGAGCTCCTAGAAACATACCTAAAATGGACTTCCTAGCTTCCTTCCAGCCTAAGATCCCTAATTCCATCTACTCTGTTCCTACCTTTTGGATCCTGTTCATTTATCATTTTGTCTCATTTTATATTCTGCCACCTTCCAGACACTAAGTTGTAGATGCTAGTATGAATCTACCCTGACTTCTTTGGACAGATGACTTCAACAATATGTTCTGAAACCTCACATCTTCAGATCCTATCCCCATTAGGGAAAGGTAGAAACAGGCTGGGGTTATGGATCAGCCTGTTAGCACCCATGTCCAATGGAGAAGCAATTACAGATGCCAGAACTCCTATCTTCTGCACCCCAAAAACTATTTTGATCCATACTCCCAGTGGGGGAAAAGTGATAGGAGGAAGAGAGGAGGGCTCTCAATTCCAGCTCCATCAGGACATACAAAGAAAGGAAGAAAAAGGGAGAGCTATTTGGGTGTAGTAACAGGGTGATGTGTGGTTTGGAGGGGAAGAGAGGATGGGACCTGGAAGAAAAAGGGAGCAGTTATGTTCAAATGTAGACAGATAATTGTAGAGATGATAATTAACCCATGTCTACAACCTTAGGAGAACTACTGTGGCTTGCAATGTAGGGATTGGAGATTTAGAACTCTGGTGGTGGGAATGGTATGAAAATATACCCCTGTTGACATGTAATTTTGTAAATCAAATATTAAATCACACACCAAAAAAAAAAAAAGGAAGGTAAAGGCTCTAGGGCAAACCTGAATGAAAACTACAATTTTTGTCATCACTGGAGCTTCTCTACTCCAGGCCATATGTTTCAGAGACAGAGACAGATACCACAACACTGAAGCTTCCTTCAGTGTAGTGGGGGCCAGCTTAAACCTGGGTAGTGTGCATGACAAAGCAAGCACACTACCCAAGTGAGCTATCTTGCCAGCCCTGAAAATCACTTCTAACAAATACAAAGATAACTTTTACCCATTACTCAAACTAACAGACCTTTCTCTACCAGAATAGTATGAAGCTTCTTGTTTTTTTAATTTTGTCAAAAAAAAGTTTGAAATTGATTATACTAGCTGTAGAAACATGGTATTTACTGTATTATTATTATTTTTTAACTACTCTGATTATATGAAATTTTTCAACATAAAGTTGGGGAGGGGTTGAATGCATCATGTGTGAACACACAATTCTCTCTTTCTAAACCCAAGTAAAACAGAACTGACAAGAGATGACCCAAGATGGCAATACTCACACTCTGTGTACTTGAGAGAACGAAAGACTTTCCGCTGTGGGGTAACCCGCTTGATGTTTGGATGATCTTCAAGTGTGAGTAGCCCTGCTTTCTGTTTTTCTTTTATCTGAATCACCTCAAAATCACTAGGGTAGTCACTGGATGGATTGTTTCGGGGTATAATTCTCCAATTGTCTATTTCACTGCTCTTTAGGGCACTCGAAATAAATGAACTTCTAGCTTTAGCTGTAAAGTATCCATTGAAAGCCACAATGTATTCTGAAATCAACAATCACAAGAAAAGAATTTACAAACACGTTACAATATATGATTATACCTAATTTAAAATTTAGGAAATAAAATACATCTTAAAGAAAACAGATTATCTTAAAAACTATACTAGAAAAAGCAGTAAACAAAATGATAATTTAAGTGTCCAGGACAGCATTATCCAGAGTTTTGAGTTAAAATGGTCTCTAAGAACCTCTTAATCAAAGAATACATCAAAGTCAGATACACACATACACACTCACACACACAAAAACACTATTTCTAGAAGGTAAATATTAACACAAGATTCAATGTACAGCAAAAGACATATGCACATTTTTAAAACTGGAAAAAGGAATTCAGAGAAATCAAGGTCTAATCAATTTTATTCTACTGAAAACAACAGCAGCATGTGGAATGGATTATATAAAACTATTTGCTCAGTTATTCCCATCTGGACACTTTTCAGAGCACAGACACTGAGCACCTTCAGCCCCCACCCCCCAGCCCCACCACAATGGTGTTTGTTGCATGGAATCAAGTTGTAGCTTCACATTAACTGTACTGGGAAAACAAACTTCGGCAGAGTCAACATTCAAGTACCATGCATTCATCTGAAATTTATTACAGAGAAAAAGAAAATGCTTTTTGGCAAAAGTTAATGTTAAAGTAAAACTGAGTAACAAATGAGGGGTGGGATGAGTCTTTAACATTTAAAATAGTATCATTACCATATTCCACAACTGTTGAAGAGAATTCCAACTTCAGAGTCAGGTGAGAACAGCCAGGGCATGGGGCAGTTTCAAAAGACTTATTTTCTGGCCTGTCACCCAGATATTTCTTCCCGCAAAGCAAAATCACTAGCAGAAGCAGCCAGATGTTGACAAGCTTCATGGTCATAAATGACTTAGGTCATAAAATTGCACAAATTCAAATCACTTTTTTTCTTCCTTGATTATTAGTTCATTTTTTTTTTCCTACTAGAAGCTGAAACATTGCTGGTGAGCCATTTTACAGTCCTGTCCAACATAAATAAAAGGTAAATTTCATGGCCGTTTGTGGTCTGGCCTGAAGAGAGGCTTTCATTTCTTTCTTCGTTTCCTCTCCATCTTGGACATCAGGCTTCACTCACTCTGGGCCAGACGTCTAAGTCCTACACTCCATTTGCACCACAGAACCAAAGTCCCAGCGATGTTCAGTATACAAGCAAATCTACAAAAGAAAAGAAACATGCAGATGTCAGTAGCACCAGTGGCACACTACCAGAGCTGGGAAGGATTTAGTCAGATGTGCAATTTGGACTAACAGGTCAGAATGACATCCCAATTATAAGAGAAAATGACCGCATGATACAACCAGGAAACATAATTGCATTTTTATGTAGTTACCCCTCACCTCTTTCTCATAAAAGTTCTAAGCAACTTCAAAAATAAGAAAACTAAGGATAACAAAACACCAGGAATGTTATGCACAATGGCCCTGAACATCCTAACACCCAAAGAAAAGCAACCATAATCCTTTTACTCTGCTTCTAGTTCAAAGTCTATATTTTCCTGTCATTTATGACTTATCTCTACATCTCCTCAACTGGTATATTCCACATAAATCTCACCAATTTTTCAGGCAAAGATTTGGAATAGCATCCTAACTTTCTACTGTCTAAAGTCACCCCCCAAGTGATACAGAAGCCTCTGAGAATGGACTTCTGAGCAAAGACCTGATAAAGCAGAGTCCACCCAGTCATCTTTGAGGAGCACTGCAGTCATTGGGAATGCAGTGCAAATGTTATAGGTCAAGAATATTCAGGTTTGTACAAGAGAAAGCCAAGTGTGCTGACAGTAGCATGACAGAAGGGCCATCAGAGCCAGGGTGAGGAAAACAGTAGCCCTGTGGGTCAGACAGGACTTCAGCTTTCACAGCAGGGCAGGGGGAGCTGGGTTAGAGCAGAGCAGAGGCATCACTGACATGCACAATCTTAGCTGCTCTGGCCTCTGTGTGTAAGGAGCACAGAAAGCAGGGGAAAGTGGCCTGCTGCTGTAATAAAGTCAGGGAGAGACGAGGGTAGCCTGGGCTGGGGGATATATAGGTAATGGAGGAAGTCATGTTATGCATGTGGAGGAGCTGATGTGACAGGCATGCAATGACAGAGACAGTTAAGGCTTCTTGCCCAAGCATCTACATATCCACCCTTAATGGGTAGAGATGGCTGAGCACAAAGGTGGTTTGGGGAACACTAGCAGGAAGCAGGAGTCAGATAGGTAAACAAAGGATGAGAAGAACAAGACTAGGGGGACAGGGGAGCAGCAGCGGGAGACCTGGGCCAGCCTGTCTTTTATCTGGAAGAAGAAAAGAGGCAGATCCCAAAATCAGTGGCACTTTCCACATAGGAAGGTCCTTTGCCAACCACAGGTTTAAAAGTCTAAAAAATACTTTAAAGATCCCTGTTCAAGAGGGTGGGGGTAGATAACATAATGGTTATGCAAAGAGATTATTGTGCCTGAGGCTCTAAAGTCCCAGATTCAATCCCCCACACCACCTTAAACCAGAGCTGAGCAGTGCTCTGGTAAAATAATAATAAAAGTATATTTAAAAAAAACCTGTCTAAGATAAAATAAAACTTCCTGTGCAGAAAAGGGTTACAGGAGGGATGAGCAATCCGCGATGGTGAGCCTGGTCACCAGTCTGCACATTATCCATTAGCCCCACACGGCCTGCTCTGTCACCAGACCTACCAGAGGAGAAAGGGCACCACTAAATAGAAATGACCTGGGCTAGTAAATGATGTAGTTTCAAATGACAGGGACAAGGACAGACTTCCCTGTTTTGATTTGATCTGGCTGGTCTATGTCTTCAAAGGTGAACTAAAATTTCAATACCAAAATATCTATATTCACAGAAAGGGGATTTGTAGGGCCAGGAATGCTTAGAAGACATGCCTCCCAATTATGTTTGAGCTAGTTGATCTTTATGTCCTTTAAAGGTAAATTAAAATCTGGGTACTAAAACAAAATAAATTCTCTTCAAGGACCTATAGCTCATGGAAGCAGAGACGACATGTTTCCTAAGTACCATTCTTCACCAAAAGAAACAAGGCTGCTTGCAAAAAGAGCTAGGTCCATACTGAAAAGAGTAAAAACTGCTGAGTTTCCCCCACCTGCAGGGGAGTCGGTGAAGCAGGTCTGCAGGTGTCTATCTTCCTCTCCCCCTCTGTCTTCCCCCTCCTCTCTCCATTTCTCTCTGTCCTACCCAACAACAATATCAATAACAACTACAACAACAATAAAAAAAAAACAAATAATTACAATAATAAATCTTAAAATAATCTTTAAAAAAACTGTTGAGTTTTGAATAAAATCTGTGTCAGAAAGTAAGAAAGCACTGAAATGGGGATGTGTCAGAGACACAGTGGTCAGTTTGGAACAATCTGAACATCAAAATAATCCAAGTTCCAGATCTTATCTGCTGCATAGAGCAAGAAAACACAAGTCTGCAGTGCAGGCACCAAGCCCCAGCAACAACCTGGAGGTAAAACAAAACAAAAAAACACTACACATCTAAAAAAAAAAAATCACTCCCTAAATACTTTTGATATTAAACAATATTTGAATTTGCTAAAAAAAAAATAGCTCAACACAGTAACACTCACAGGGCTAGTTAGAGCTGTTGGTGGATCCACTAAGTGCTTATTAAATTTAATTTCTATAAATTCATTATGTAAACTTGATTATCTTTCCATACAAAGGCACACCCTGAAAGATAGCATGGATTTTCCAACAGAAGGAATTATACCTCTAATATATTATAATAACAGATATTTGATACCCAACACTAAATGGAAAAATAAATAGAGCAAGTAACAAATGCCAGGAATAAGGTTTAATAAAATAAACAGTAAAAGGAGACAAAGTAGAGGAGATTTATTGCTTGGTCAAGCTGACAGTTAACATTCTTCACTTCTCTGAGACTTTTAGCATTATATAAGAATATTACTAAGAGGGCTCAGTGGTGGTGCACCTTGTTGAGCACAAGAATCCAGGTTCAAGTCCCCACTCCCCACCTGTACTGGGAAGCTTCAGGAGCAGTCAAGCAGGTCTGCAGGTGTCTCTCTCCCCATCTCCCCCTTCCACTTTAGTTTCTGTCTCTATTCAATAAATAAAATATTTAAAATATATCAACTAAGACTGTAATTCTGGGTATAACCAAAGTACATCTTAAATAATTTATTTGCAAATTATTAAAAGAACACAACACGTAAGAGGAAACTACCTGAATCACCCAGCAGTCACGTAATTACGCAGATATGCCTCACTTTTTAGATAATTATTTTACTGAAATAGCTCTAGAGAAAAATGAACTGTTGGGACTATGTGTAAGCCTGATAGAGCTTAGGGAGAACCACCCCCATCCTTGGATGGAGGTCTGAGAAGATAACCTCTTGGTAAGTCTCTCTCAACCGAGGTGAGCATAAGGGGGGAAACTCAGACTTGGTTCTTTCCTTCTTGACTCTCAGGCCCACAGAAGCCCCAGTACTTCCCTCCATTAACTGCAGGCCACATGGCTGCAGATTCACTTATTCAAAGTCACCTTCTGATCACAGAAGAACACACCTTATCACACACTTCATCACACACCTCAGACCCCAGACAAGAGAAATTCCAAACTATATGGCTTTTTGATATCCATCTTCTCTCTGTTTCACCCTATGGGTTTAACCCCTATGCTTCTCTCAGATACCTTTGGATAATTAAGTTGCTTGTGTCATGGAGAATAACTGTCTTGTATCTCATCAATTCCTGTCATACCAGCCCCCTACCTTAGGGGCATGCTGACCGTTAAGAAACCTGTAATTTCTGACATATTTCAGTAATATTCCCTTCATTGTTTTTCTATTTAACTCATGTCCACTTTGCTAATAAACGGATTCTACAGATTCTAGGCACGCTAAGAGTCCCCTGGTGTCTTTTACTTCGTGTCACCCCTGTCGTGAGCGAGAAAGAACTAGCCCATTTACCTTTCCCCTGGAGACCACCCCAAACCAGAGAGAGAGAGAGAGAGACTCCGAAAATGAACCATGTTTAGGCCGGAGAAAATCACCCTTCAATTCAATTAAAATTTGGCTGAAAAAAATACCATTTTTGTAACTAATTGCATACTTGGCTGTATTGCCATTGTTTATCAGGCTAACATTTAGATGATGCCAGAGAACATTACCTTAAAATAAAGGTTACTCTTAAGCCTAACTGAACCATCCCTTCTGGCATATCCTGTTCATTAGTAGGTTTGGGGGTTAGGGAGTGGCACAATTTATTTAGCAAAAAGAGCTTGTGGTGCCAAAGCTAACCAATCTTAAGTCTGTGCAGTCTTTACAGATGTAGCTCCCATCTTCTTATTCGCTTGGTCCTTTAGTCACCCATTACTGGCTAGACATATATAAAACTCTCCCAAACTTTTACCATTTCTTTTTTTAAGTTTTTTAAATTATATTTATTTATTTACTTATTGGATAGAGACAGCCAGATATTGAGAGGGAAGGGAATGATAAGAGAGGGAGAGAGACAGAGAGACACCTGCAGCCCTGCTTCACCACTCATGAAGTTTTCCCCCTACAGGTGGGGGCTGGGGGCTCGAATCCAGGTCCTTGTGCACTGTAACATGTGCACTCAACCAGGTGCGCCACAACCTGGCCCCACCATTTCTTTTGATTTATTTATAAACAGGGAAACAGCACAGTGGTTATGCAAAATATTTTCATGCCTGAGGCCCTAAGGGTCCAGGTTCAATTCCCGGCACAATCATAAGCCACAGCTGAGTGATGCTCTGGCTTAAAAGGAAAAAAAAACTAATAAAAATATTCATTTTATTTCACAAGGGAAAAAAAAAACAACAGCACCACTCTGGCTCACTGAATACTGGGCATCAAACTCTGGGATATTTGCAAGTCCCTTACTCTAGCTACTATGCAACCTCCCAAGTCCCTCTTCATTTTAAACTCATCTTCTTAAGCAAAAATATAGTTAAGAATAATAAGTCCGAGAGTTGGGCGGTAGTGCAGCAGTTTAAGTGCACAGTGGCACAAAGTGCAAGGACAAGAGTAAGGATCCCAGTTCAAGCCCCCGGCTCCCCACCTACAGGGGAGTCCCTTAACAGGCGGTGAAGCAGGATTGCAGGTGTCTTTCTCTCCCCTTCTCTCTCCATTTCTCTCTGTCCTATCCAACAATGACAACAATAACTACAACAAGAAAACAGGGGCAACAAAAAGGAAAATAAATAAATAAATAAATATTAAAAGAAGAATAATTACATAAATCCATTAACTATATTTTTGCAGCCAGTAAGCACTGACTAGACAAAAGGGCCATCTCCTTAACCTTCTCCAGGCACTGATATGTTGGGGGTAGGTTTCCCACCCAAACACTAAATTCCAGTTCTTAACATTTTACAAAGACCTGGAGCTGTCATATTTTTTTCCAATAAAATATAGCAAATATCTCACCTCTCCCCTGATAGAAAAAGGCAAAATGCAAACCTGACCCTACAATGTAACTAAAACATTAAAGGCTCAACCTGCCTAGTTTTTGTTAGTCTGATCATTGAGGGCACTTACTGTGTCTGCCATACAAAGAGACAACAGGTAAGACCCATCACTAGACTGAGGAAAAAATGCAGTCAATGATTACTGAGAATCTGAAGGAACTACTAAAACTCTGCTGATTGGAGCAGATTGACCCTATGAAAACGAGGTACTTCAAAGGTACCTAAGTACTGCATTAGGGTTTTTTTTTTTTTTTAGAACTTTTTTTTCCCATAGGGCCTAAACCTTGATTACAAGGGGTGTGTAAAGAATGTAGTAGAAGGGTCAGATAGGTAAGAGTTCCACTAAGGCAAGCCAATCCTATCTTCTGTACAGTTCTTGCCAAGATATAGCCATCAGACATAGGAATATAAAATAAAATTTTATTTATAACCAAGCATCCTGTATGAATGGCAAACCAAAACATGTTACATCCATCCAGCAGAATTAACTACTGCACTATAAGAAGGAATAAGTATTGACACAATAGGGATAAACTTGGGAAAATTAGAGTAAATAAAAGTCTGACACAATTCCTCTGAACATATGAAATGTTCAGAAAACGCAACTCTAGGAAGACAAGTAGAATTACCTGTTATCTGGGGCTGAAATAAGAAATGTGATGACTGCAAAAGGGCACCAGGGATCATTTTGGGGTGACAGAAATGTTTCAAACACAGATTGTGGTGGTGATAGCAAATTCTGTAAATTTGCTAAGAATAATAAAAAAAAAACTTCACTGAATACGTTGTACACTCAAAGCAGGTCAATTACAAGTTCTGTAAATGTTATCTTAACAAAGTCCTCAGTGCTGCAGAACAAAGCTGGGCAGGACTGTTGTTCTAGTTCCTCAATTTTTTTTTTTGACATATTCAAACTGAGATCTTAAAGTGAGGCATTAGCTAGTTAAGATTAAAGAGCCACAGGAAACTAAACTTTCCAGAATTCTGAGTCACTCTCAATTAGAAGTGTCAGTCAAGAACTTAAAGTAAATATTTAACTTAACTTGCATAGACTACCATGTCAAGATTCTCTGGGCTTCTACCCAAAACAAAGGTAAAGACCTACACTAAAATCACCTGTTAAGGAAGATGGGGAAAAAAAAAATCTGTTAAGCCAGAAAGAGAAGGATGAATATGGGATGATCCCACTCACAGGCAGAAATGCAAAAATAACAACAGAAAGAAAAACACAAAGCAAAACTTGGACTGGTTTTGGTGTATTGAACCAAAGTAAAAGGCTGAGGGGAGAAGTGTTCAGGTCCTGGAACATGATGGCAGAGGAGGACCTAGTGAGGGTTGAACTGTTATGTGGAAAACTGAGAAATGTTGCACATGCGCAAACTACTGTATTTTACTGGCGACTGTAAACTATTAATCTCCTCAATAAACGAAAAAAAAAAATCTGTGTTGAAGAAATGCCACCTGACAATCTTAAAGGGAGCCCAACCATGCCAGTCAGGCAAGGTTTCTGAGATCCCACAGGTCTGAAGGGCACTCCAGTGCTGAGAGCAAACCAGTCTTAGGGGTCCCACTTGCCCTGGAGCTTCTATTTTAACAATCGGCAGAACCATGCGTACAGAAAAGAAATGGCAATAAACTTGCAGAACTCGACTCCCGGGGTCACGAGTTCGATCTCCAGTATGGCAGTGCCAGAGTGTTATTCTGGTTCTATCATAAAAACCGAAATAACCTTACAGCGTCACCTCGCCAGAGTCCTAGCCCACTAGGGAAAGATAGAAACAGGCTGTGGGTATGGATCAACCTGCCAACGCCCATGTCCAGCGGAGAAGCAATTACAGAAGCCAGAACTACCACTTTCTGCAACCCAAAAAGAATTTTGGTCCATACTCCCACAGGGATAAAGAACTGGAAAGCTTCCAATGGAGGGGATGTGATGCTGAACTCCGTTGGAGGGAGTTGTGTAGAATTATAACCCCTGTTATCTTACATTCTTGTTGATCATCACTAATTCACTACTTTAAAAAATCTAAGTAAACCACACACATACATATATATACTTTATACCAGAGTACTACTCAGCTCTGGCTTATGGTGGTGCGGGGGAACTGAACCTGGGATCTTGGAGCCTCAGGCATGAGAGCCTTTTACATAACCACTATGCTAGCTCCCTTGCTCTCGGTCAATCTTTAAAAATAAAAACTAAACTCCAGCAGCCGTCTGGAGGTGGACCTGGGAGCTGGAGTGCAGAGGTCAGGGGCCAGGGCTCGGAGAGGGCGAGGAGGGGTCGAGGGGCCTCCCTGCGGGAGGGGCGAGCTGGACCCCCGGCCCCAGGTCCGGGTCGGGCCCGAGGGAAGCGCCGGCGGCGAACCGCACCCCGAGGATACAGCGCGGGTCTTGAATCCGGGCCCCCTCGGCCGCCGCCCACCCGCCCCGTCCCGGGTCCCCCGGCCCCTCGGCTTCCGCCCGCGCCCTCGAGTCCCGCCCGGGTCGCCCCGCGGGTCCAGGGTCGCCGGGAGGACCCGGCCGCAGCCCGCGGCGACCCCAGCTCTTAGGGCCTCCGGCGCGGAGGGCGCAGCTGGGAGGCTCCCGGGCCCGGGCCGCCAGCCGTACCTCGCGCCGCCTCAAGCTCGAGGGCGGCGGGACGGTGACACCGGCGCTTCAGCGGCAAACACGCCTCAGCTCTCCATTCGGGGCTGTTTACTCCCAAGTCTCGCGACTTCGCGAGATCTGGGCGGGGAGATCAGAGGCTCGGCGCGCCGAATTCACTGCACCTGCGCGCCCGGAAAGCACTGCGTGAGGCCTGCGTGAACTCTCCGACAGCTGAAAAGCCTTCCGAGAGAATCGAGAAAAGGTCTCGCGATGTCTGCAGCCCGAGGACGGTGCAGGAGGCGGAGGGGCGTGGTTAACTCTATGGAGCCTAACGGAGGGCATGGCTTGGAGTTGTGGGAAGCTGAGACTGCGCCTTCCGGGCAGGTCCTATTAGAATGCCTAATCCTTTGCCCACTAGTGCGAAGAAGGCGCTTACAACTCCCTGAGCAGACGACCCCACCAATATGTCCTGGAGACCCAGACCCCTGCCCACTAGGGAGAGAGACAGGCTGGGAGTATGGATCGACCTGTCAATGCCCATGTTCAGCGGGGAAGCAATTATAGAAGCCAGACCTTCCACCTTCTGCATCCCACAATGACTCTGGGTCCATACTCCCAGAGGGATAAAGACTAGGAAAGCTTTCAAGGGAGGGGAGGGGATATGGAGTTCTGGTGGTGGGAATTATGTGGAATTGTACCCCTCTTATCCTGTGGTCTTGTCAGTATTTCCATTTTATAAATAAAACTTTTTAAAAAATAATTAAGAATTCACTTATTGACACTTTCCTGGCTGCTTTTCCTACTCGCTTCCTCGACCCAAAGCCAGGCTCAGGCAGCATCCCGGAATCTGCTCAACAGACCTTGCTTCAAATGCATCTTCCCCCACTCCTTAACCTGACTCCAATTACCTGACTCCTTAACCTGACTCCAATTACCCTTTTTAAGAAACTGCAGGTGGGAGGGGTAGGGAGGAGAGCCAAATGGTGGTGCACTCAGTATAGAGCACTTGTTATCCCGCACAAAATCTCAGGTTCAAGCCCCCTGTCCGCACCTGCATCGGGAAGCTTCCCAGGCAGTAAAGCAACTCTCTGTTTCTCTGTCTTAAAGAAACTAGGGTTGTAAAAACTATGTTAAATAACTAGTAAATATGAAACCATTAAACATTGGATCATGTGTTTCCCTGGTTTCCTTCCCCCCCAAGAATGTCTAGGTGACTTAAATATTACTATCACTGGCTGTTTGCAGTCTAAATGTTGATCTGGCATGCAAGTGCACTAGTCACAATGACAGAAGGAAAGCATGATTTGGTAATGGTCATGGAAAACAAACTACTCAGATAAAAACTACTTCCTTCTACCATTGTTTGATCTTACTTGAGCAGCACTACTTCGCCTTCCCTTTCCGCATTATTGGGGGTAAAATGGTGTTGACCAGGTCCTTATATCAGTCCCTATTATACTGAATACAGAGCCCAGCAGCTAGGAAATGAGGCTAGTGAGCTGCAAACATTTTTGTCCTATGATAGAATATTTTCAGCTCCTGGGAATACTATAAACTAAAGGGTACTGGGTATGATAGGGATTTGGCTTGGAAATCTATTTTTTGTGCATATAAAAAGAAAAGCTAAGAACTGCAGGAACCTGGCAAACTGGTTTTTCCACCACTCCAGATTCTAAAACTAACCTCTGAAACCCATGCTTCGTATAGATAGTAAAACATTGAAAATTCCATGAGGGGTTACATCTTTATTCAGACTAAACAATAAGAGCTGAGCCAATACTGAGACAGAGACAGACTGAAATTAGTTTCAGAGGGCATACATAATGCCGAGACACCACCTGACCCTCCAGTTTCCAAATGTGACTGGATTTTAAGTAACTGAAGATACAGAAAAAAGTCTCTCAACTCCACTTGCCGTTGGTCTTTTTCCCCCCCTTTGAACTAAAATTTACCTTTCATCTCTATCTTGAGGAAATATCTAATTGGCAGGACCACCAGTTACCTATCCCCACTCTGCCAAAGTCAGTGATCAAAATCAACCCTCCACTTACTCAACCTATCAAGAGAATGAGGTAAAAAAAAAAAACCCAAAAAACAAAAAACTCAGTGCTGTTTCAAAAGATGTACTAGAAACATGGTTATGTGCAATTTTCTTTTAATATTTATTTATTGGATAGAGACAGAAATTGAGAGGAGAGGGGGAAATACAGAGAGAGACAGAGACACCTGCAGCACTACTTCACATTTTGTAAAGTTTTCTCCCCTGCAGGTGGGGACCAGGGGTTTGAACCTGGGTCCTTGCACATTGTAATGTGTGCATTTAACCGGGTGCACCACCACCTGGCCCCCAATTTTCTTACTGAATTAAGTTTTTAATGTATTACTATCATGGCTGTTCACAGATGGATTTTTTTTTTATACTTTTAAACTGCTTCTATGGAGAACATTTTTCTTTCATTCTAACCAACTTACAAGTGGAGCAAAACCTCTTCCAAAGGAAGCTTATTAAGCAGTTAGTTAACTTGTTAAATTTTCTGTTCATGGGACCGGGTGGTGGCGCATCTGGTTGAGTGCACAAGGACCCGGGTTCGAGCCCCTGATCTCCACCTGCAGAAGGAAAGCTGTGCAAATGGTGAAGCAGGGCTGCAGATGTCCCTCTTTCTCTCTCCCTCTCTATCTCCCCTACCCTCTTGATTTCTGGCTGTCTCTATCCAATAAATAAAGACAAAAAAAAAAGAAAAAATTTCTGTTCACAAATTGTTTCAAAGGTTTTTATATTCTACTTTTTAAGATTTTTTTTTTAAAGATTTTAGGGCAGGGGTAGATAGCATAATGATTATGTAAAGAGACTCTCATGCCTGAGGCTCCAAAGTCCCAAGTTCAATCCCCTGTACTACCATAAGCCAGAGCTGAGCAGTGCTCTAGTAAAAAAAAAAAAAAAAAAAAAAAACTATTTTATTAAATATATTATTTTGATAGGACAGAGCGAAACTGAGATATAAGGGGGAGATAGGGAGAGAAAGATAGAAAGATAGGTACCTACAGACCTGCTTCATTGCTCGTGATGTTCACTCCCCTGAAGGTGGGGAACAGGGGCTTGAACCCAGGTCTTTGTGCATGGTAATGTGCACTTAACCAGGTGTGCCACCACCTAGCTTCTAAGATTTATTTGATAGATCAGAAATTGAGACGGGGGTAAGGAAATACAGGAGAGAGGGAAACATCTGCAGCACCACTTTATCGCTTATGAAGGTGCCCACCACCACCACCACCACCCCCACCCCACCCCACCCCCCGCCCAGCAGGAGGGGCCTGGAGTTTTAAACCCAGGTCTTTGCATATGGTAATGTGTTCATTCAACCAGGTGCACCACAGGCCAGCCCCCTACATTCTTAGTAAGAAATTCCATCTATGTTGGCCCAGCCATTCAATACTCTCAAGATCTGGAGGAAAGAAAAAGTTGTATAAAACAGAAACTCTGAGATTCTTGGTTTTGACCTTTCACTAACTTTATCCATGTATATATAGACAGAGAGAAATGGAGAGAGGAGGGGAAGACAGAGAGGGGGAGAGAAAGATAGACACCTGCAGACCTGCTTCACCACCTGTGAAGCGACTCCCCCGCAGGTGGGGAGCCGGGGGCTCGAACCGGGATCCTTACCATGGTCCTTGAGCTTTGTGCCACGTGCACTTAACCGGCTGCGCTACCGTCCAACTCCCCCAATCAATATATTTATAAACATTCTGCCAAGAAGGGAATTTTACATCACCAACATATTTTACTTATTCTTATCACAGGACAACAATTCAATAGTGAAGCTATAAACATAAGACACTACTGTCTCACAATACACTTTAGATTTAATTATGAGATGGCATTTTTACATCGTTTCTACTTCTATTACACATTAACAGAAGTTCAGGTCAATGTGACATGAAATCAAATATTTTCTAGTCTCAATGACTATGAATTATTGAATGGTGGGAAATGCCAAATTAAAAATATCCACGCTAATTCCATTTTTGATGAAATTCTTCAGTGCTGCAGTGTTACCAGTGGATATTTTTCACATCTAAAGGTCTTACATGATGAAAGTCAAGCTTCTGGATGTAACATATGATCCTGGAAACACTAAGGCAAAGATACTGACACAACTGTGTCATAACATGAAAGCCTTGAGCCTACTCACAATGTTTTATCATCTCAGGAGAAATTTCATGGAAGTCCAGCTTTCAATCAATTTAGTAGTTCTGTATCAGTGTCACAAACCTAATTATGAATTTTTAATTTGCATATACTGTCATATTCCTACAGTGATTTACAATTCTCAAAGCATTAGCAATGTGGTCCTCAAAACTATTTGGCTTTATAGGAACTGAACAAAAACCATCTCATACTGGATTTGAATACTAACCCAGATTGGGGGTATGTGTGCATAATTATCTTCATACCAATAAAAATATTCACTAGAATGCACAATTAGTTACACAAACCAAGAATGAGCTTCTAACTTATTTCAACAGATACATCATCCCACACATGTAATTTGTTCATATATTAACTACTATTCCATACTCAATGTTTACAACAATAATGCTACTGGAATGAAATATTACGTAGAAAAAATATATGAAACCAGGTATCACACACTTTAAAGGGCTAGATTTCAGTTATAAAAGAGGTCACAGACTGAGAAATCACTACTTATTCACAATAATTATAAGAGATGACATATTCAAACCTAGGAACAAATGAATTCCACAACAGATTAAAAAAATCGTAATGTAGTAATACCATATATGGCAACCTATAGCACAAGACTGACTAGGTTTCTTTAGTGCAAAAAAGAAATAATCTACCATTTTGATATTCCATAAGGTTCCACATTAAGCCATCTTGACAAGAAATCTTTTTTAAAATTTACCCATAAAGTTGACCAGATGCACACAACACACATACTTATATACAGTTTTCTAATGAAATATCAGTTGAAGAGCAGCATTTTCATATGAACTAGAGCCATACAATATAATGCACACAGACTTTTATGGCTAATACCAACAATATTACTTATAAAATAACATTTATTCTTTTTCCTGGTGAACATCTGAAAACAAAAACTATATAGTTCATCTACTGATGTGGGCAATTTCCCATTAACAACAACAGCTGAAATAACAAGAGCTGATAAAGCACATATATTTCAGTATCACATTGCTGTAGTTCCTAGATCAATATAAATTACACAGCTTTTGAACAGCATAGGACAAAAAGTATCAGAATGTAGGTTTCTGTCACCACTTCTTATGCCTTTGTCACTGTTTACTCTGTACCATCTACGTGGCCCTTGAAGTTTCTCTACATCATTCTCCAAAAATAGCTTGCTTTGCAAATGATGAGTTAACAGTGTACCAAATAATCAGTTATCAAAGAAAACACACAAGATAAACTAACTGTGGGCTTCCAAATGTCAGAATACTGCAGGTTCCTGTGAGCTGGCAAAACTTCCCAAATCACCATCCAGTTTTAGGCTGTTCTAGACAAGGCCTCCTTACGTAAATAACGATTCAGAATGTTGGCTCCCCATATCCAGAGCCACTCGGGCATATACTGTGCAAAAAGGAACTAAAAACAAAAGAGAAAAGGGCTGTAAGATTAGAGCTCAAAGTCATTGACAAGGGGGCACACATATCAGTATATGATTTCTTTTAAAGATTTATTTAGGGCTGAGATATAACTAACCCAATAGACTGTACATTTTACTTTACATGCAGAACTCAGATTTGAGCCCTTGCAATCACACAGGAGCACTCTGCACAGCACAGAGCAGAGATCCAAGAACACTGAAGCAGTGTTCTCACTTTCTGTCTAACGTTAAAGGGCAGGGGCTGAGTGGTGGTGCATCTGCTTAAGTGCATACATTACAGTGTACAAGGACCTGGGTTCAAGCCCCCAGTCCCCACACACAAGTTTCACAAGCTGTGGAAACAGTGCTTCAAGTATCTATGTCCCTCTCTACTCCCCCTTCCCTCTCAACTTCTGTCTCTATTGAAAATAAAAAAAAAAGAAGGCATGAGGCACCAGCAGATTAAAAAAAAAAAGCTCCTTTTATTATATATTACATATGAGACCCTGATGCATATGGTGTTGGGGACCAAACAGGGAACCTCAAGCATGTAAATACAGTGCTCTACAATTCAGTTGAGCTATTTTCCCAGCTGCCAGCATGTAAGTCAATCTAACAAATATCACCAATCACATGAAATCCAGAAAAAGAAAAAGGCTCTTGGGACTACTGTACTGAGAACCGATTTTTGCAGAAGACCCTTTGCTAGACCCCATGGGGAACTTATACATGATTTGATCTTATGCTCTTTTATCAGTGGCAGTAAGTACCACAAGTCAGTCTTCACCTAGCACATTATGGTGTGGTGGTGATGTGTGGGGCTGGTAAAATTGCTCACTTGGTTAGTGTGCTGCTTTGCTATTTCTGCGGCCCAGATTTGAGCCTGGCCCCCACTTCACTGAAGGAAGCTTTGGTCTGTGGTTTCTTTCATTATCTTTCTGCCTGTCCATTTAAATAAAATAAATAAATAAATAAATAAATAAATCTAATAGAGGAGGAGAGAAACAGTTTATCCACTGAGCACTGATGAACCGGAGGCCAGTAACTATGCAGATAACACAAGTCTCAAGACACACTGCAGAAGCTACCCACCGTGAAGTGAGAACTGACAGTGAGGAATAGAGAGCACATGTGTGAGAAACATAGAGAGGGAGGGTGGATCTGAGGTTCTTTAAGGACTTGAGCACATTCAGGGATCTTGACCCATCTGTCCAAGTCTAAGAAAGTAGCTTCTAGCCCTTTGCATAAAACCCACAAGTGAGCAGTTCAGGAGATGACACAGAGGCTAGAATGCTGTACTTACAGCATGGGATCCCAAGATGGACTCACAGCATGGCATGTACCAAAATAATGCTCTATCTCCTTTTTCACAGCACCCTCATAATTCATAAATTTAAAAAAAAATCCTGAAACCCACCAGTGACCATTCCTGACACAGTGACCTGAGCTCAGTATATGGAGGGAACTCAGAGTCGGAGAGGGAAGTCAGAAGTAAATGCACTGGGCTCTTGCTGCATTCAACATTAAAATGCAAATCCCCCAGGGACTGAAATAGGTGGAAACTGAGAAGAGGATGGAAAATTGCAAAGAAGCAGAGTTAGAATTCTTAAAGTCACGCCAAAGGTATAGACACAGTTGCTGTGAAGGTGTGTGATCAATAGGTCAATAGCTCCCTCTTCAGCTAACATAGGAAAACACTGGGGAGAAGGGCTGTCAACTTTTGACAGATGTCTGCTGGCTCCCCAGCAACAGTTTGTTATTATTATTTTTTAATTTTTTTCTTCCTTTTTAAATATTTATTTATTCCCTTTTGTTGCCCTTGTTGTTTTATTGTTGTAGTTACTATTATTATTGATGTCATTGTTGGATAGGACAGAGAGAAATGGAGAGAGGATGGGAAGACAGAGAGGGGGAGAGAAAGATAGACACCTGCAGACCTGCTTCACCGCTTGTGAAGCAACTCCCCTGAAAGTGGGGAGCTGGGGCTTAAACCCGGATCCTTAAGCCAGTCCTTGCACTTTGCGCCACGTGCCTTAACTCACTGCACTACTGTCCAACTCCCTGTCTGTTATTATTGCCACCAACATTATCTCTGGGGATCATTGCCTGAATGATGTATGTGTATGCGTATGTGTATAATATTTTACAGAGATAGAGAAATTGAGAGAGGAAAGGGGAGATAGAAAAGGAGAAAGAGTTAAGCACACATGGAGCAAAGCGCAAGGACCGGCTTAAGGATCCTGGTTTGAGCCCCTGGCTCCCCACCTGCAGAAGAGTCATGATGAAGCAGGTCTGCAAGTGTCTATCTTTCTCTCTCCCTCTCTGTCTTCCCCTCCTCTCTCCATTTCTCTCTGTCCTAACAGTGACATCAATAACAACAACAACAATTAAAAAAAAGGGCAAAAAGGGAGAAAATAAACAAACAAATAAATAATAAAAAGAAAGGGAGAAAGAAAAGAGACACCTGGAGCACTACTTCACCATTTATGTAATTTCCCCCTTAAAGATGGGGGCTAGGAGCTTGAACCCAGGTCCTTGCACATGGTTAACACTCACTTTAGCCCCCATCAGAATTTTTCAGTCAAACACACACCACAGTATATTACTAGCAGAAAGCTAGAATAGAAAGGTTCTACTTTTCAGATCCTGAACTGGAGTTGGTGTATTGCACTAAAGTAAAAGATTCTGGGGGTGGGGGGGGCAAGTACAGGTCCAAAAAGGATGGCAGAGGACCTAGTGGGGGTTGTATTGTGGAAAACTGAGAAATGTTATGCATATACAAACTATAGTATTTACTGTCAAATGTAAAACATTAATCCCCCAATAAAGAAATTTAAAAAAAAGAAAGGTTCTACTTTTCCCACCAATCTTACTATGTGCTCTGCAGTTGACAACTGAGTATTGCTGAAAATCACATCTGCAGATGAGAAGAAATACTCCCAAACTGCTATCAGTGCTAGTTTAACATTTAAAGCAAATACATATAGCTTCCTTCTAGCTGGTAAGTTCAAAACATGTTTTCTATCCTTAGCTTGCAAATTAGGACAACTAGCATAATGCTGAATACAACAAGGTGCAAATGTTAAATGATATGAATGACAGAAGGAGAAGTCAAGTCACTATGGTGAGTTGGTTCTAACATTGATGCTGTGCAGGGATGCTGCTTTACACACTGGAAGAAAGAAGCTCAGGGAAGAAGCTTGTTTTATATAACCTTCACAATGCTCATTTAAATGCAGGATGATGCTGTGAGAGTTCTTAAGATGCCAACTTTGCCTTCATGAAGGATAAAACATATACATGATGCAGCTAGGAGGTGGTATAGAGAATAAAGTGTTGGACTATCAAGCATGAGGTCCAATAGTTCAGTTTCCAGCATTATGCATTATCTATCTTGGCAGAAAAATATACATTTTCAAGGAAAGTTCACCAATATGAACAAAGTTTATAATGTTCTGCTGTTTCATAAACACGGTCAAGGTATCTACTATATCAAAACCCCAAGCCCTGTCCTCACTACCTTTTTTTTTTTCCTTAACCAGAGCACTTCTCATCTCTAGATTATGGTGGTACTGGGGACTGAATCTGGGAACTTTGGTGCCTCAGGCATGACAGTCATTTTGTATGACCAATATTCTATCTCTCTAGCCTTACACCTTCATTTCTATGGGTACGTGATAGGCAGTGGTTTCTAAAAATAACAGACCAGGTAAATAAAACTGCTTTTAAAAAAATTTTTATTTATTTATTTCTTCCCTTTCATTGCCCTTGTTGTTTTATTGTTGTAGTTATTATTGTTGTTACTGATATCATTGTTGTTGGATAGGACAGAGAGAAATGGAGAGAGGAGGGAAAGACAGAGAAGGGGAGAGAAAGATAGACACCTGCAGACCTGCTTCACTGCCTGTGAAGCGACCCCCCTGCAGGTGAGGAGCCAGGGGCTCGAACCGGGATCTTTACACCGGTCCTTGGGCTTCGCGCCATGTGTGCTTAACCCGTTGCACTACTGCCCGGGTCCTGTAAACTGCTTCTTATTATAGAAATTTCTGACAAAAATGAAAATTAACTGTTGATTTACTTGTCAATTCATTAGGTAACCGTAAATTTATTCATCCCTGAGACAAAAAAAACTCCCCCAAAAGATTTGTTTGATAATTAAGAAAACTCCATATGTGGGGGGAAAAAAATCCTAACCTAGGGTATATCTGCTTACTATGCCAGATAAAGAAACACAATTCTGTTACAATGAATCATTATGAGCTCTCTAAAATCTAGATCAAAAATTCAAATATTCAGCAAAGTTACTCTTTTAAAATACTAAAGACCAAATTATTGTTATGTTAAAAAGAACTCGGGGCCCAGTAGTGGTGCACCTGATAGAGCGCCCATGTTATCTTATGCAGGGACCCAGGTTTAAACTCCTGATACCCCTTGCATGGGGGAAAGCTTCATGAGGGGCAGGGCAGTACTGCAGATATCTCTCTTCTCAGTTTTCTGTCTCTAACTCTCCTTCAAAAAAAAACAAAAAAAAACCTGCTGATGACTGTTGAGAATGGGAATAGCAGAGTCATACAGGCTGGGTACCCAGCCCAGCAACAGCTCTAGTGGGAGGAAAAATGAAAAGAATTCTATGCTTCTTCTTCTTTTTTTTTTTTTTTTTTTTTGTCTCCAGGGTTATTGCCAGGGCTTGGTGCCTGCACCATGAATCCACTGCTCCTGGAGGCCATTTTTTCCCCTTTGTTACCCTGGTTATTTTACCATTGTTGTGGTTACTATTATCATTGTTATTGATGTCATTATTACTGGATAGGACAGAGAGAAATGGAGAGAGGAGGGGAAGACAGAGAGGGAGAGAGAAAGACAGACACCTGCAGACCTACTTCACCGCCTGTGAAGCGACTCCCCTGCAGGTGGGGGGGGGGCAGGGCTCGAACTGGGATACTTCCACTGGTCCCTGCGCTTTGCGCCACATGCGCTTAACCCACTGCGCTACCGGCCAACCCCCAATTCTATGCTCCTTAACAAATACTTCTAAGACTCGGTTGGTGGCACATGTGGTTGAGAGCACATGTTACAGTGCACAAGGACCCAGGTTCCAGCCCCCAGACCCACCTACAGAGGGAATGCTCTGCAAGTGGTGAAGCAGTGTTGCAGGTGTCTCTTGTCTTTCCCTCTCTATCACTCTCTTCCCTCCTCTCGATTTCTGGCTGTCTCTATCCAGTAAATAAAATAAAGATTAAAAAAAAGTACTTCTAAGGCCTTACAGAGATACTGTCAGAGGGGGCCGGACAGTGGCACACCCTGTTAAGTGCATATATTACCAAGTGCAAGGACCAGGGTCCAAGCCTCCACTTCCTACCTGCAGGGGGTCCACTTCATGAGTGAAGCAGGTCTGCAGGTGTCTATCTTTCTCTCCCTCTTTTCATCTCCCCATCTTCTCTCAATTTCTCTCTGTCCTAATAAAAATTAGGAAAAACCTGGCCCTTGGGAGCCATGAATTTATAATACCAGCACTGAGATCCAGTGTTAATCCTGGTAGAAATAAAATAAAAGTAAAATAAATAGAGATACAGTCTGACATAATGATTACTTGAAATACAGACTTACTGGGTCAATGAAACTGGCTTGGATAACCTGCTCTTTGCCATGTGTGAGGTTTGAGCCTAGCCCCCACTGGATTGAAGGAGTTTTGGTGCTGTAGTCTCTTTCTTTCTCTGCCTCACTGCCTCTCTCTACCATAAAAAATAAATAAATAAATAAATAAAGACTTATTTTGAGTATGGTTCACACTCTACTAGATGAGCTATCACCAAATCCAGTTTTCATTTTGGATTAAATTGCTGATTTAGGCACACCCCTATATGAATTTATACAATATTGGGGTTAGATGGTGACACATTTGGTAGAGTGCATGTTATAGTGTTCAAGGACCAGGGCTCAAGTCACCAGTCTCCACTTGCAGGAGAGAAGTTTCATAAGAGATAAAGCAGTGCTGCAGGTGTCTCATTCTCTGCCTATCTCATCTTTCCCTCAGACATTTCTCTTAGCCTACCTCTATCCAATAAAATAAATATTTTTAAATTGAAAAAGTTAAACAATCATTTTTACTTTGAAATTTCCATATAAGTGCGCCTATACATATACACATATACATATATAAATTATATAAGTATAGATAATTTTATTTATTTATTTATTTATTTTTATCAGAGCACTTAGTTCTGGCTTATGGTAATACAGGAAATTGACTCTGGGATCTCTGGTGCCTTGGGCATTAAAGTCTATTGGGTAAACACTAACATAATTGAGTTTTTAAATATTCCTAAAATCATAATTGATAAAAGAATTCAGAGACTTAATGAAAACCATTAGGAATGTCCAGTTTAAGAATCAGAATTTAAAGGGGCCAGGTGGTGGCACACCTGGTTAAGTGCACAAGTTACAATGCACAAGGACCCAGGTTTGAGCTCCTGGTCCCCACCTATAGGGGGAAAGCTTTGCAAGTGGTGAAGCAGGGCTGCAGGTGTCTCTCTGTCTCTCTCCCCCTCTATCAACCCCTTCCCCCTCAATTTCTGAATGTCTCTAACCAATAAATAAATACAGATAATTTAAAAAATTTTTAAAAATCAGAATTTAAAATTCCCATCTTTCAGCATTAGGCTTCAATTAGATCACCCTATGCCATTTAGAAAGGTGTAGGATGCATTATCCTGTACCCAGTGTTTACATTACCTGAATAGAATGGGACCAGTAACCAGTGGTCCTTTTTGAAATGCCAAGGGTAGAAACAGCATGATGAGCATATACTTTTGGTGAAGGCGCCAGCCACTGGCACCTGTGCAAAAAGCTTCTGGATGTGGTCATGTTGGTAGCCACATAGAATGGGATCAGGCTCTGCACAAAGATTCCTTTAGAAGCATATTCATATTGCAGTGCTCTGCTGAAGTGGTCTAAATATGCCTGTCAAAATAGATCAGGGAATAAAGACTTTCAGCTTGATGGAAACTTGGGAGGAAATTCAGAAGAAAAAAATATCTATTTGCTTATTACTGCTTCAAAAAAGCAAACAGGATTGTAGCAGACAGCTCGATCATGCACTATTGCACTATGATTTCATTTTCCAGTCAGGACCTTACCTTAGAAGCAGAGAATGCAGCCAGCTGAGGAGTGGGTTTGCAGCAGAAGCCAGAAGAGATGGTGACAACTGCACCTTTCTTTCTCTCCACCATTCCTGGCAACACTATGTGGACCATCAAACTAGCTGCAGCAATGTTTACATTGATGATATCCCAGAGTTTGTCCTCAGAGACCTGAGTAAAATATTGAGGGTAGGGGTAAAACACACCCACATTATTTACCAAGATGCCAATGTCTTTGTCTTTCAAGGCTTCTCGAATTGGGTGGTAGATCTCACGGCCAGTGCTAAAGTCTGCAACTATAATATCAGTTTCCACTTTGTAGGTGTCAGCTATGTCTTGAGCAACCATCTGCAACTTCTCTTTGTTCCGACTAATCAGGATAATGTTGAGGCCACGGCTTGCTAGCTCTTCTGCGTAGGCTCTTCCAATCCCATCTGTTGAACCTAAAATACAAATCAAGCAAAGTGAACAGGTGCATTTTGTTGTGTGGCTTTTACAGTGGAGCTTAGATAGCCATTTTCAGGTTAAATCAGAGAACGTTTCACACTAGAAATAAACCTAGTTCAATACTGATCAGTTGATTGGGGAAACAGTCCAATGGGTAGAATGCAAGACTTGCAAATACTCATCAAGTGAATACAATGTTGAATCAATATAAGAATGACAGAGCCTAATCAAATCTTCTCAGACACCCTGGAAGTGAATCAAGGTTTGCTTTACAGTTACCATAATGATTATGAGATACTGAAAACTGTTTTCAAACTTATAGTTGGACTGAATAAATGTCAGAATCTATATTCCAGAGAAACAATAATAAATGTAAATTATATTCTTATTTATTTTATTATTTTAATGAATTTTTATTGCCACCAGGTTTCTCACTGGGGCTCAATGCCTGTAGAATAATTTTGTTTATCTGTTACTCCTGGCAACCATTTTCTTTCTTTCCTTCTTTTTTTTTTGATAGAAACAGAAAAATTGAGAGGGTGGAGAGAGGAAGGGGGGAACATCTGAACACTGCTTCACCATTTATGAAGCTTCTTCCTTGCAGGTAAGGAATGGTGGCTTAAACTCTGTGAATAGTGACATGTACGCTTTTTTTCTTATTTCTTTATTGGGGGACTTGATAGTAAATACAATAGTTTATACATGCATAACATTTATCAGTTTTACACACAACAATACAACTCCTGCTGGGTCTTCTGCCATCCTGTTGCAGGACCTGAACTCGTATGCTTTATTTGGCGGGCCACCACTTGGTCCTTATGGAAAACTTAAAAAGAGAAACACTTCTGAAAGTGGTGGCAGTTTTCCTTTTTCTTTCTTCCTTTATTTAAGTAAGTAATTTATTTTTTGTGGCACTGAGGCCTCACACATGCACAATGGCACTGCTTTCAGGCTGAGTCCTTTTTTTTTTTCAGATAAAGACAAAAAACACACACACACACACACACACACACACACATGGGGGCTACGAGGAGCAGCAGATCTATCTCTCTCCTCTCCTCTCCTTTCCCGGATCAACTAGGAATGCCAAAGGAGACCACCTGGGACCACAACAAGACAGGACTAGAACAACTACAGGAATCCACCAAATCACCAGTGAATGTAAACACACAGTGCTGGTGACAGAGAGGAGCCTAGGGAGAGACTAAGTGGCTGGTAACAGTCAGGTGGTTTACTAGTTGAGACACCACCTCCAGTCTGTTCCACCAACAAGGGGACAGCTGAAGGGAGGAGAGGACTCCCCAGAAACTCACCAAGTGCAACTCTGAGTCTCTTTCCATTGCTACTGCCCTCAGAATCTGGAGCAGCAGCAGGGAGGGACACCAGGGGACAGAGATCTATCCAGGAAACTCAGGAGAAGACCTATACCTCGGTGGCATAGCTGTGGGGCTGTGAAAGTCTCTTTGCATAACCACTGGAGTATCTCTGCCTCACCCTGCCTTATCTCTTGGTCAGGAGTAAGTGATTAAGCTAAGAAGTCTACTTATGGTTTAGAAGCCCTCAGGCTCCCATAGCCTACAGAGAAAAAAAAAAAAAGAGGCTTTTAAATCACTGAGCTCCAACTCAGGGATTAAAATACTATTGAAACAACTGTTAACTTCCACCACTGTGAACCCTTTAATTACCTTACTTAGACACAAGTCAATCCAGGAAATAGTGATCAGTAATTTGAAAAGTACTAAGAGAGGTAACTCATAACATAATATATAAAATGGGTAAACCAACAAGAAGAAATATTGGAGAAACTAACCAGGACAACAGTCCAGCTAAAAGCCCCCCAAAGGGTGAAGCACAAAATAATGAAATGAACATCCAAACATTAGATAAGGAAATAATCACAGAAGTTAGTAAAGAGTTTGCAAGAATTGTAATCAGAAATATAGGAAAAACAAATGAGACTCTGGAAGAAAACACTAACTATCTCAAGGTTATTAGAGAGCTGAAAGCTGAAATAGCTGAGCTAAGGACACAACTAGCTGAACAAGCTAAAACAGTATGAGAACAGGGAAACAAAACAGATGAACTCCAGAAAACAGTAGAGGGCAGAGAGAATAGAATCAATGAGGCTGAAGACAGAATTAGCAAGATCGAGGATGAATTAGAGACAACTAAAAAAGAGGTAAGAGATCTCAAAAAGAGATTAAGAGATGCTGAAAACAACAACAGAGACCTATGGGATGACTTCAAAAGAAACAATATACGCATTATTGGCATACCAGAGGAAGAAAGAGAGGGAAAGGAAGAAAGCATTCTCCAGGCCATAATAGCTGAAAACTTCTCTAGTCTAGACAACATCAAAGACATAAAGATTCAAGAAGCCCAGAGGGTCCCAAACAGAATTAACCCAGACCTAAAGACACCAAGACATATCATACATAGAATGGAAAGGAATAAGGATAAAGAAAGGATCCTGAAGGCTACAAGAGAAAAACAAAGAGTCACCTACAAAGGAAAACCCATAAGATTAGCAGCAGACTTCTCCACACAAACACTACAGGCTAGAAGAGAATGGTAAGATATCTATCGAGTGTTCAATGATCGAGTGCTCAATGAGAAAGGCTTTCAACCAAGAATACTATATCCTGCTAGACTGTCATTCAGACTAGATGGAGGCATCAAAACCTTCTCAGACAAGCAACAGTTGAAGGAATCAACTATCACCAAGCCTGGCCTGAAAGAAGTTCTGAAAGGTCTCCTATAAACAATCAGACGTCCATAAATAGGACATATATCAGAATACTCTAAAAATCTACAAGAATGGCATTAAAATATCTTCAATCTTTGATATCAATAAATGTCAACGGCCTGAATTCACCTATTAAAAGACACAGAGTAGGAAGATGGATCAGAAAAATACAACCCAACAATATGCTGTCTACAGGAAACCCACCTAAATCAACAAGACAAACACAGACTTAAAGTGAAAGGATGGAAAACTATCATACAAGCCAATGGCCCACAAAAAAGGGCAGGAACAACTATTCTCATATCTGACATGATAGACTTTAAAATAGATAAGATTTAAAAAGATAGGAATGGACACTACTTAATGCTCAGAGGATCAGTCAATCAAGAGGACTTAACAATTATTAACATCTATGCACCCGGTGAGAAACCATCTAAATACATCAAACTTCTACTGAAAGAGCTACAGCAATATATTAACAGCAACTCAGTCATAGTAGGGGACTTCAGCACCCCACTCTCTCAACTTGACAGATCATCCAGGCAGAAAATCAATAAAGACATAAGGGAGCTAAATGAAGAGATAGATAAACTAGAATTATTGGACATTTTCAGAGTCATTCATCCCAAGAAACTGGAATACACATTTTACTCAAATCCACATGGGTCATTCTCAAGGATAGACCATATGTTAGGCCACAAAGACAGCATCAGCCAATTCAAGAGCATTAAAATCATCCCAGGAATCTTCTCAGACCACAGTGGAATTAAGCTAACACTTATCAACAAAAGATTAGTAAGAGCCCCAAAATGTGGAAGATCAACAGTACACTACTTAACAACTACTGGGCCAAAGAGGAAATAAAGGAAGAAATCAAAATGTTTTGAGAGTTCAATGAAAATGAAGACACAAGCTATCAAAATATTTGGGACACAGCTAAGGCAGTTCTGAGAGGGAAGTTCATAGCTATACAAGTACACATTAGGAAACAAGAAAAAGCACAAATAAACAGCCTGATTGCACATCTTAAAGACCTAGAAGAAAAACAACAACAACAAAAGAACCCTAAAGCAACCAGAAGGACAGAAATCATTAAAGTTAGGGCAGAAATAAATAACATTGAGAATAAGAAAACCATACAAAAGATCAACGAATATAAATATTGGTTCTTCGAAAGAGTAAACAAAATCGACAAACCTTTAGCCAGACTGACAAAACAAAAAATGAAGAAGACCCAAATAAATTGGATAGTAAATGAAAGAGGAGATATCACAACAGACACCGCAGAAATTCAACATATCATGCGAGGCTTCTATGAAAACCTATATGCCACCAAGATAGAGAACCTGGAAGAAATGGACGAGTTCCTAGATACCTACCAACTTCCGAAACTAAGTAAAGAGGAAGTGGATAACATGAACAGGCCCATCACAGCTAATGAAATTGAAACAGTTATCAAAAATCTCCCCAAAAATAAAAGTCCTGGACCAGATGGTTTTACAAATGAATTCTACAAAACCTTCAAAGAAGAATGAATACCTCTACTTTTAAAAGTCTTCCAGAAGATTGAAGACACTGGAATACTCCCTGCCACCTTCTATGAAGACAACATCACTCTGATACCAAAAGCAGACAGGGACACAACCAAAAAAGCTAACTACAGACCAGTATCTATGATGAACATAGATGCTAAAATACTGAACAAAATTCTAGCCAACTGGATACAGCAGTATATTAAAAAGACTGTTCATCATGACCAAGTGGGGTTTATCCCAGGGATGCAAGGTTGGTTTAATATACGTAAATCAATCAATGTGATCCACCACATCAGCAAAAGCAAGACCAAAACCACATGATCATATCAATAGATGCAGAGAAAGCCTTTGACAAAATACAACATCCCTTTATGATCAAAACATTACAAAAAAAATGGGAATAGATGAAAAATTCTTGAAGATAGTGGAGTCCATATATAGCAAACCTACAGCCAACATCATACTCAATGGTGAAAAACTGGAAGCACTTCCACTCAGATCAGGTACTAGACAGGACTGCCCACTATCACCATTACTATTCAACATAGTGTTGAAAGTTCTTGCCATAGCAATCAGGCAGGAGCAAGGAATTAAAGGGATATAGATTGGAAGAGAAGAAGTCAAACTCTCCCTATTTGCTGATGACTTGATAGTATACACAGAAAAAACTAAGGAATCCAGCAAGAAGCTTTTGGAAATCATCAGGCAATACAGTAAGGTGTCAGGCTACAAAATTAACATTCAAAAGTCAGTGGCATTCCTCTATGCAAACACTAAGCTAGAAGAAATTGAAATCCAGAAATCAATTCCTTTTACTATAGCAACAAAAACAATAAAATATCTAGGAGTAAACCTAACCAAAGAAGTGAAAGACTTGTATCCTGAAAATTATGAGTCACTACTCAAGGAAATTGAAAAAGACAGAAAGAAGTGGAAAGATATTCCATGTTCATGGGTTGGCAGAATTAACATCATCAAAATGAATATACTACCCAGAGCCATATACAAATTTAATGCTATCCCCCTCAAGATCCCAAGCACATTTTTTAGGAGAATAGAACAAATGCTACAAATGTTTATCTGGAACCAGAAAAGACCTAGAATTGCCAAAACAATCTTGAGGAAGAAGAACAGAACTGGAGGCATCACACTCCCAGATCTCAAATTGTATTATAGGGCCATTGTCATCAAAACTGCTTGGTACTCTAAATGAATAGCCACACTGACCAGTGGAATAGAATTGAGAGCCCAGAAGTGAGCCCCCATACCTATGGACATCTAATCTTTGACAAAGGGGCCCAGACTATTACATGGGGAAAGCAGAGTCTCTTCAACAAATGGTGTTGGAAACAATGGCTTGAAACATGCAGAAGAATGAAACTGAACTACTGTATTTCACCAAATACAAAAGTAAATTCCAAGTGGATCAAGGACTTGGATGTTAGACCAGAAACTATCAGAAACTTAGAAAAAAATATTGGCAGAACTCTTTTCCGCATAAATTTCAAAGACATCTTCAATGAAATGAATACAATTACAAAGAAGACTAAGGTAAGTATAAACCTATGGGACTACATCAAATTAAAAAGCTTCTTCACAGCAAAAGAAACCACTACCCAAACCAAGAGACCCGTCACAGAATGGGAGAAGATCTTTACATGCCATACATCAGATAAGAGTTTAATAATCAAAATATATAAAGAGCTTGCCATACTCAACAACAAGACAACAAATAACCCCATCCAAAAATGGGGGGAGGACTTGGACAGAATATTCAATACAGAAGAGATCCAAAAGGCCGAGAAATACATGAAAAAATGCTCCAAGTCTCTGATTGTCAGAGAAATGCAAATCAAGACAACAATGAGATATCACTTCACTCCTGTGAGAATGTCACACATCAGAAAAGGTAACAGCAGCAAATGCTGGAGAGGGTGTGGGGTCAAAGGAACCCTCCTGCACTGCTGGTGGGAATGTCAATTGGTCCAACCTCTGTGGAGAACAGTCTGGAGAACTCTCAGAAGGCTAGAAATGGACCTACCCTATGACCCTGCAATTCTTCTCCTAGGGATATATCCTAAGGAACCCAACACATCCATCCAAAAAGATCTGTGTACACACATGTTCTTGGCAGCACAATTTGTAATAGCCAAAACCTGGAAGCAACCCAGGTGTCCAACAACAGATGAGTGGCTAAGCAAGCTGTGGTATATATACACAATGGAATACTACTCAGCTGTTAAAAATGGTGACTTCACTGTTTTCAGCTGATCTTGGATGGACCTTGAAAAAATCATGTTGAGTGAAATAAGTCAGAAACAGAAGGATGAATATGGGATGACCTCACTCTCAGGCAGAAGTTGAAAAACAAGATCAGAAAAGAAAACACAAGTAGAATCTGAAATGGAATTGGCATATCTCATCAAAGTAAAGATTCTGGGGTGGGTGGGTGGGTGGGGAGAATACAGGTCCAAGAAGGATTCAGAGGACCTAGTGGGGGTTGTATTGTTATATGGGAATCTGGGGAATGTTATGTTTGTACAAACTATTGTACTTACTGTTGAATGTAAAACATTAATTCCCCAATAAAAAAAAAAATAGTAGTAAAACAACACACACACACACACACACACACACACACAAAAAAAAAAAAAAAACAGAAAGGGAGGGAGAGATATCACAGAACTGTCCCACCCTTCAAGGAGCTTCTCCCAATGCCATGGTGCTCCCATGTGGTGCAAAGGATCAAATCTAGAGCTGTGAGCATAGTAAGGCCTAAACCATACATGGTAAGCTATTTCCTATACCCAAAGGTCATAGTATCTAAAGATAATTTCAAAACAGAGAGCAAAACAGAAATGTAAGTGATGAGCATTAGGTAGGTAGGGCTAGAGGCACCCTGGTCTAAGAAAGGACAGGATAAGAAAAAAATCAGAGAAATACATTTTTGGTACTTTTTTTCTTTTTTTTTTTTTTATTCCCTTTTGTTGCCCTTGTTGTTTTATTGTTGTAGTTACTGATGTCGTTGTTGTTGGATAGGACAGAGAGAAATGGAGGGGGGGAACAGAGAGGGGGAGAGAAAGATAGACACCAGCAGACCTGCTTCACCACTTTTGAAGCAACTCCCCTGCAGGTGGGGAGCCAAGGGATCGAACTGGGATCCTTCCATCGGTGTCTGCGCTTTGCACCACATGTGCTTAACCCACTGTGCTACTGACCGACTCCCACATTTTTGGTATTTTAAGCACAGGAAAAATTTTTCCTAAGGTGAGTGCAGTATGAAAATGTAGGCATAGGGAGTTGGGCGGTAGTGCACTGGGTTAAGCGCATGTGGTGTGAAGCACAAGGACCTGCTTAAGGATCCCAGTTTGAGCCCCCAGCTCCCCACCTGCAGGGGAGTCGCTTCACAAGCAGCAAAGCAGGTCTGCAGGTGTCTTTCTCTCCACCTCTGTCTTTCTCTCCTCTCTCCATTTCTCTCTGTCCTGTCCAACAATGAAGACATCAATAACAACAACAATAATAACTACAACAACAATAAAAACAAGGGAAACAAACAGGAAATAAATAAATATTTAAAAAAAGAAAATGTAGGCATAATCATAACAGGTAATGTTTCTTTTTTTTAATTATCTTTATTTATTAGATAGAGACAGCCAGAAATCGAGAGGGAAGGGGGTGATAGAGAGGGAGAGAGACAGAGAGACACCAGCAGCCCTGCTTCAGCTCTCATGAAGCTTTCTCCCTGCAGGTGGGGACCAGGGGCTTGACCCAGGTCCTTGAGCACTATAATGTGTGCGCTTAACCAGGTGCGCCACCACCTGGTCCCAACAGGTAATGTTTCTTTGTTTTTGTTTTTAATTAGCACATGAAAACATCACATTCAGTTCCTCAACTTGTTGAATAATACATCCACCTTAAAACATACCTTAAAAAGGAATGGTAAATAGAAAAATAAACAGAAAAGGTTATTTCAATTTTTAAATTAGGCACAAGTTGAAATCTCATTTCTTACCACTCACGACTGCCCATCTCCCATACTGCTTGATCAGATCTGCCCTGCTGACTAGGCGAGGGATAAAATGTAGTCTGACAAGGCTGTAGAAGTCACAGATGACGGTGATGCTTTTTCTAGCTGTATACCAGGCTCCAACCAAGGCTAGAGCTTCCATATAGCAATTGCAAGACCTAGCGATTTCCCTATACAAGAGGTAGAAGCTGTCAACAGCAGCCATGGCACCTACAGGCAGGAGAAAGAGACAGGTGGTCTGTGCTTAATAAGTGAAGGGAATAAGTACTGTTTGAGAAAAAACATTTGAAAACATCAGAGTCTGACAATTTTATTTTAAAGTAACAGTTGCTCTTCAAATGCATGTAGCCAGGAATCCAGCCAATGATGACCTCACTATTTAACATCTGTAACTTATAAATTCTTTTATTGAGGATTTTTAAATATTTATTTATTTTTGTTGCCCTTGTTTCTTTATTGTTGTAGCTATTGTTGTTGTTGTTGTTGTTGATGTTGTCATTGTTAAATAGGACAGATAGAAATGGAGAGAAGAGGGGAAGACAGAGAGGAGGAGAGAAGGATAGACACCTGCAGACCTGCTTCACTGCTTGTGAAGCAACCTCCCCTGGAGGTGGGGAACCGGGGGCTCTAACTGGGATCCTTCCCCCAGTCCTTGCACTTTGTGCCACATGCGCTTAACCCACTGCACTACCACTTATAAATTTCTTTCCTTCCAAAGAGACTAGTGAATATTAAACTTCCAACAGTTACCAAATTCCTGTTAAAATCCAAGCAGTGTGTTACATGTTATGAATACAGAGATAAACACAATATGCTTTGTGTCCTAAAAATAAAACAAAAAAACTCTAAGTTCAGTTCAAGGACAGGTAGAACCCACAACCCTACAGAAACAAAGAAAAAAAAAAAAAAGGTAATACTAAGATCTGGACTCCACCTCAAAGAATTTACAGTCCACCTGAGACAGAAGTAAGCTTGAATAACCTCTATTACCATTATAGTTCAACATAGATTATATTATGTATAAGTAATGTACAGAAATGCTTATTTCCAACAATACACCTTCCCCAAATGTGAAGAAATGGAGACCACCAGCTCATTAATTTATACACCATTATCTTTGCCTGGCCATTATTCTTACAGAAAAGTCAAATGCAACTCCTGTTAAGTATCCACAAAGCCGGGCCAGGCAGTGGTGCACCTGGCTTGAGTGCACATTACAATGCACAAGGATCCAGGTTCAAACCCCTGGTCCCCACCTGCACAGGGAAAGCTTCACAAGTGGTGAAGCAGGGCTGCTGCTGTCTCTCTTTTCCTCTTTCTCTATCTCCCCATTCCCTCTACATTTCTATCTCTATCCAATAAAATAATTTTTAAAAAGTATCCACAGAGCATATATGAAGCTACTAGTATGCCCCAAATACTATGACAAATGCTAACAACTCAAAGGTAAATTAAATAATTCTGTCTAGGAGAACACTGAACAAATACTTTGGAACTCTATAAACTGACATATGTGCTTGTAATCAGAGATAACCCTGAAGAAGCAGACAAAAGCCAGGCATAACCAAGCTGCTAAACTTCATCCTAGACTAGAGCAAGGGAGCCACTGCAGGCTGATCCTACTGTGTACCGTCTGTGAGGGGTAAACAAGAGCAGAACAGTCTGGGGAAATGATTCAACAGGACAATGCAGGACCTGCATCCCTTTGGTTGCTGGTTCAATTCCCAGGGCTACGTCTACCAAGTGGTGCTCTGGCTTCTCTCTCTCATGTGAAATTATCTATCCCATATAAAACTAATAAGACTTGTGAAAAAGAGCAAGACAGACCATAGTCAGGTTACAAGGAGTTCAAGTAAACACCAGCACAGGGACACAGGGACATGGCACTTAGTAGGTAAAAGGAGACAGATTTCAAGCCAAAAAGTATAAAAGTTCTAGCATATAAACATTTCTTATAGAAATATCATTTTTATTTATTTATTTTAAATATATATTTTATTTATTCTATTTTTACTTTAGAGAAAGAGAGGGAGAGAGACCGTCCTTAGAGTACTGCTCAGCTCTAGCTTATGGTGGTACAGGAGGTTGAACCCAAGACTTTGGAGTCTCAGGCATGGAAGTTTCTTTGCATTGTCATTATACTAACTCTCTCACCTATAAATCCCATTTAAAAAATTTTTTTAAAAATAGCTTAAACTAAAAAATACCCAATGGTAGAAGTGAAACTTATAGAAGCTTAAGTAAGAATGAGTGAACTCCCTCCAACTTTACTGCAAGGTAATTTGAGTTCAACAAAGTTTTCTCTTGCTGGTAAATAAACTAGCAAGAGAAAACAAAGTCACCACCCAATAGGCACCTGTTAGAGGATGAAAGTACACTGTGATAAAAGGCATGTCAACTAGTGAAAACTGCTGAACACATATACAGATAAGAATACAGCACAAACACAAACCAACTAAGCATATGAAAAAGTAGATAGGGAGTAAATTTCTTTCTCTCTTTTATTTTATTTTATTTTTATTGTTACTAGGATTATTGTTGGGGTTCAATGTCTGCACAATAAATCCACCACTCCTGGTGGCCACTTTTCTCCTTTATGTCTTTTGTTCCTTCTTTCTCTCTCTTCTTTCTCCTTTTTAGTAGACAAAAATTGAGAGGAAAGGGGAGATAGAGAGGAATAAAAACACTGTGACATTGCTTCACTTCTTTTTAAGCTTTCCCCGCGCAGGTAAGGACTGGAGACTTGAACTCAGCTCTTTGCACATGTTAATGGATGCACTCAACTCAGTGTGCCTCTGCCCAACCCTAAAGCAGTAAATTTATGGGAGTCGGGCTGTAGCGCAGCGGGTTAAGCGCAGGTGGCGCAAAGCACAAGGACCGGCATAAGGATCCCGGTTCGAACCCCGGCTCCCCACCTGCAGGGGAGTCGCTTCACAGGCGGTGAAGCAGGTCTGCAGGTGTCTATCTTTCTCTCCTCCTCTCTGTCTTCCCCTCCTCTCTCCATTTCTCTCTGTCCTATCCAACAACGACGACAACAACAATAATAACTACAACAATAAAACAACAAGGGCAACAAAAGGGAATAAATAAATAAAATAAAATATTTTTTTAAAAAAGCAGTAAATTTGTAAATATTCCCAAATAAGAAGTAATCTCTCAAGCAATAATCCTATATTGCTTTAGTTACTGAATGAATGGGCAACAAGCAAATGAAAAAAATGTTTCGGGCCACTGAAATAGCTCACCTGGATAGTGTACTGTTTTTTTTTAAATATATTTTTGTGTTTATATTTATTTATTTATTGAATAGAGACAGCCAGAAATCAAGAGGGAAGGGAGTGATAGAAAGGGAGAGAGACAGACACCTGCAGCCCTGCTTCACCACTTGCAAAACTTTCCCCTGCAGGTGGGGACCAGGGGCTCTCGAACCTGGGTCCTTGCGCATTATAACATGTGCGCTCAACCAGGTGTGCTACCACCTGTCCCCATAGTGTACTGTTTTGCATGTGCACAACTCAGGGTTGAGCCCAGCCCCCACTTCACTGAAGGAAGCTTTGGCTCTGTGATCTCTTTCACTTTCTGTGATCCTCTGCACTATGACTTTTCAAACAGACCATAACTAAAAGCTGGAAATAAAACTATGACCTGGAGGGCCAGTCAGTGGCACACCTGGTTAAGGGTATACATTACAATGTGCAGGGACTCAGGTTCAAGCCCCAGATCCCCACCTACAGGGGGAAAGCTTTATGAGTGGTGAAACAGGGCTTCAGGTCTCTCTATCTCTATCTCTCCACCCATCTCCTCCTCCCCACTGTTTCTCTGCTCTATCCAATAATAAATAAAATTTAAAATATATATATATATAAAAAATAAACTATGACCTAAAAACTGACACTTGGAATATTATGTCTACTCTAACAGGTGGACATAAAAGTACAATGTCAAAACACTGTTTTAAATAAAAAATTACATAATATATATCAATATTTAATGGGTTGAGCCCAGGAGGTGGTGCTATAAAAAAGGCATTGTACTCTCAAGCATGAAGTCCTGAATCTGGCCTCAGGCATCACATGTGCCAGAGCGATGGCCTGGTTCTCTCTTTTTCTGTCTCACACAGTAAATAAAATCTATTAAAAGGAGAGGAGGAGGGGGGACCTAATGGGTTACAGCCAAAGCAATAATTGGGAAAATTAACTGTACTAAATATTTATAATAAAGGACCATGAGGGAGTCAGGTGGTAGTTGGGTGGGCTAAGCTCAGGTGGTGCAAAGCACAAGGACCGGCATTAAGGATTCTGGTTCGAGCCCCCGGCTCCCCACCTGCAGGGGAGTCACTTCACACGTGGTGAAGCAGGTCTGCAGGTGTCTATCTTTCTCTCCCCCTCTGTCTTCCCCTCCTCTCTCCATTTCTCTCTGTCCTATCCAACAACAACAACATCAATAACAACAATAATAACTACAACAATAAAAAACAAGGGCAACGAAAGGGAATAAATAAATAATAAAATATTTAAAAAATAAATAAATAAAAGACCATCGAAACAGGAGGGAGCTCGGATACATTCTATGGATGGAATGATGTCATATTAAAAGGAAGCTGTGTAAAGGGAACTTTTCCTCTCAAAGAAATTTTTTTTAAATCTTTTAAGTATATATTTAAGGGGGACAGGCAGTGGCACACCCAGTTAAGCACACATATTACCATGCACAAGAATCTGGGTTCGAGCCCCAGCTCCCCATCTGGAGGGGGGCACTTCACAAGTGGTAAAGCAGGTGTGCAGGTGTCTCTCTTCCTCTCTATCTCTTCCTCCCCTCCCCGCCCCACCAAGAGTGGTGAATTCATAGTGCCAGCACCAAGCCCCAAAGATAACCCTAGTGACAATAAAAATAACTAAAACTATATATATATAATTGCCTGAGTTGTGCATATGGCAAAGCAGCACACTAACCAAGTGCTTTTGCGGGGCCAACATCTATCTCTCTCTCTATCTTTCTTTTCTTTCTTTTTTCCAAAGAACATGAACATTGCTAAGTAAAATTCTCAGGAAATATGCCTGGCTACAGAGGACTTTCAGATCGTTACATAAGTAATTAATTGCAGTGCTTCCTCTTACCTCCTCTCCACTTCTGGATTTTAAGGAACACACTGCTTTGTCTTCTCTCTGGGTCAACCTGTGAAGAACAAACAAAGTCCTTCTCTGTCTTCACAGCTCAGTGGGGGGAAAACTTCATATACAACTAAGACCAGTTTGCTTTCAATTAGCAATATGTAAAAAAATCTGATCTGGCCAAATAGCTCACTTGAATAGTGATCTATTTTGCTATGTGCACAACCAACGTTTGAACCCAGCCTCCACTACATTGAAGGAAACTTCAATGCTGTGGTCCCCCCTCCCCCTCTTGACCTCTTTTTCACTCTAAAAAAAAGCCAGAAAGAAAAAAAATTCAAATATGCTGAACCCCTTTACAGGCAGCAAAGCACAGCCTCATTTCAGGATGAGGCACACTGCCTGTGTGGAGAGTGGCTCAGCAGAATGTGCCCCCTTTTCCAGAAGCTTTCCACCTATTTATTATTGTTATTATTATTACTATTATTATTATTATTAGGGTTAGTGCTTTACAGTGCAATCATTGACATATGCATCCAATTTCATTATGTAATAGGGCTCCAAAGTTTTCTTCCTATCTCCCCTTCCTCTCCCTCTCCAAAGTCCTTTGCTTTGATGCAATAACCTCCTTTTCCAATTATTATTATCATTATCTTTATTTATTTACTGGATAGAGACAGCCAGAAATCAAGCAGGAAAGGGGTGACAAAGAGGGAGAGAGACAGACACCTGCATCACTGCTCCACCACTCACAAAGCTTTCCCCCTGCAGGTGGGAATTGGGGGCTCAAACCCAGGTCCTTGTGCATTGTAATATGTGCACTCAACCAGGATACCACCACCCAGCCCCCCCTTTTTTTTTAAAGCAGTGCTGGGAATGGCCTCAAGCCGCATGCTTATGTGACGCTGCTAAGCCACCTCACTGGCATGCATACACACACACACTGTCATCACGGGAACTTCACAGCTCCAGAATGACATTCAGATAGGGAGAAACTGTCAGTAACAAAGAGACAGAGAAAGAAAGAGTGAAAGAAACCAGTGTGGTTCAAACCTGGGTTGCACATTTGGCAACACAATACACTTCCCCAATGAGTTATTTTGCTGACCCTTCATTTTCCATTCTCTATTTCTTTGAGAAGGAGGAGAGAAAGAGAGGCAGACACAGAGAAGAAACACCACAGACACAGAGAAGAAACACCACCATCCACAGAACATCCATCCCCATACTCACTGTCATGGTGCCAGCGCTCAAACCCAAGACCTCACACACAGTAAGATGTGAGCTGTCTCCTGGCCCCCAGAATTTCTCTTAAGAAACATTTCAGAGAAGAGACAAAGCAGTTCACAGGACTTAGAGAAAGAAACACAGCACTCTCACAGATACAGGGCTGGTGGCTGAGAGGCCAGCCTCTCCATCTCCCTGCTCCCTAGGCTCTGAGCCGCCTCCCACCTGTCCTGCAAACCACTTCTCTCCACTCCACCCCCTGGTACATTTGAACCATACAACTGCCACCACTTGTCATGAATCTTCTGAACTCCTGTTTAAAAATCTGTAGGCTCACCTGGGCTGGGGGAGTGGGCAGGAACAGCCCTGAGGTCAGGAAGTGGGAGGGACTCTCAGGAGGACTGAAGGAAGGGTGTGTGTGTGTGGGGGGTACTGTTAACTCTCTCCCTAGAAGCCACCCCACTTGGGCTAAACACTCTCCCTCATCTCTCCCCCTCCAGCACTTCATCCACCTTCCCTGACAGGGCACTGCCAGCCCAAGCTTCAGTTTCACAGGCTCTTTCTGTCCATACAGCATGCAGCCATGCAGCTCTGTCCCTACACACTATCTTCCTCCTCCACTTGGGAGGAGACTGACTCCCAAACTCCTCTAAACCATCACAGGAAGAAAGTCCTCGTGTGCAAAGCCTACCAAGACCTCCTGCTCAGGTTAGGGGAAGAGTCTGAATGGAAAGCATGGAGTCAAGGGTCTTCTATCTGGTTTCCCACATTGTGCAAAGCTGTGGATTCACTAAGGCAAAACTAAGAGTAGGTGAAATAGCTCACCTTGACAGTGTGCTGATTTTCCATGTGCTTGATCCAGGTTCATGCCTGGCCCCTCAAAGCATTGAAAAAATATTCAGTGTTGTGAGGTCTCTCCCCACTTCTATCTAAAAAATGCAGATAAATAAAAAGGTAATACTTGGAGACAATGAGACATCTCAGTGCCTGAGAACACAGGACTTGCAGGCCTGAAGTCCCAGGTTTGATTCTTGGCACCAGTACACGCCAGAGATGAGCTGTATTCTGTTCTCTCTCTCATAAAAATAAATGAGAGAGGCCTGGGAGGTTGCACAACATATACAGTGCCTGACTTGCAAGCATAAGGTCTTGAGTTCAACTCTCAGCAACTTAAAAGATAAAATAAAATAAAGTAAAATAAAATAAAATAGGGTCCAGGTGGTGGCACACCCAATGGAGTGCACATTACCATGTGTGAAGACCTGGGTTCAAATCCTCAGTTACCACCTACAGGAGGGAAGCTTTACAAGCAGTAGGGAAGTGCCAGAGGTGTTTCTCCTCCATCTCTTTCTCGCTCTCTGTATCTCACCCTTTATCAAAGAAAAAAAGCAGACCACTGGCAACAGTGGAATCATTGTCCAGGTACAGAACCCCAGCAATAACACTGGTAGCAATAAACAAACAAACAAACAAATAAATAAATAAATAAATAAATAAAAAATATATTGCAGCCAGAACAGTAGTAATGTTATAGAATTTTAAATGTATAAGCATGAGTCCTGAGTTCAATTCCTAGGATAACAAAATACACCAGAAGGCTGCTCTGATTCTTTTTATTTCATGAGAGAAAAATAGATAATAATAATAATAACAGTAGTAACAAAAACCGAGGCACTAGAGGTCCCAGGTTAAATACCTGGCACCACCATAAGCCAGAGCAGAGCTGTGCTCTGGTAAATAAAATAAAATAAAATAAAATAAAGTATTATAAAAATAAGTAAAACTTGGGGGCTGGGTGGTGATGCACCTGGTAGAGCACATATATCACAATGTATGAGATTCCAGGTTTAAGTCCGCAGTCCTTTCCTGCAAAGGGGACGCTCCACATGTAGGAGAACATTGTTACAGGTCTCTCTCTTTCTCTCTCTCTCTGTCCTTCCCTCCCTATGTCTCATCTTCAATAAAAAATTATCATAAAAAATGGATCTACCCTATAATCCTGCAATTCCACTCCTGGGGCTATATCCTAAGGAACCCAACACACCCAGCCAAAAAAATATGTATACACATGTTCTTAGCAGCACAATTTGTAATAGCCAAAACCTGGAAGCAACCCAGGTGTCCAACAACAGATGAGTGAGTGGCTGAGCAAGTTGTGGTATATATATATATATATATATATATATATATATATATATATATATATATATATATTTAATGGAATACTACTTAGGTATAAAAAATGGTGACTTCACCGTTTTCAGCCAATCTTGGATGGAGCTTGAAAAATTCATGTTAAGTGAAATAAGTCAGAAACAGAAGGATGAATATGGTATGATCTCACTCTCAGGAAGAAGCTGAAAAACAAAATCAGAAAAGAAAACACAAGCAGAACCTGAAATGGAATTGGCGTATTGCACCAAAGTAAAAGACTCTGGGGTGGGTAGGTGGGGAGAATACAGGTCCAAGAAGGATGACAGAGGACCTAGTGGGGATTGTATTGTTATATGGAAAACAGGGAAATGTTATGCATGTACAAACTACTGTATTTACTGTGGAATGTAAAACATTAATTCCCCAATAAAGAGATTTTATAAATTATCATGAAAAATAAGTAAACCTTAAATCTATATTTGGAAAGCAACACCAAAACACTGAATTTCTTCACAAGCAGTGGAGCAATACTGCAGGTATTTCTGCAAGTAAATTTCCTCTGTCTCTCTCTCCCTCTTACTGTCTTCCACTTTTTATCAGAAAAAGAGGAAAATGATTATTGGTAATAGTGGCATCATGCAGGCTCAGAGCACCAGTGATAACCTTGGTGGCAAGAGGAAAAAAATTAGTTCTAATGTCTGTACAATCTACCTGGAAAGCTTTGTTTTCTGTTTTGTTTTATTTTTCCCCCTTTGGATAACTAAAATATCAATGAATAAGATGAGAAGTAAAGGAAAAGAGTAAGCCTGAACAAAAGAGGAAAAGGGCTACCTACTGCTTGTTAGGTGTTTTCTTCTTTGACAGGGTGTGATCACAAAACACTGAAAGTTCAAGCTCTTAGGCAAACCCTGGGCTCTGGGTGATGATGAGTTCTCAGTGCAGTTTTATCCATTGAAACCCACACAAAAATGCTGTGGGAAGATTATGATCAGTTCAAAGGAGCACAGCCACCTTTTTGGATCATAAGTGCTGTAGCTTTAACATTCTCCTGACCTACAAGTTTAGCTGACTTAACCTTGCATTGAAAAGGCAATCAAATCAAGTAGCAAAATCTTCTGGAACCAGGAGTTTGGAAGAAAAGTCTTAACTGAAACACATGTACTACTGAGCTATCCAACTGAATGGCATAGGAAGAGAAAAGTGAAAGAACATCTGAACAGTCAAAGTGTTTTTAAAGATAGTAAAGCAGATGCAGTAAGAAAAAAGAGTGAAAGCTACTCCAAACAAAAGGCAATGTGGCTGGCTAAATAATGGGTGCCTGAGAGGTCCACATCTGAATCACCAAACCTTGCACATATGTCCCTCAAAGAGCACAAGGGACTTTGCAGATGTGATTAGGGTAAAGATTTGGAGATGAGGAAATGAGCCTGGATTATCCAGGTGGATTCGATATGATCCCATGTCCTTATACTGGGACGAAGCAGGGTCACAGAAGGAGATGAGAATGAACAGCAGAGGTCAAAGAGAACGTGTGATATGAAGATGCCAGGCTGCAGTAGAGGAAGATGGAGACAGGGTTGAAGGAATGCAGGCTTTCCAAGAAGTTGACAATGGCAAGGAAACTTACCTCCCTGGAGCTCTCAGAAGGGATGCAGTCTTGCTGACATTGTAATTTTAGCCCCACGAGACTAATTTCAGACTTCTGACTTCAGAAGTGTCAGAGAGTACCTTGGTGCTGTTATAAGCAAACTAAGTTTGTTACAGCAGTCATGGGAAATTAAGGCACCTGGAGAGATGGCTGGTTGGATGAATAGTTAGTCTATCTTTTATCTCATTTATTTAACCATAATAACACTGCTTCTGCTGCTGTTGGGGGATTAAGCCTGGCACCTTTGGTGACTCAGATATGGCCATTATGTTATCTCCCCAGCCTAGTCTTTGTCTAGCTTTTACCACAGTAAAGGACAAGTTACAAGTTTTGCAAAAGCTTTCAAATAAAAAACCTTTTAGAATATTCAAAAATCTTAGTAGCCTATGTGACCTCTGCTTCCCTGTAGATCTGAGCTCACATTCTGTGGTCATAAGTAGGAACGTTCCAAGCTGCCCCAATATCAGGACCCATCTTCCTCAGGTGTAGCATAGAGTATATTGTCCAGCCTCCCTTTGGAGAATGGAACATTCTCTACCATTGTTGATCCAAGTTGATGGCAAGGTCCTATGGGGGCCCACAAAGGGGTCTATTGTGTTGTTCCTGAGAGGAATGACCGGTAACAAAGGAGAGAGGGATTTATTCGAGGTCTAGGCCCATCATGTCTGTTTGGGAATCTCAGGACTCCCCAAATAGGGCCCCAGCTGATGGGGTGGCCTGATAGTGACTAAATATGGGCCCCAGATCACATCAGATCAATGGGGTTTTCAGTCAACAATATTTATACACCTTTCCCATATTTGGAAGCTACTATTTTCCCTGATTCAGCTTTCTGGTCCAGAAGCCAGCCATGACATCACCTCCGCAGACAGTAATTTCAGGCTCAGGAAAAAAAAAAAAAAAACCACTAGTATAGCCACAGGCCGTTTGGAATACAACTAAAATATGCCTACTAGCTATCTACAAAATGAAGAACCCCCAAACTCTTCATCTGCACTATTCTAGCCTTTAGGTCTATGATTGGTCAACAATTTGTTTGGCTTTGTATGTTAACTCTCTTTTCAACCACCTGGTTCCAGATGCTAGCATGATGCCGACCAGACTTCCCTGAGACGACCCCACCAATGTGTCCAGGAGCTCCACTTCCCCAGAGCCCTTCCCCACTAGGGAAAGAGAGAGACAGGCTAGGAGTATGGATTGACCTGTCAACACCATGTTCACTGGGGAAGCAATTACAGAAGCCAGACCTTCCACCCTCTGCATCCCACAATGACCTTAGGTCTATACTCCCAGAGGGTTAAAGAGTAGGAAAGCTATCAGGGGAGGGGAGGGGATGGGATGCAGAGTTCTGGTGGTGGGAATTGTGTGAAGTTGTACCCCTCTTATCCTATGGTTTGGTCAATGTTTCTTTTTTATAAATAAAAAAAAAAAGAATATTCAAAAATCAGGAAGGAGCCGCAGAGGTGCTCAAATGTTGGACTGAATGGGGGTGAGGGGAGCCTGAGATGAGCCTTGTCATCCTCATGAACTCCATCTAGTACTGTCCCACTTCTCAGTAAGTAAGGCTTTCTTTCAGAGTCTGTATCTGTGCTGCTCTCAGCATTAGAATCTGACCTGTCCTTCCTCACCCAGTTCAAGTCAACACCAACACTTGCTGACCAGTATGGATGACAAATGAGGCTCAGGGGTAAGGGTGATTCTTCCCTTGTGATCACACCCACCACCTCTCCCTAAGTGATCACATTCACCACTTCTGAGTTCCCTTCTTTTACCTTCTCCGCTCTACATTCTATTTATGGGTTTAAACTGTCTCGTGTGAGTACATCACAGTTATGTTGTGTATGAACACACTACAATTCACAAATCCGTTATATTATCGATGGGCACTAGGTTGTTTTTGTTTTTCTTACAGGAATTATAGTGCTGCCACAAACATCCCTGTGCCCACATGTGCATAGCTTTCTGGGAGAGTTATACCTGAGTTAAACTGCTGGGCACAGATGGCACATTCAACTCAACACTGCTACAGCACCCAACTAACTCAAAGGCCTGCCTGCAGCATCTGAGAGTGTGACACACGCCTCTCCTCTAAGTCGGCATCTCAGATGGCTGCCCTGCCCACAGGTGGGGTATGGGAGTACAGTATTATTTATGTACTTCTATTTCCCTACTTACTAATAAGACTGATTGACATCCTGTTGATTTTATGTGCTATCTTTACTCATCTAAGACAAATCTTTACCTAGCTTTTGCCTTTTTTTTTTTCTTTCGTATTCCTTCAAAATTTTAAGGATTCTTTCTATAGTCTAGATATATTTCTACTTTTGCCTACAGTGTTTCCAATGAACTGTTATAATTTTAGTAGAGTCAATTTTTATCAGTTCCTTTGTGGTTTGTGTTTGTTGTATCTTATTTTAGAAATTCTATCTTAATCTCAGGCCATAGATATTTTCCTATAAGTATGAGCAATTTTACTTTTTAGAGTTAAGCCTTTTGTCTTCCTGTAGCCTGATGATGAGAGGCTGAGATCCTAACCACCTTCATTCAATATTCCTCCTCAGCATCTGACATAGTGCTATGTAAACAGCACTTATGAAAAACTGCATTGCATTCAGAGCTCAAGTTTCACTAGTGAGAAGGAAAAATTTAAGAAGCTTCTCAAACTCTGCATCAGCACTCTGACAAAGTTATTATTGGTGAATCAACAGCACTTGGAATTTCCTTACCCTTCTTAGCCAACTTTTGGTGTATCACTAAGCTGAATTTATAGTGGAAATGCGTGAAAAGAGCACAATATGAGAGAGCTTATCCAGCAGCCAGTGCTCCTCAGCTTCAGATCCCCATTTGCACAGCAGGAATTAAAATACTAACAGCAGGCTAGCAAAATAGCTCACTTGGCTAGTACACTGCCATGTGCACGACTCAGGTTCAAGTCTGGCCCCCAACACACTGAAGGAAGATTTAGTGCTATGGTTTCTTTTCCTCTCTTGCTCTATCAGGGGCGAGTGGGGGAGAAGGGGAGCCACACAAGCAAGCAAACAAGCAAGAGGAATAACAGCAACCCACCCCTAGGCAATATTTAAGACAACAAAAACTTGCATATCTAAATTCATACTGTCATTATTTACAATATCTAAGAAGTGGAAACGAACCAAACTTGTGTCCATTAGTACACAAATGATTAACAAAATGTAGTATATCCATAAAATAAAATATTAGTCAGTAAAAAACATTGAAGTATCTATTCACCACTATACAGATAAACTTTGGTGAAGAAAATGAGACATGAAAGGTCACATATGTGACTCGATTTTTATGGAATATCCAAAATAGAAAGAACCAGAGACAGTAAGTTAGAGTAGCCGGGGGGAGAGATTGACTGTTAACAGAAATGAGATTTTATTGGAGCACATTTAAGAAATAGAAGTAAGATCATATACATACACGGTGAGTACTTTTTTTTTTTTTTTTTAACCAGATGACTGCTCAGTTCTGGCTTATGGTGGTGCTAGAAATAAAAACTTAGGATGGGAAGTCAGGCGGTAGTGCAACGGATTAAGCGCACATGACACAAAGCACAAGGGCTGGCGCAAGGATCCTGGTTCCAGCCCCCGGCTCCCCACCTGCAGGGGAGTCGCTTCACAGGCGGTGATGCAGGTCTGCAGGTGTCTTTCTCTCACCCCCTCTATCTTCCCCTCCTCTCTCCATTTCTCTCTGTCCTATCCAACAACAACGACATCCACAACAATAATAACTACAACAACAATAAAAACAACAAGGGCAACAAAAAGGAAATAAATATTAAAAAATAAACAAAAACTTAGGACCTTCATCTGGGGTCCTAGTCAGGGAACCCTGGGACTTTCACATAGATATGGGCCTAGATCCCTCTCTCCACTGTCGCTGGTCATCTCCATCAGGAACAGTATTGTGGACCCACTTGTGGGCCTCTACAGGACCTTGACCTTGACAATGCTGTGGACTGCCCTACTCTCTGAAAGGAGGCTGGGTCAACATACTCTGCCACTCGAGGAAGACAGGTCTTGAAATGAATGCAGCCTAGATCATTCCTAGATATGACCACAGAATGTGAGTTCAGACATAGAGGGATGCAGAAGTTACACAGGCTCCTGTGCTGAATATGGGTCCCAGATCAAATAGATGGGGTTTACGGTTAACGGCATTTATATACTCTTCCCATATTTGGGAGCTACTCTCTTCCATGATCAGCTTTCTAGTCCTATTTCCAACTCTGACACCATCTGTCCAGACAATACCTTGAGCTCACCTGCATGGTAGCTGTCAGGCTCATGCAAAAATTAGTTCAGTCACAAGCCCCTTGGAATATACCTAAAATAGACTTACAGCTTTCCCAAAATGGAGATCCAAAATCTCATCTGCTCTATTCTTACCTTTAGGTTCCTAATTATTAAACATTTTATTCTGCTTTATATCTTAATGATTTTTCAGCCACCAAGTTGCAGATGGTACTATGATGCCAACCTGACTTCCCTAGGCAGATGACCTCACCAATGTGTCCTGGAGCCCCACCTCCCCAGACCCCTGCCCAACTAGGGAAAGACAGAAACAGGCTGGGAGTCCGGATGGATCTGCCAACACCCATGTTCAGTGGGGAAGCAGTTATAGAAGCCAGATCTTCCACCTTCTGCAACCCATAATGATCCTGGATCCATACTCCCAGAGGGATAAAGAATAGGAAAGCTTTCAATAGAGGGGAGGGTATATGGAACTCTGTTGGTAGGAATTGTGTGGGATTGTACCCCTCTTATTGATCATTATTAAGTAAAAATAAATAATAAAAAGAAAAAAGAACTTGGGACCTTAGAGCCTCAGGCATGAAAGTTTTCTCCCATCCAAGTGCTAACCCTGCTTAGCTTCCAAGATCAGATGAGATCGGGCATGTTTAGGGTGGTATGGCCATAGACAGGCATGAAAGTTTTCTGCATAACCATTATATTGTCAACCAGGCCAGAGTACACTGTTAAATGGCTCAAATGGTGAGTTTTATGATAAATTTTTATCTCCAAAGTCTCTACTTAAATAACAATCACCATAGTGATTTTAAAAGCCAGGAGATGGTTCACCTGGTAGAAAGCACACATTACCATGCACAAGGACCCCATTCATGTAGCTGACCACCACAGGGGAGCACCTGCTTGCGGGAAACTTCATGGGCAGTGGAGGGGTGCTACAGTGTCTCTCCTCTCTTGTCTCTATCTAAAAATGAAGGGGAAAAAAAAGACAATAAACTCCATGGAGTCATTAAAGCAGCAATCCTCAGTGATAATATTGGTGGACAAAGAGAGAGACTCTGAAGAGAGAATTTTGGATTCAAATCTCAGCTATTTATTTACCAGTGCACTACTCAGCTCTGGCTTATGGGGACTGAACCTGGGACTTCTGAGTTACTTTAGACTTCTGAGTCTAAAGTAATACAATTAGAGCACTATTATGATATCTTCTCTGCCTGTATTGTCTTTCATTTTTACTTCTGGGACAGAGACAGAGAGGTAGAGATAGAGAGATAGGGTTGTGTGTGAGTGAGAGAGAGAGAACACAGCACTGAAGCTTATTTCAATGTACTGGGTTTTGGGCTCGAAGCTGGCTGGCATACATGGCATAACAACGTAGTGAGCTATTTTGTCTGCGCTCAGCTCTCTATTAAGAATAGAATGTCCGGAGTCAGACAGTGGTGCAGTGGGTTGAGCGCAGGTGGTGCAAAGCTCAAAGACCCGCATGAGGATCTTGGTTCGAGCCCCTGGCTCCCCACCTGCAGGGGAGTCGCTTCACAGGCGGTGAAGCAGGTCTGCAGGTGTCTTTCTCTCCCCTTCTCTGTCTTCCTCTCCTCTCTCCATTTCTCTCTAACCTATCCAACAACGATGACATCAGTAACAACAACAATAATAACTACAACAAGGGCAATAAAAGGGAATAAATAAATTAATATCTTTAAAAAGAGTAGAATGTCTTGGGTGCAGGTGAAAGTACTTAGCTTCTCCTGACATCACCTATAAACAGGAATTACCGCTCCAGCCTCTAAGTGAGAAATCAATGAAGTAATACAATTAGAGCACTTAAGACAGTGTCTGGGATACAAGTGCTCATGCCCCTTGGCAGTTGGTCACTAGATTCAGAGTCCCTCAGCTTCTGGGGGTCAGCATGATGCAAAAAACTAAGTGCTTACTTCAAATATTTCACTCATCTCTTTCCCACCTTAAATATATCAACCCCAGTCTACTGATGAGAGCACGGGCTTCCTTCCAGGGGCTTCTCTGTCAGACCCAGGGCCCTCACTCCTTCACCCCAACCCCTCACCCCCAGCCTCTGAACCCGGCAGTAAATCAGTGAGCAGGACTGCAGATCAAGGTCTAACAAAGCCAAGAGCTCCACTCAATCCCAACGGGCCACAGGGAAACTGGGGTGGATGGTAGAGGGGTGCTTCCAGGGGTAGCACATCAGACCAGGTCACCCCCACAGCTAATAAGGGGTAGGTCTCTCGAGGTCCAGCAAAGATCGAGAAGATCTATTAAGAATGGATCAAGGTCTGTCAAAGTCCAGAGCCCGGGCTGCTGGCCTGTCTTGCTGAGACTCTCCCTCCGTGCTGAACCAACCCCATGATGCTGAACGCCCCCTCCGGGAGGGCCTCGAGTTAGAGGCTGCAGGTGCCAGTGTTGAGGGTCAGCCCGCGCGGCCCAGTGCGTCCCATGCAGGCCCCGCACGGGCCCGGGACAGCGGCGCCCCCTTTTCTCCAGAGCCGCGTTCAGAGTGACACCTCAACCCCGCCCACCGGCCCCTCCAGAAAGGGGCGCTGACAAAGGGGGTGACAGCCAGGGCCTCTCTGGAGCCCCGCGCCGCATCGGGTATGCGGGGTGGGTGCGGCCCCGAAGGCCCAGGGACCGGAGATCCCGGGGTGCGCCGATGTGGCGGGGGGGGGGTGAGTGCTGCGGAAGGGGCTTTTGGGATTTGGGGTTCAGAAAGAGGGGCGCAGGGGGCGGAGTTCGGGAGACCGAGAGAGTCAGGGTTCCGGGTAAGCCCTGCGCGCGTCCTGAGGGCGTGGCTGAGCGCAGAGCTGGGCTCAGGAGGGAACGCGGGGGGCGCGGTACCTGCAGCTGCGGCGTAGTCTCCAGAGCCGCTCCCGCCAGATCAACGCGGCCGCCGCCCCCGTCACCGCGGACCAGACGCGCCCCACGTGACCTGCGCGCGCAGGAGGCGGAGCCACGGCGGGGTCCGCCTCACCCCCCCCTCCCGCAGGGCGAGATGCCCACCCGAATGCGGCTGCGCGGTGGTTGCCGTGGAAACCCAAGATGCGTTGAGCTGCCAACGGCGCGGGCACCACAGGGGCGAGCGGAAGGAGGGTTGGGCGGCTCGCCGGGTGTCCTAACCGCTGCGGCCTTCTGTATTTCCACTGGAAATATGCACCCCGACGCCTCGCACCCCGCGGCGGAGCAGGACTGCGTGCAGAAGCCGGTCGTAGAGGAGTGCGCGGGCGACCACAAGCAAGCAGCCCCCCAGGGCTGCAAGGAAGGTGCCTGAGGCCGCCCCAGGGGATCGGGGACGGGGGCGGGGCTGCTGCGCACACCCGGCTGCTGCAGCTCATGGCCGCCCCCAGTGCACCCCCGCCGGCGCCGGGAGCAGGCAGCTGCCCCTGCGTTAGGCACATCTCATCCGTTCCACACGGAAGAGGAAACCCTTTTCATTCTGCAGGTGCTGAGGTGCTAAGGTCACATCCAATGCAGCACGATAAGCCAGAACTGAGCAATATGCGGGTTATTGGGAGGAAAGAAACAAAACAAAACAAAACTTAATTGCTTCTCTGTTGCGTGTGCGGCAAAAGGGAGCCTGGCCTTCATTATCCTGAAATAAGCTTTGGTGCTGTAGTCTCGCACACCCTCTCTCTCTGTTCATCTGCCTCTCTCTAAAATAATAATAATAATAACAATAATAATAATAATTAGACCTGGGAAGTGATGGAATGGAAACTTACCATGGGAGAGTTTTCATTGAGCAAGTAAAGATGTACTTGCTTTGTGTTTCATTTATTTGTTTATTAGATAGAAGCAGAGGAACTGAGAAGGGAGAGGGAGATAGGACTGCTTGCAGAAGCCGGGCATGGAGGAGTGAAAGGGAAAGAGGCAGACACCTGCAGCTCTACTTCATCACTTGTGAAGCTTTCCCCCTGCAGGTGGGGCCCAGGGGCATGAACCCTGGTCCTTGCACATTGTAATGTGTATGCTTAACCAAATGCACCATCATTAAGCCCCCGATTCCATTTTATTTAACCCAGTTCTTCTTCTTCTAGCGTTTGCCCTTCTTCTCCAGAAGGCCAGTCAACAGCGTCAGGTTGAGCCTGATGTAAAGTTTCAAGACCTCCTTTGAATCTGGAGAGGTGGCAGTCGTAGACTATGTGGGTCATAGTCTGTCTGGAGCCGCAGGGGCAGTTCTGGTCGTCTCTGGCTCCCCAGCGATGGAACATAGCGTTGCACCGGCCATGGCCTGTTCGATAGCGATTGAGGAGGGCCCAATCATAACGTGTTAGGTCAAAGCCGGTTGACGCTTGCAGGGGTCTGTGATGAGGTGTTTGTTCTTTACCTCAGCTGACTGCCAACTCTGTTTCCAAGTCAACAAGTATATTTTGAGCATCCATGCAAGGCTGCTTGAGGGGTTCTATAGAAAGAACTATATACTCTGTGAAAAAAAGGACCAGAGCTCTTCAAGCTGTATTTAGACATCAGCTGTGTAACTGACCCACTTTGTGGGTATTGGCCTAGGGTTAACCTTTCTGAACCCAGTCTCTTGGTCTGCAAGCAAGAATAATTATGCAGGCTATACAGGGAATTATCAATACAGATTCCTGCAACTAGTGGGCCAGTTTTGCTATTTGCATAGTCAATTAAATATTGTGTATTATCTATCACCTTTAAAAATTGTATTCACACTCACCTGGTGTCTTTTGTAGTTGACATTGGACACAGAAAGAAAGTGTTAGGCTCAATCCCACAGCGTTTAGTATTGCTCAGTGGACCAGAGAACACAATAAAGAGCAGTAGTCAATAGTCCTTTATATGAACTGGTCAGTTTTGACTGATATTTTTAAATGGTTGAATGTCTCCTTTAATTGTTAAAGATTGTTTGTTTATAGGGGTGGAGAGAGAACCAGAGCATCACTCCAGCACATATGATGCTGAAGATCAAATTCAGGAGCTCATGCTTGAGAGTCCAATACTTTATCTACTGCATCACCTCCCAGGCTGCTTTACTGAATGTTTGCCCAAAGCATCCCCACTATGTTTGTTTCTTCTGTAGTTTTCTTAAGATTTTTTTTTTCAGAAAAACACAGGTGACTTGAAAAAAATTTCTGAGTAGATGGAGTGCTAGACTTGAAAGCATGAAACCCCAAGTTTGATCCCCCCAAACATAGAAGAGTGACTCTCTGGCTTCCATCTCTCTCTTTCTCTGTCTTATGTAAACATTTTCCATATGTAGTAAAGTTTTTTTTAAAGAACAGAAGACATTATAACAACCACTCATATATTGCCAACAATAGTTGAAGATGATTCATGTCATATTTGTTTGAATCCTTTTTTAATGAAAGAAATAAAACATTAACTGGGGAAAATAAACAACCCCAGAACATTAGCTGGGGATATACCATAATATTTTTTTCTTTTGTTATTTAATAAAGACCAAAAGATTGTAAGATAACATGGGATATAATTCCACACAGTTCCCACCAACCAGAGTTCCATATCCATATATATATATATATATATATATATATATATATATATATAGGTATATATATTTATTAATGTATAATGATTTTTAAAACATACTCTCATGCCTGAAACACCAGAGGACCTAGATCCACTGTGCCACCTCCCAGACTCCTGTGTGTGTTCTTAACATATAGCATAGATTTGTGAGTTTTAATTCACTTAATGGTATCTTGTGTTTGTTATGAAACTTGCTCTTTTCACTCCACATGTTTCTGAGAATTATTATTTTGGATTTCCAGTGCATTTTATTCCAAATCAGAACAATATTCCATTGTTTAATAAGTCCCTATGGTGGACATTTATATTGTCAACAGTTTTTGACATTTACAAAGAATGCAGAGATAAATATCTTTGTATGTCTCCCTGCGTCCCAGCACAAGAGTGTTTATAGAGGATCTGTGTAGAAGAAAACTTTTCAAAGCTCTTATAAATGCTTTAAAGATTGATTTTAGAGGAATACCAAAGGAGACCACCTGGGACCACAACAAAACAGAACTAGAGCGACTTCATGAACACACCAAATCAGCGGCGAGTGCAAACACATGTGGCTCATGGACAGCGAGGAGCCTAGGGAGAGAGTAAGTGGCTGAGAACAGTCCGGCATTTTACCATTCGAGACACCATCTCCAGTCTGTTCCACCAACAAGGGGACTGCTGAAGGGAGAAGAGGACTCCCCTGAGACTCACCAAATGCAACTGTGAGTCTCCATTGCTACTGCCCCCAGAATCTGGAGCAGTGGCAGGAAGGCCTTGTGCTGACACTAAGGGACAGAGAACTAACCAGGAAACTCAGGAGAAGATCTATACCTAAGTGGCCTAACTGTGAGGCTGTGAAAGTCTCTTTGCATAACCACTGGATTATCTCTGTCCCACCCTGCTTTATCTCTTGGTCAGGAGTCAGTGATTAAGAGAAGAAGCCTACTTACAGTTTAAAATCCCTCAGGCTTCTATATCCTACAGGGAAGAAAAAGAACAAAAGAGACTTTTAAGCCATTGAGCTCCAACTCAGGGATTAAAATACTATTGAAACAACTGTTAACTTCGCAGCTGTGAACCCTTTAATAACCCTACTTAGACACAAGTCAATCCAGGCCAAGAGTGATCAGTAATTTGAAAAGTACTGAGAGAGGGACCTCATGACATACTATATAAAATGGTAAAACCAATAAGAAGAAACACTGGAGAAATGAACCAGGACAAGAGTCCAGTTAAAAGTCCCCCAAAGGTTGAAGCACAAAATAATGAGGTCAATATCCAAACACTAGTTAAGGAAATAATCACAGAAGTGAGCAAAGAGTTTGAAAGAATTGTCATCAGAAATGCAGAAACACTGATTGAGACCCTGGAAGAAAACACTAATTATCTCAAGGTTATTAGCTGAAATCTGAAATAACTGAGCTAAGAACACAACTAGCTGAACAAGCTAAAACAGTATAAGAACAGGGTAACAAAATAGATGAACTCCAGAAAATAGTAGAGGGGAGAGAGAATAGAATAAATGAGGCTAAAGACAGAGTTAGCAAGATTGAGGACGAATTAGAGACAAAAAAGAAGAGATCTCAAAAAGAGATTAAGAGATACTGAAAACAACAGAGACGTATGGTATGACTTCAAAAGAAATAATATACACATTATTGGCTTACCAGAGGAAGAAAGGGAGGGGAAGAAAGCATTCTTCAGGACATAATTGCTGAAAACTTCTCTAGTCTAGACAACATAAAGGACATAAAGGTTCAAGAAGCCCAGAGGGTCCCAAATAGAATTAACTCAGACTTAAAGACACAAGACACATTATATTTAGAATGGAAAGGAATAAGGATAAAGAAAGGATCCTGAAGACTGCAAGAAAAGAGTCACCTACAGAGAAAAACACATAAGATTAGCAACAGACTTCTCCACACAAACACTATAGGCCAGAAGAGAATGGCAAGATATCTATCAAGTGCTTAGTGAGAAAGGCTTTCAACCAAGACTACTATATCCTGCTAGACTGTCATTCAGACTAGATGAAAGCATAAAACCTCAGATAATCAACAGTTGAAAGAATCAACTATCACTAAGCCTGGCCTGAAAGAAGTTCTGAAAGTTCTCCTATAAACAGTCAAACCACCATATATCAGAACACTCTAAAACTGCACAAGAATGACTTTAAAATATCAATCTTTGATATCAATAAATTTCAATGGCCTGAATTCACCTATTAAAAGGCACAGAGTAAGAATATGGACCAGAAAACACAACCCAACAATATGCTGTCTACAAAAAACCCACATAACTCAACAAGACAAACACAGACTCAAAGTGAAAGGATGGAAAACTATCATACAAGCCAATGGCCCACAAAAAAGGGCAGGAACAACTATTCTCATATCTGACATGATAGACTTTAAAATACCCAAAATTAAAAAACATAGGAATGGACACTACTTAATGCTCAGAGAATCAATCAGTCAAGAGGACTTAACAATTATTAATATCTATGCACCCGGTGAGAAACCATCTAAATACATCAAACAGCTACTGAAAGAGCTACAGCAATATATTAACAGCAACACAGTCATAATAGGGGACTTCAACATCCCACTCTTCTCAACTGGACAGATCATCCAGGTATAAAATTAATAAAGACATGAGGGACCTAAATGAGGAGATAGGTAAACTAGAACTATTGGACATTTTCAGAGTCATTCATCCCAAGAGACTGGAATATACATTTTACTCAAGTCCACATGGGTCATTCTTAAGGATAGACCATATATTAGGCCACAAAGACAGCATCAGCTAATTCAAGAGCATTAAAATCATCCCAGGAATCTTCTCAAGACCACAGTAGAATTAAACTAACACTTATCAACAAAAGATTAGTAAGAGCCCCAAAATGTGGAAGATCAACAGTACACTACTTAACAACTACTGGGCCAAAGAGGAAATAAAGGAAGAAATCAAAATGTTTCAAGACTTCAATGAAAATGAAGACACAAGCTATCAAAATATTTGGGACACAGCTAAGGCAGTACTGAGAGGGAAGTTCATAGCCATACAAGTACACATTAGGAAACAAGAAAAAGCACAAACAGCCTTATTGCACATCTTAAAGACCTAGAAGAAGAAGAACAAAGGAACCCTAAAGCAACTAGAAGGAGAGAAATCACTAAAGTTAGGGCAGAAATAAATGACATCAATGAAAGTAAATGTTGGTTCTTTGAAAGAGTGAACAAAATCAAAATCTTTAGCCAGAATCACAAAACAAAAAAGAAGACTCAAATAAATCAGATCATAAATGAAAGAGGGGAGTGCTATAATGAAATAAATAAATAAATAAATAAATGAAAGAGGGAATATCACAAAAGACACCGCAGAAATTCAACATACATTTGAGGTTTCTATGAACAATTATATGCCACCAAGCTAGAGAACCTGGAAGAAATGGATGATTTCCTAGATACCTACCAACTTCCAAAACTAAGTAAAGAGGAAGGGGATAACATGAACAGGTCCATCACAGCTAATGAAATGGAAACAGTTATCAAAAGTCTTCCCCAAAACAAAACTCCTGGACCAGATAGTTTTACAAATGAATTCTACAAAACCTTCAAAGAAGAACTAATACTTCTACTTTGAAAAGTCTTCCAGAAGATTGAAGACACTGGAATACTCCCTGCCACCTTCTATGAAGACAACATCACTTTGATACCAAAAGCAGACAGGGACACAACCAGAAGAGAAAACTACAGACCAATATCTCTGATGAACATAGATGCAAAAATATTGAACAAAATTCTAGCCAACCATATATAGCAGTATATTTAAAAGATGATTCATCATGACCAAGTGGGGTTCATCCCAGGCATACAAGATTGGTTTAATATATTTAAATCAATCAACATGATGCACCACATCAACAAAAGCAAGACCAAAAACCACATGATCATATCAGTAGATACAGAAAAAAGCCTTTGACAAAACACAACATCCCTTTATGATCAAAACACTACAAAAAATTGGAATAGATGGAAAATTCCTGAAGATAGTGGAGTCTATATATAGCAAACCTACAGCCAACATCATACTCAATGGTGAAAAACTGGAAGCACTTCCACTCAGATCAGGTACTAGACAGGGCTGCCCACTATCACCATTACTATTCAACATAGTGTTGGAAGTTCTTGCCAAGCAACCAGGCAGGAGCAAGGAATTAAAGGGATACAGATTGGAAGAGAAGAAGTCAGACTCTCCCTATTTGCAGATGACTTGATAGTATACACAGAAAAACCTAAGGACTCCAGCAAGAAGCTTTTGGAAATCATCAGGCAATACAGTAAGGTGTCAGGCTACAAAATTAACATTCAAAAGTCAGTGGCATTCCTCTATGCAAATAAGGTAGAAGAAGTTGAAATCCAGACATCAATTCCTTTTACTATAGCAACAAAAACAATAAAATATCTAGGATAAACCTAACCAAAGAAGTGAAAGACTTGTATCCTGAAAATTATGAGTCACTACTCAAGGAAATTGAAAGACACAAAGAAGTGGAAAGATATTCCATGTTCATGGGTTGGCAGAATTAACATCATCAAAATGAACATATTACCCAGAGCCATATACAAATTTAATGCTGTCCCCCTCAAGATCCCAACCACATTTTTTAGGAAAATAGAACAAATGCTACAAATGTTTATCTGGAACCAGAAAAGACCTAGAATTGCCAAAACAATCTTGAGGAAGAAGAACAGAACTGGAGGCATCACACTCCCAGATCTCAAATTGTATTATAGGGTCATTGTCATCAAAACTGCTTGGTACTCTAACATGAATAGACACACTGACCAGTGGAATAGAATTGAGAGCCTGGACGTAAGCCCCCACACCTATGAACATCTAATCTTTGACAAAGGTTCCCAGACTATTAAAATGGGAAAGCAGAGTCTCTTCAACAAATGGTGTTGGAAAAAATGGGTTGAAACCTACAGAAGAATGAAAGTGAACCACTATATTTCACCAAATACAAAAGTTAATTCCAAGTGGATCAAGGACTTGGATGTTAGACCGGAAACTATCAGATACTTAGAGGAAAATATTGGCAGAACTCTTTTTAAAAAAATTTCTTTATTGGGGAATTAATGTATTACATGAGACAGTAAATACAACAGTTTGTACATAACATTTCCCAGTTTTCCATATAACAATACAACCCCCACTAGGTCCTCTGTCATCCTTCTTGGATCTGATAGAACTCTTTTCCGAGTTTTAAAGACATCTTCAATGAAACGAATCCAATTACAAAGAAGACTAAGGCAAGTATAAACCTATGGTACTACAGCAAATTAAAAAGCTTCTGCACATCAGAAGAAACCACTCCCCAAACCAAGAGACCCCTCACAGAATGGGAGAAGATCTTTACATATCATACATCAGACAAGAGGCTAATAACCAGAATATATAAAGAGCTTGCCAAACTCAACAACAAGAAACAAATGACCCCATCCAAAAATGGGGGGAGGACATGGACAGAATATTCACCACAGAAGAGACCCAAAAGGCTGAGAAACACATGAAAAAATGCTCCAAGTCTCTGATTGTCAGAGAAATGCAAATCAAGACAACAATGAGATACCACTTCACTCCTGTGAGAATGTCACACATCAGAAAAGGTAGCAGCAACACATTCTGGAGAGGTTGTGAGGTCAGCTGCTACTCAGCTATTAGAAATGATGACTTCACTGTTTTCAGCCAATCTTGGATGGACCTTGAAAAATTGATGTTAAGTGAAATAAGTCAGAAACAGAAGGATGAATATGGGATGATCTCACTCTCAGGCAGAATTTGAAAAACAAAATCAGAAAAAAAAAAAAAAAACATAAGTAGAACCTGAAATGGAATTGGAGTATCACACCAAAGTAAAAGACTCTGGGATGGGTGGGTGGGGAGAATACAGGTCTAAAAAGGATGACAGAGGACCTAGTGGGGGTTGTATTGTTATATGGGAAACTGGGGAATGTTATGCATGTACAAACTATTGTATTTACTGTTGAATGTAAAACATTAATTCCCCAATAAAGAAATTAAAAAAAGAAAAATTGATTTTAAGAAGTCATGCGTTAAAATTTAAAAAGTCAGACATTGAAGGAGTATCAGTGTTCAATACTAAAAGCAGTTAACTATTAAGTTAAAAATTAGAGGAATATCTTGTACATTTATCAATCTCTATATAACCTATCTCTTATTTTACAGAAATTAATGATTCTAAAGATATATGTGCAAGTCTTTGTGACACATCCTGTCGAAATGAGCAGAAGCAGAGTGGTGACAACAGATCAGATGTTTGCTTGTCACAGAAAGATGACAAGGAAAACAACAGCCCCAGGTATCCGGCAAGGAGCTGCAGTTTTATTTATTTATTTATTTATTTATTTATTTTAAATTTTTTATTTAAGAAAGGATTAATGAACAAAAACATAAGGTAGGAGGGGTACAACTCCACACAATTCCCACCACCCAATCTCCATAACCCACCCCCTCCCTTGGTAGCTTTCCCATTCTCTATCCCTCTGGGAGCATGGACCCAGGGTCGTTGAGGGTTGCAGAAGGTAGAAGGTCTGGCTTCTGTAATTGCTTCCCCGATGAACATGGGCGTTGACTGGTCGGTCCATACCCCCAGTCTGCCTCTCTCTTTCCCTAGTAGGGTGTGACTCTGGGGAAGCTGAGCTCCAGGACACATTGGTGGGGTCTTCAATCCAGGGAAGCCTGGCCAGCATCCTGGTGGCATCTGGAACCTGGTGATTGAAAAGAGAGTTAACATACGAAGCCAAACAATTCGTTGAGCAATCATGGATCCCAAGCTTGGAATAGTGGAGAGGAAGTGTTAGGGAGGTACTCACTGCAAACTAGTAGTAGTGTACTAAAAAAGTAGTAGTGTACTACTGCTTTCAGGTATATATTTTGCAGTAGTTTATGGATACGTGTGCACATAAGCTCTCTCTCACAGAAACTGGTGTATATCTAGGTTATGGGACTTTGTTAGAAAGTGAACTACCTGAGATGAAATTAGAGTGTACTATAAAAGGAAAGGTCTCACCCGAGTAATGAAGCTGAAGGGTTGTCATTCCACACGTGAAGTCTCTGGACATAGTCTGAGGTGAAGCATATTGAGGTGGCAATCGTTGCGTTGGTTAGGTTGTGATCGGCGGATGCAATATTATTTGGTTTGGATTGGGAGATGCATACGGGAAAGTGGGCCCTATCCAAGGGTTCCAGGACTGGGGGAAGTAGGGGCTCTATAGTGGAGATGTGAGGTTCCTGCTGTCTTAGGGTTCAAAAAGACAATCGATAGTTAATGTTATCATCACATTATTTGTTAATTGGGTTAACTTTGAAAAGTCCTTTTGTTATGGTTTGCTGTACAGGAGCTGCAGTTGTAACACACATTTACTGAGCCAGGGAACTGATACAATCATCCCTTTGTACAGAAAGGAAACTCAGGAGGATGAATGGTTGATTCTATGGCTGAGAATTTATAGAGGATGCCAGGACAACACTCTCTTTGTAGCATAACAAACCACAATCTATTAAACTTTAATGCTAGTCCTGAAGAGGAAAACATCCGTAGTTTTTGATGGCACTATTACGAGTGTTTTGCTGAAAGCAACAATATTGGATAAGGCCCTAAAAGCTATACAAAAGCATAAGGGTTGGGAAATTAGCTCACTGGGTAGTTGTGCTACCTTACTGCATAACATGCCTGCCTGTGTATAAGGTCTTGGATTCAATACCCAAGACCACATAGTAGCACCATGGACAGCAGACGGGGCATGTATGGTGAACTATAGTGTGTCTCTTTTCTCTCTCTCTCTCTCTCTTTCCTGCATCTTTCAAAAAATAAATAATAGGAATTTGGTCCAGAGAGGTCATATGGAGCTATTTCACATACATTGTGGCTCATCCCTGGTGCTGCATTAGAGTTAGAGATAATTCACAGGGGTGGGTCATGTGTGTCACCCAAGTTTGACCTCCAGCACCCCATGGCTTTGGACTGGAGGAAGTTCTGGTGCTGTGGTGTTCCTCTCCCCCCTCCACCTTAATGAAAAAAAAAGTTATCCTGGGAGCAGTGAAATTGTGTGTGCATAAGACCCTACCTCTGAAAAACAGAAAAAGACTTAAAAATAGTTATCAGTCATATCAGATGTTGAGTAACATGGAGAGGGAATGGATGTAGTGAAGAAACTTTGGAATATACTAGATTCTGACAATTTGACAATTTATTTGATAATTTCTTGTTCATGATTTTACTTAACAGAATGACTAAAAGTTTCTTGAAAAAATTCTGCAAGCAACACAAGCTTTATATTACTCCATCATTGAATGATACTCTCTATTTACACTTTAAAGGTAAAGGCTGGGTGGAAGGACTATTTCATATCAGGCAGAAGACTAGTGGGATGAGAAATTATTTTCAGGGGTCCTTGGGAGTTCTCAAATAATATTTAAATGGAAGACTCAGAGTTTAGCACCCTGGGAGATGGTGTAGTGGGTAAAGCATTGGACTCTCAAGCATGGGGTTCTAAGTTCGATCTGCTATACTATGTATGCCAGAGTCATACTCTGGGTCTCCTCTTCTTTCTCTGTCTTATTGATAAATCTTCATTTAAAATAAGAGTTTAATGGAGATTTACATAAAAACAATAATATTTTCTTTGGAGACAAGTCTTTTTTTTTTTTTTTTAAGGAGAGCAAGGGCTATGGACTACCTGGATACAAAGGAAACACATTGGTATCTCTGATTTATGTATTTCAAGAATATATATATATATCCTCCAGGATTATCACTGGGCCTCAGTGCCAGCACTATGAACCCACTGCTCCTAGTAGCCATTTTTTCATTTTACTTACTTATTTATTTTTGCCACCAGGGTTATTGCTGGGGCTCGGTGCCTGAACTACAATCCATTACTCCTGCAGTCAGTTTTTTAAAAAAATTATTTATTTTAGACAAGACAGAGAGAAATTGAGAGGGGGGAGAGAGAGGGAGAGAGAGAAAGATAAACACCTGCAGACCTGCTTCACCGCTTGTGAAATGTCCCCCCTATAGGTGGGGAGCTGGGGGCTTGAATCCAGATCCTTGTGCTGGTCCTTGTACCACCTCCCTGGCAGCTGGATTGCATCCATGTTCATTACAGATTTTTGGTCTAGAATTCTTTTTTCCAGTGATGTCTTCGTCTGGGTTTGGTACTAGGGTTATACTGACCCCATAGGATGAACTAAGAAGCATGGAGGGATAATATAATAGTTAGGCAAAACAATTTTCATGCCTCAGGCTCCAAAGTCCTCAATTCAATTTCGACCTAACCCCTGCACCTCTAATCCTTACCACAGGCCAAAATTAAGCAGTGCTCTGGTAAAAAATAATAAATAGGGGGCTGGGCTGTAGCACAACAGGTTAAGCACACATGGTGCCAAGCACAAGGACCAGAGTAAGGATCCAGGTTCAAGCCCCCAACTCCCCACCAGCAGGGGGTCGCTTTACAGGCAGTGAAGCAGGTCTGCAGGTGTCTATCTTTCTCTCCTCTCTGTCTTCTCCTCCTCTCTCAATTTCTCTCTGTCCTATCCAAGAACAATAGCAATGACAACAATAACAACAATAATAAAAAAAGGCAACAAAATGAAGAAAATGTTCTTCAGGAGCAGTGGATTCATAATGCAGGCACAGAGCCCCAATAATAACACTGGAGGTAGAAAAATAAATAAATAAATAAATAAATAAAATCTTCTAGCTTCTGAAATAAATTGTAGACATTTGGTATGAAGACATTGTCTTTTTAAAAATTAAATTGTGGCCTAGAAGGTGGCACAGTGAGTAGTGTGTCTGACCTATAAGCATGAGGTCCTGAATTCTGTCAATGGCACATGTGCTAGAGTGAGGCTCTGGCTCTCTTTCTCCCTTTCCTATCATTAATAAATAAATCTATAATAAATAACTCTTTACTAACAAGTGAGATGAAGGAGGGCAGAAAGAGAGGGAACCAGAGCATGTGTCAGGCACATGCAGTGCCAAGGCTGGAGCTCTGAAACACATGCCTGCAACTCCTGTGCTTTATGGCTGGGCCACCTGCTCACTATGAGAATTCTTACATATTTTTTCTTGTTAACCAGAACACTGCTCAGCTCTGGCTTATGGTGGTGTAGGGGATTGAACCTGGGAGTTCGGAGCCTCTGGTATGAGAGTCTCTCTGCATAACCATTATGCTATTCCCTCCTCCTCCTCCTCCTCCAAGAATTCTTGTCTTCTAGAGATATTGAGTTTGGTATGAAGAACTTGAGGTAATATGGAAAATTATTTTTGTGATCCAGGAGGTGGCGCAATGGGTAAAGTACTAAACTCTCAAACATGAGGTCCTGAGTTCAACCCCCAACAGCATATGTACTAGTGTGATGTCTGGTTCTTTCTCTCCTTCTATCATTCTCATTAATAAATAAATAAAATTATTTTTCAAAAGAAAATTTTTATTTTTTAATATTTTTTATTTGTTACATATGAGACAGAGTTTCACTGGAAGCAGAAAGAAGGGAAGAGAGACAAAATTAGAGTACCATTCTGGTACACACAGTGCTGTAGGTCAAACTGGAAGCCTTAGGCATGAAAATCCAAAGCTCTACCAATTGAACCATCTCCCTAGTCACAGGAAAATTATTTATGTTATTTATTATTTTTTTCCTCTAGGGTCATCACTGGGGCTTGGTGCCTCAACTACAAATCCACTGCTCCTGGAGGCCATTATTTCCATTTTGTTACCATTGTTGTTGTTACTGTTATTGCTGTTGTTGTTGTTGGATAGGAAAGAGACACATCGAGAGAGGAAGGGAAGACAGAGAAGGGGAGAGAAAGATAGACACCTGCAGACCTGCTTCACCGCTTGTGAAGTGATACCTCCCCACCTGCAGGTGAGGAGCTGAGGTGTCAAACTGGGATCCTTGAGCCCATCCTAGCACTTCGCACCACATTTGCTTAACCTGCTGTGCTACAGCCTGTCCCCTGGGAAATTCTTTTTTTTAGGACTTAGCTTTATTTATTTGAAATGAGACAGAGTTTCATATGAGAGAGAGGAGGAGAGAGTACCACTCTAATAAATGTAGTGCCAGGGATCGAACTAGAAACCTCAAGCTTGCAAATCCTTTGCTCTGCCCACCAAGCTATTTCACCGGTTGTGAAAAAATTCTCATGAAACCTTTTATGAAAAAGGACATGAGTAAAAAAAAAATCTGTATGATGTCTATATTTAAGTTCTATTATGACTATGTAAACAAACTTCTTCAAGACAAGTTTGGAAGGAGGTAAACAGTTTGATTATTGGGGAGGCAGAATGATGGGTAAATTTTTAATCTGTCCATCATCAGCACTGCAGTTTTTTAATCAAAACATTTTCAGATAAAATAATTTTGAAAGTATTGGCAATAGATTAATCATCAATTGGAAATCAATAGATGGGGCTGGGCAGATAGCCTAATGGTTATGCACACAGCCTTCCTGACTGAGGTTCTGAGCTTCCAGGTTCAATCCCCAGCACCACCATAAACAAGAGCTAAGCAGTGCTCTGATAAAAAAAAAGGGAAAAAAAATCAGTGGAGTTCTGAAAGAAAGCAAGAGATTTATTTTTCCTACCATTAATTATGGCTTCTAACACTGGAAAACAATAATAAACCAAGTACTGCAATTTGCTCAAACTGCCTATGTGGCTGGAGGTGGCGCTCAGGCACATCTTAATGAGGCTCTTTCTCCCCTTAGCTGTAATTTCCTCAGAGCTGGTTTATTTCCAGCATTCATGTTATCTCTCCACCCTCTCTCAATGCTGCAGTGCAAGGTTCCACCATACCAGACTGCAATTCCAGTAGAAAGATCAGCTCTTGGGGCTGGGGTGGTGGTGCACCTGCTAGAGTACACATGTTACAATGCACAAGGACCCAGGTTCAAGTCCCCGGTCTCCACCTGCAGAGGGAAAGCTTTGCGAGTGATTGTTGGTATGCTTCTAAAAACCCCTTCTGTTTCATTAGTTTAAACCCCCCTGCTTAACACTATTCTATTTACATAACCACTATATTCTATTTACATAACCACTTCATTCTATTTACATAACCGCTGTTAACAAGCACCACCCTCCCTCCAGGGCATTGGTGGTTCAGTGGTAGAATTCTTGCCTGCTCCGCAGCCCCCTCTCCTTGTCACACCCTGATTTTCACCAGTCACTTTTCTCTCCACCCTCTCTGTGTCGCATCCTGTTCCCACCCTACTGGGCTAGTATATTTATAAGGACAAGATTGTAGTTTTTAGTTTAGCTTAGCTTGGTATAGATTGTGCTGCGTCCTGCATGAATAAAGAGATAGTGCGTACAACCCAGCCATGAGTCCCGGGTCGTCTGTTACCCGCCCGTGAAGCCAGCCCGGCGAAAACAACAGTGATGAAGCAGTGCTGCAGGTGTCTCTCTGTCTCTCTTCCTCTCTACTTTCTCCTCTCTCTCAACTTCTGGCTGTCTCTATCAAATAAAGATAATTAAAAACTTTTTTAGTGGGGGTAGATAGCATACAGGTTATGCAAAAAAACTGTGATACCTGAGGCTCCGTAGTCTCAGGTTCAGTCCCCCACACCACCATAAACCAGAGCTGAGCAGTGCTCTGGTTAAAAGAAAAGAAAGTTTAAAACATTTTTTTTTTAAAGAAAGAACAGTTCTTTCAAAGGGAACTAAGAAACTCCTCAAAAGTCAGTAACCTTGACTCTGCTAAGTGTGACCAGCCTGGAATGAATCATGACCTGAATGGGCTGTGGGGATTATAACATAAAGGAAAATGGCAGTGGTATTCCTATAGGAAGGAGTATGAATCCTAGGCAGGCAGGCAGGCAGGCAAAAACAAGGGGTACCTTCATGTTTGTAGGAGCACATTGACACCCCCTTCCTTTTCACCAGGGTTTGGTCGTATTGAGAACTTGGAGGAGTACACAGGGTTGCGTTGTCTCTGGCTGGAGTGCAACAGGATAGAGAAAATTGAGAACCTGGAGGCCCAAACAGACCTGCGTTGCCTCTTCTTGCAAGTAAATTTGATTCATAAGATCGAGAACCTTGAACCTCTGCAGAAATTGGATATTCTGAATGTCAGCAACAATTTCATCAAGACCATTGAAAACCTCGGTTAGAATGAGCCTAGACAAGTCCTTTTGTGTACCCCTATATTTACTAACTTCTCTTGGGAGGGAGTGGAAGGATTTCTCTTTGGGCAAGATACAATTTTATACCCTGTTGCTTACTTCTGCTCAATTCCCTACCTAGCCTGTCTGCCTGTCCTGGAAACACTCCAGATAGCCCACAACCATTTAGAGACAGTGGAGGACATTCAGCATCTCAAGGAGTGTTTGAAACTCTGCGTCCTTGACCTTTCACACAACAAGCTAAGTGATCCAGAGATCCTGAGCGTCCTTGAGAGCATTCCTGATTTGGTAACACAATTACACAACTTGCATTCTCTTTAAGTTCTTTAAATACCAAATCTCTATTCTTTCCTTTTAATTTATTTTAAAATATTTATTTTTCTTATATTTGATAGAGAGAAATTGAGAGAAAGAGGGAGATAAAGAGGGACAGAGAGACACCTGCAGCCCTGCTTTACCACTTGTGAAGCTTTCCCCCTGCAGGTGGGGAGGGGGCTTGAATCAGGGTCCTTGCACATGTGCACTCAACCAAAGTTGCAACACACCTCAGTCCCTTTTCTCTCTCTCTCTCTTTCTTTCTTTCTTCCTTTCTTTTTTCTTTTTATTATTTATTCCCTTTTGTTGCCCTTGTTGTTTTATTGTTGTAGTTATTGTTATTGTTGGATAGGACAGAAATGGAGAGAGAGAGAGGGAAGACAGAGAAGAGAGAGAGAGAAAGACACCTGCAGACCTGCTTCACCACTTGTGAAGTGACTCCCCTGCAGGTGGGGAGCTGGGGGTTTGAACCAGGATCCTTAAGCCAGTTCTTCACCACTCATGAAGCTTTCCCCCTGCAGGTGGGGACCAGAGGCTCAAACCTGGGTCCTTGCACTTTGTAACATGTGCACTCAACCAAGTGTTCCACCGCAAGGCCCCTCATTTCTTTTTTAAATAATGCTTATTTATGATAGAGAGAAAAGAGAGAACCAGAGCACCACTGACACACATGATGCCAGAGATCAAGCATGGGAACTCATGTTTATTAAGTCCAGTGTTTTAGCCATGGTGTCACTTCAACTATTTAGTTATTTGAAAGGAGAGTTAGATAGACAGACAGACAGACAGACAGACAAGAGAAAGAGAACATGGACCAGAGCATCATTTTGGTGTATGCAATACTAGACACTGAACTCAGAAACTAATGTTTTCAAGTCCTGGTCTCTGGTACTGTGCCTCCTGCTAGCTGCTTTTCTCTGTCTTTTTACCTGATTTCACTTTTCCACTTTGTATTTTTAGCTGGAGTATCTTAAGTACCACTTGCAATAACCATTTCACCAACAAATACTTTAGTGTGTGATTTGTGGCCTTTTTTTTTTTTTAGTATAGTCACAATACTATTATTACATCTGAAATATTATGATGATTATTTAATACCTAGCTCATGTTCATTTACCCCATAATCTCAAAGATGTGTTTTGACAGTTGGACTATTCAAATCTATTACCAGATTACTACTTCATCGTTGGATCATTTGTTTTGTAAATTCCTTTTGACGTGTACCCATTTCCTCTTCCATGTGTTTTCTCAAAGAGTATTTGAAACTCTACATCCTTGACCTTCTTCCACAACAAGCTGACTGATCCAAAGATCCCGAGCTAATAGAGCCCATTCATCTATGGAAAAGCAAAAAACAAAAACCCAAAATCCACTATTTGTTATTTATTGCCTCCAGGGTTATCGTTGCAGTTCAGAACCTGTATTATGAATCCACTGCTCCTTTGACCAATTTTTAAATTTTTTTGGATAGGACAGAGAGAACTTGAGAGGGAAGGGGGAAATAAAGATGCAACTCCCCTGCAGGTGGGGATCTAGGGCTTCAAACCAGGATCCTTATGCGGGTCCTTGCCTTTCATACTATGTGCACTTAATCCTTTCTCTCTTGTTTGTTCCGTATTGGAGTACTGGATTTGGTTGAGTACATTCTCATAGTGTCATTCACCATAGCAAGTGTTTCTGGCATTTCTTCTAGAGGAACAGTAGAACCTGAACTTGATCAGATTCAGGTTCTGTCAGTTTTGTGTGCTGATATGTATCCCATAAAGAGTCAATTTTTTTTTTCCTCCAGGGTTATTGCTGGGCTCGGTGCCTGCACCATGAATCCACCGCTCCTGGAGGCCATTTTTCCCCCTTTTTGTTGCCCTAGTTGTTGCAGCCTCGTTGTGGTTATTATTGCCATTGTTGACGTTGCTTTGTTGTTGGATAGGACAGAGAGAAATGGAGAGAGGAGGGAAGACAGAGAGAGAGGGGAGAGAAAGATAGACACCTGCAGACCTGCTTCACCGCCTGTGAAGCGACTCCCCTGCAGGTGGGGAGCCGGGGGATCGAACCGGGATCCTTACGCCGGTCCCTGCGCTTTGCGCCACGTGCGCTTAACCCACTGTGCCACCGCCCGACTCTCACAAGTCAATTTTTTTTTGTGACACCCCCCCAAAAAAATGTTAAGATTGATTAAAGGTTCCTGGTGATGTCATCCTGAACCAGCTGTTATAAAGCTCTCCATCAGTTTCTCTTCCTGATAAGGTTGCGCATATGCATTACTTCACTAGAAGTTTCGTACTGATTGTCTTCTTTTCTTTTCTTTTCTTCTTTTTCTCTTTTTAGTATTTTTTTTTTTTTTTATTAACTTAGATGGGAAACCATATCTTTTTTTTTTCCTCCAGGGTTATCGCTGGGGCTTGAGCCTGCACCACAAATCCATGGCTCCTGTTAACCAAACGTTCCCATTGTTGTTATTGTCACTGCTGCTGTCGTTGTTGTTGGATGAGACAGAGGGAAATTGAGAGAGGAGGGGAAGACAGAGAGGGAAGAGAAAGACAGACACCTAAAGATAAGCTTCACCACTAGTGAAGTGACTCCCCTGCAGGTGGGGAGCCCGGGGCTCGAACCAGGATCCTTGAGCTGGTCCTTGCTGTCTGCACTATGTGCGCTTAACCTGCTGCACTACTGCCCGGCCCCTCATACTGATTGTTTTCTAATACTGTTATTCTGTATTTACTAGCTGGAATGCATATATAGAGAGCTTTCATTTGTCAACTAGTAGTTCCCTAGTATACCATCCACACAGACAAGCTCAGGGTAATTTTTTTTTTTTTTTGCAAGTTTGCTTCCTTGTTTTCAGGGGGAATGAACTGAGAGTCGATCAACTGCTATTGCTGAACAATGAAAGGTGTATTGGTGTCATTATGAAGTCAAGAATTTTACATATACATCATTTTTTAGAGATTAAATTTATTTATTACATATTAGATAGAGTTTGGAGAGAGGGAGAGAGGGAGAGAGAGAGAGAGAGGCAGCTAGAACATCACTCCTGTGCATGTGGCACCAGAGATTCAGTCTGGAGTCTCACCTACAAATCTGTGCCCTCCCAGCTGAGCTATTTTGCTGGCTCCTACATGTGCAGTATTTGCTATGGCCCGTGGAAATCCTTGCAGTGACTCCTGGGTCTGTATCAACTCTAGTACACTTTGCTGCCATCTTTCCTTTCTAGTGTGTGTGTTCTGTGTGCAAGAGAAAATACTAATGGTGACACCCCCCCCATCACTTTTTTACTACCTAGGACATGCTTAAATAGGAAAAGTGAATCAGTTTAGAGGAAAATATATGGGTGGCTCACCCTATAGAGCACACATGTTAGCATGTACAACAACCTGGGTTCAAGTCCCTGCTCCCCACTTGCCTGCCAGATGATGAAGCGGTGCTGCAGGTGTCTCTCTTTCTCTTTTCATCTCCGTCTTCCTTTTCCTTCTCAATTTCTCTATAAAAATAAATAAAAATAACCCTCAAAAAAAGAAAAATAGTCAACAGACAAGGGATCACTTACAGAGTAAACTGTCAGGCAACATCATCGATACCATGGTGGTAGTATACGGCTATATTACATCATGCTTCTGTCATATCAAAGTGCCACTGATTGGGATACTTAAATGACAGAAATGTATTTTCTTTTTATCACCTGGAAGTCCCAGATGAAGGTGTGGACAGAGCTTGTTTCTCCTTAATCATCCTCACTCCTTGTTTTGCAGATGGCTATGTTGACCCTCTTGTCTCTCTGTGCCTGTCTGTGTCCTCACCTTCCCCTCTTATAAAGACACTGCTAGTAGTTGGGGAGATAGTGCTGTGGTCTGTACATCAGACTTTCATGCATGAGGTGCCAGAGGTCCTAGGCTCAGTCCATGGTACTGTATGCCAGAATTAAGCAGTGCTCGTGTGTGTGTGTGTGTGTCTAAAATATTCTTAAAAGATATTAATTTGTGTGGAGTTGTACCCCCCCCATCCTTTGATTTTTGTTAATGTCTTTTTTCTTAAATAAATAAAATTTTTTTAAAAAGATACCATTAATTGTGGGTTAAAGTCCATTCATGTGGCCTCATTTAACCTTAGTCACTTCTTTTTCTCTCTTTTTCTCTCTTTCTGTCTCTCTGTTAGAGAGGACAGACTGAGAGGAGAGACAAAGAGAGACACCTGCAGACCTGCCTCACCGCTTGTGAAGCTTCCCCCTTGCAGGTGTGCCAACTAGGCAAGCCACTGTCCAGCCCTTATTGAGTCACTTTTTTAAAGACTCTGTGTCCAAATTCAGTAAATGCAGACGCTTTTGAAAGCACACTTCAGCCCATAACAAAAGCAGTCTCCCTTATAGCTATTTTGTGGTTATTTTTAAATTCTCATACCTCTTGGTACCTTTAGCCGGGGTTTACTGCTCCCAGATTCTACCCCACCATGGGTTTCTCACAAAGGTGACAACAATGGTGAAGGTGCAAGAGGAAGTTTAGACAATGTTGAATTAACTAGTTCACAAAATACCACTTTTCTTCAACAACAAATCCCACATTAGGTATGAAAAATATCTTCTTAGTTGAGCCAGTTGTAAATGCTGTACTCACACTCATTGCCTCTCAAGCAGGAGAGGAAGAGACCAGACTGAAAGATGGAGCGGAAGCCCTCTGCATCCCTCTCTCTTTCCTCTTCTGAACCTTCCATGTAGAAGATATGAGCCTGGTAGGAGAGGCACTTTCCCTTTTTACCCTGAGTCATGCTTCTTATATGTCCAGTTGCTGAATCCATTTTCTTAAAATGTGTCCTGGCAAGGAAAGATAGAAAACAATAAATTAGACGGAGATTAATTTCAGTAAAAGAGATTGGGTGAGCAAAACTAATGTAATCACCACTCTTGGAAAAGGGCTCAGGAAATGTTTTTTCAATATTGTCTGAAAGGACAGTGAGATTTAGGGTTTGAGATTTAAGTAGAATAAAGGAGCTACTCAATTATCAGGATAGTCCTAATGGCACAAAACAAGGAAAGCTTCTGATGGCTAGTTGATAGTCAGGATGTGATGTTGGCTTTTTGTTTTACTTCCTTATAGGTTGGGCATAGTGCATGTAAACTGTTTATGTCACATCCCATTTTTTAGTAATTGATTTGCCTGTTTACTTACAGCGAGTACTGAATTTGATGGGAAACCCAGTTATTAAACACATACCTAATTATCGAAGAACAGTCACTGTTCGCCTCAAACACTTAACATATCTGGATGACAGGCCAGTTTTTCCAAAAGACAGGTAAGAAGGTTTTTTTTTTTCTTTTTTCTTTTCTTTTTTTGCCAGAGCACTGCTCAACTCTGTTTTATGGTGTGCAAGAATTGAACCAGGGACTTTGGAGTCTCAGGCAGGAGAGTCTCTTTGCATAACCATTATACTATCTACCCTGCCCCCACCCAAGAAGTCATTTTGGTCACATTTTATTATGTAATGATAGAGCTCATCTAACTTTTAAACATTTCTAATTTAAATTGTTTTCACATGCCATTAAATATCCTTTGACTATAGTTTCAACTGTCTATAACAGTAAATTCTCTTTCTGAACACACAGTCACACATTTTTTTTTTTCAAAATCCCTTGACTAATGTCCTTGTGTTGTGTTTGGCCTAATTGCTGATTATTTCCTTAGGATGGAATTTTAGGAGTTGTATAGCTGGTTAAAGAATGATTGCTGGGTGACATGATAAGACTATGTTCAGTTCTTCTAATTGCCAAACTGCCTTCCAAAGTGCTGCACCATTTTGCATTCCATCAGCAATGAATGGGAATGCAGTTTGTTGTTCCATATCCTCTCCAGAAACTAGTGTTGATGGTGCTTTGTATTTTAGACATTCTAATCTGGGGGCTGGGTGGTAGCATACCAGGTTGATTGTACGCATTGTATACATCACAAGAACCTGGATTCAAGGCCCTGGACTATACCTGCAGGGGAGGGGAAGTTTCATGAATGATGAAACAGTGCTTCAGGTGTCTGTCTGTCTGCCCCACTCCTCCCCCTCTCTAAAACCCCCTTCTTTCTCAATTTCTGTCTCTATCCAAAATAAAAAAAAATAAATTCTAATCTGTATTCTGGGATATTTTGTTATTTTGATGCACAGTGCCCTAATGTTATGTGATATGTTTATCTGATATATATATATATATATATATATATATATATATATATCCCATTATTTCATAGACATCTCAATTTTGTGGGTTATTCTTTTCCTTTTTATAGTATTCTTTTCATTACACTATTATTAATTTTTTGGTATCCAGCTTCTCTGTTTTTATGTTCTCACTTATGCTTTAGGCATCACATCTAGAAGGCTTTGCAAATCTTGAACATAAAGAATTAAAATGTACTTGGGTTAACTTCTATCACTGCCACCATGTTTTTGATTTTGAGGGACATGAACAAGTTTGATCAGATAGCATATGGTTTGTGTTTACTTTTAACCTGTAAAAATTCAAATCTTTCCAATTTGTGTGTTCTCCTAAACAGAGCTTGTGCAGAGGCGTGGGCCAGGGGAGGGTTTGCAGCTGAGAGAGAGGAGAGGCAGCAGTGGGAAAACAGAGAGCGGAAGAAGATTACAGACAGTATCGAAGCCCTAGCCATGATCAAGCGGCAGGCTGAAGAGAGAAAAAGACAGAAAGAAGGTCCAGAGCAAGGTATGTACTCCAGATGGAAGACTCTTCAGATTAGGGAAACTGGCCTGTTTAATTTACAGCCTGCTGATTCATCTGCCCTTGGCCTTACCCACCTCCAAGGGTAGTAAAAAGTCTCAATACTCTTCTGTATTGTTGCAACCCACGTTGAGAGATTATGATGCAGTTTATCAAAATGTACCCAGCTTTCCAAAAGAAATGTTAGCTATCTATAACTACCATAATAAATCACCCCAAATTTAGGGGTTTAAACAATACATGTTTATTATCTTTTTTTGAATTAAGAGTTACTTTATTGAGAGTGAGAGTGAGAGAGAGGGAGAGAGATCAGAGCAGCACTTTGGCATATGCAGTGCCAGATACCAAACTTGGAACTTCATGTTTGCATGTACAGGGCTCTAGCTACTATGTAAACTCCTAAGCCACAACATTTATTATCTTAACCACATTTGTGGAGGCCAAAAGTCTGACTTGGATCTTACTCAGCAAAAACCAAACTACCTACAGAGTTACGTTCCTTCTAGAGGCCCAGTGAGAATGTTTCCTTTTCTCTAAGAAAAGGATAGCTTCCAAAGATTCTGGAATTCTTTGGCTCAAGGCCTCTTCCTCCATTTTCAAGGACAGATCATTTTCTTTCTTTTTATTTTTTTGTTATTAATAGTAAGTTACAAGATTGTAAGATTATAGTTTCACACCATACCCACCACCAAAGTTCTATGTCCCCGGCACCCCCCCCCCCCAACCTCCCAAAGATAACCTCCATAGTCTTCACAAGTCTTAGGAAGTTTGTTTCCCCTCCCCCTCAAGTTCATGTCTATCAGTTTTCTAGATTCCACACGAGTAAAACCACCTGATAGTTGTCTTTCATCTCTTATTTCATGAAGCATAGTCATCTCCAGATCTATCCACTTTGATCTAAAGGGCACAATACCATCATTTTTTAATTGCCGAGCAGTATTCCATGCAGTATATATCCCATAACTTCTCTATCCAGTCATCTGTTGATACTGATGATATAGGTTGCTTCCACACTTTGGCTATAATGAATAATGGAGCTATGAATATAAGGGTGCACATACCTCTTTGAACTAGTGAAGGACAGATAATTTTCAAATCTCTCTTCCTATAACGTTTCTGCCTCCTCACCTCAGAAGCCTATGATAATATTGAGCACACCTGAGTCAACAGGATCATCTCCTATCTCCTACACGTAATTTTAAACATACCTGCAAAATCCCTTTTATTATTGGATATGTTCAGCCCACTGACTCTAGACTTAGGATGGGGCATATCTTTGTAAGGTCATTATTCTCTCTATCACAACAAATAATGTGACTTTATATCAGAACAATGTGTAATTTTTTTTCCAGATAGAGATGGGGGAGGAAGGGGCAGGGGGGTGTGGGGAGAGAAAGAGAGAGAACACACAAGAGCCAGAGGGCATGCAAAAGCCCACAGCACCAAAGCTGCTTTCAATGCAGTGGGGGCCAGGATTGAACCTGGGTCATGACATGGCAAAGTAGCAAACTATCCAAGTGAGCTATTTTGGCAGTCCCAAAGCAATGTGGTATTGTACTGACTGCATAGGGACCACCAAGTGCCATCAGTAGCAATAAAGTCGTCTAGTATATATATTAGTCAGTGTCCTTCATGCTTTGTTTGAATCAGAAGGTGATGGTAATATAATATCACAATTAATGGTTTTAAATTAATGGTCTTCATTACTACTCTTACCTTTCAAACTTGACATTTTTCTACACATGGCAAGGTCTCTGCCCAGTGCAGGGGGAAGGTGTTTATATATTTTTTAAAAAGCCCTTTTATGCCATTTCTCAGTTCACCTTGGGGCTTCCTTTATTCAGACAAGAATGAGAACACATATGACACTGTGGTGGGGGAGAAGGAGCCCCATGAAGACGGAGAACAGCGGCAAAAGATAGAGCTGTTTGTCCAGGAAAGCTTTGAGGCCAAAGATGAACTATTCCCAGATGAATGGAGTGGGCCGAGGAAGCAGCCTGTGAATGTCAATGGAGAGACAGAAGACCAGGAGCCCACTGAGATCCCAGCCCTGGAAACCTCTGGAGCTGCCTCAGAAGGTAACAAAATGAAGAACAACACAACTTCTGGCTCAGGGCAAGGCTAGGAGTGTCCTCACTGTGGGCCCCAGGCAGGTTTCCACTTGTCATATCTGTTACTATGACAGAGCACATATATAGTTCATTACTTTGAGCAGCACAACCTCTAGGATTATGTACATGCCATCACTTTGCTGCCTACGCTTGTACAACCTTCAGAGCCTGGTCATACCTTGGCTTTTAGAAGAGAGACTGTTGAACAAGTGATAGGTTTTCCTCAAAGCTTTCCATGGATGGAGATGTTGCAGGCCTTTATGTTTAAACCTCCAGAGAGAGGCAGGGGAGATAGCATAATGGTTATGAAAAAGACTTTCATGCTTAAGGCTTTAAGGTCCCAGGTTCAATTCCTTGCACCACTGTAAGCCAGAGCTAGACAATGCTCTAGTAGAAATAAATAAAATAAACTTCTGAAGGGGGGGATAACATACTTATGTCATGTGTGATCATTCTGCTTCTAGAATCATGTGCTCTGAAACTGCCTAGCAGCAGGGTTTTCTGTGTGTGAAATCAGCCTCTGCCTGGTTGAAAGGATACAGAACCCTTCAAGAGCTAGTCACTCAGTAACTGTGGTTGGGAGAAGGAGACATAGACAGTGTTGGTCTGTCTGACAGAGGTCAGTGCTCATCCAGGATGACCAGATCCCTGCAAGGCAGATGCTATCACCACTACCATCCTGCCTCATGGAGTGGGAACTGAGGCTCAGATAGGGGAATTAATTACCTTGTTCCAAGCATGTGGTGAAGGCAGGAACTGAACTGGCTCAGTTGCCAGAATCCAGGCTGGTATGTCCATATCTGCATCCCCATCATCTCTACCACCCCCACCTCTGCCCCTGTTTCCGGCCTTTCACCCTCCCTGTGGGTGTACTGAGTATGAAGGGTGAACCAGGCCATCAAAACCAGGAGGGCATCGTCCTACCTCAATTCAAGAAAGATTAATCTAAGTACCAGGCCTGAGTGGTGGATGGAGTAAGTGAAATGAAAAATAAACCAGCTGCTTGGGATCCTGGGCCAGGTCTCATGGAGCTCTCATTGTAACATCAGGAATCATGAAACTTGCACAGGAGCAGAGTGGGGCCTTTCAGACCTGCTGGAGTTTTATACTCGCTTTGCTCTTAGAGTCATACTCACTGCATACTTGTCCACTTGGCCACTGAATTTCAACTGTCTCCTCAATTTGCACCTTATTATTATCACTCCTTAGACTCGACACCTCAGACTGAAGTTCTCAAGGGTACAGAACTTGATGGAGCTGCAGGTGTGGGAAACGTTCAAATGGAAGCTAAAGAGAAGCTCTTCATTGATGTATGTAACTCATGTGTTTGGAGCTAAATATCTGCTTCCCTGTTGGTAAAACAGGAGATCAGCCTGTAGACCCAAAGTGTCACCTGTGGGCAGCAGGCTTGACACTGCCCAGAAGTTAGACAACAGCAGCCTAGAACCTGCTATGGGCCCACAAGGTAAGGACTTGCTCTTTACTAACCTCTCCCCCAGGTGTCTGGAATGTGTCACACAGGTAAGACATGAACCTGGCTGATTCCTGTTGAACTGTCTCAACATTCTCATTCCCACCCCCCCCCAAGAAGTCACACTGTAAAGCCTTTATGTCAATTATTTTACAGGACACTGTTGAGAAAGCTATACTTTGTCATCAGAGCCTCTTATCCTCCTCGAGTTACCCAGGAAGCAGCCAACTTCATTTCCTGGCCTGTTCCCACTCTGGCTTCCAGATGTAACTGTCTCGTGAGGGGCTGCCTGTCCCCATGTTTGTCACAAGCTCTGGAAACACCAGTCCTCCTGAAACTCTTCTGATCCTGATAGGTCTTAAATGCTCTGGCCCAGGGGTGTGAGCTCCATGCCAATCACACATTCTATCACCACTTCCAGGAGCCATGTGGAACAAAGAGGGCAGTTTCCCACTTCTAGCACCTCACCCCAGGAGCGGGTGCTCATGCAGCTCTCTGGTAGCAAGCTTTCTGAGATTACAACTATGTGCACAACCTCACTCGTCCCACTATTCACTTCCCCATAAAACTTCATTTCTGACTTCACAGTTTCCTGTGGATCAGAGTTAAGCAGCATCGTCAACATTCAGAGTGGGGCTCCACAGACAAAACTGGGCAGTGACTCTTCAACACTTGAAAACTGAGTGAATATAGGACATCATTAGCAGTAGCTACTACTGGTTGTTCCTCTGTCTGGAACTGCTTTAAACACATCTTGTACTGATTGATTTAACTCTGCCGATAACTCCTAAGAGGTAGGAACTCTGATCACTTCCATTTATAGCTGAGGAAGCTGTGAAACAAGAGAACTCAAGCAACTTGAGCAAAGCCAGGAAACAGTGAAACAGGAACACCAACACAGGCAGTCTGGGTCAAATTCATGTACCTACCCACACACAGTGCTGCTCACCTCACATGCTTTACTCACAATGCCAACAAACACAAATCAACCCCCCACTTTGGGGGAGGTCCAGATCATACTCATATTCCACCACATGGAACTATTCTGTAGAAGGTACATTTGGTTTGGGCCCTAGATAAGCTGTCTCTAAGGACAAAGGGAAATGAAGAAAGATGTCAGAATTCCTCAAACGTGGCACACCTTGTAGACCTCTTGCTTTGATCCAGACTGTAGAAGTAGAACTTGTGTGAGTTGTACAGGGGCTGACGGAGCAGCTTTGCCTGCCTCATTTCTCCCCTCCATTCTGTGTGCCTTGAGCCGAGGATTCATTGTTCAGATGCAGATTTCTCACCTGTCACTGTGCTGGGAGTGTGTCCTTTGCTGGTGACATGAGCTTGTTTTCTCTTTTAGGATCTGCCTGACTTGGAGGACGTCGACCCTGGAGGGTCTCTGGAAGACCAGGACAAGGTCAGCAGTACACATTCTCACTCACCTACACTTGCAAAGTGCATCTCCTCAGCCCAAAAGTGAAAAAAGCTTTATGATGAGGGCACTCACTTTTTTTTCCCCAAAGCCGCCTCAGTTGTCACTGTTCACTTCTTTTTCTGTGAGGTGCCAGGATTCACCACTTGGACATTGACATGGGTTCCTGATGACTACGTACACAGCAGTTACCTGTTCTTTTGGCTGCATTTGTTTACTAAGTTTTTACACTACAGTAACACACAGATGGGGAGAGAGAGAGAGAGAGAGTCTATGAGGCTGGATGGGGAAAGTCCCCCAATTTAGGGTTTGAGAGGAAAAAAGCATAAGGCAGACACCTCTGTGCTAGGGCTTATGGGAGGAAGGGAGGAAGGAAGGAAATAGTTACATGAGACTACAGTTCCTATAGAAGGCAGGAAATAGTCACATGAGAGTACAGTTCCCATGAGAGCTTGACCTCCAAGCTGAGACCTGGAGAGTTTCTGAACAAAGTACAGGTAGCTAGGTGAGACCTATCCTGGCCAGACAGACACCACGGCTCAGAGCAGTCCATGTGAGGCTTGTGAGGGGGGCAGCACAACAGGGATGGGGGGCAAAGAGGAAATGTGCCAAAGAGACCTACCTTGGGTAGAGGGGGGTATAGGCATGGCTGTGAAGCTCTTGAGGGCTCAGAACAGCTGGCCAATGAGCATCTTGAGACACAAGAGAAAGCAGTAACATTTCAGCATAGCTTCCTTCCCCTTCCCCCCTCTCTTAACAGAAGACATGCTTCCCAAAGATAACAGTCATTTCAAGCTTGAGTGATGACAGTGACTCTGAAGTGGACTACACCTCACTCCCAGCCCTGGAAAGCACATCAGCTGATGCCATTTCCAACATATTTGCTATATCCAAGGACACTTCAAGGACAATAGAGATGCCCTTTGCAGATTTACTGAAAAAGTCCACAAAGAGGGACTTGGAAGTGCCCAGTGGAGATACGAAGTCCCCATACCCGATAATTGAAGAGCTTGAGGAGCTTTCAGAGCAGTCATGTGCAGCTCCAGCCTTCCAAAACGCTGCTGCACCAGCACCTACAGGTAAGGACAGGATGGTGACCTGTGTGCAGCCTCTCCGGGTAACACTGTGCTCCTTTTCAAGACTGAATGCTTTTAGAGAGGTACTGCCACCTCCCCACTAGAAGTTGGGGTGGGGCAGCAATGAGAACCCTGTGTCTTTGAGAAGGGTTTTGTGACAGAGCATAGAGGCACTTGTCCCAAGTGTATGCCATTGTGTAGCTCTCACCTGTGGGTTATGGGCCTGGGCTGGGAAACTGCAGTTGTCATTCCTGGTGGGTGAGTGGCATCCCAGCCAATGTGACCATGCAGACCTTGGCCACGTGGGGCTCAGCAATAGGGAGGGGTGAAGGAGCCTCACCTTCCCTAGCTACATCCACAGAGCAAGGCTTCAGAAGGAAGGAGACTGCTGACACCACAGCTAGGAACATGGGACAAGAAGAATAGACAGCTTGCCCAAGGGTCCTCAAGGGGGTGAAGGACACATGGGATGGTGTCTGGACTGCTTGGCTGGGTGGGCAAAGGCTACAAGCTAAGAGATCAGCCCTGTCTGGCACCAGGAGTCCCTGCACATGGCCATGGAGCTACATGTGCAGGATAGCTGGCTACTGCATCCAGTGAGCAAACTGGGGGATCCATGTAGTAGTGCTGGAGTCCAGATCAGGCCTGTAGAGCCCACAGAACTGCTCTGACCCAGCGTTGCTCGGGATCTGGGCTTTTCTGAACACTGGCTGATTCATGTGTGTGACAAGAACTGCTTGTGGGAAATCAGGGTTCTCAAAAAATACCAAATGTCCTTCTTTCCTGACTTCTAGGAAATAGCACTGAGGAGGATGACATGCAGTCTGAAACAAAGGCCAAGGCAAGAGAGGACTTGGAAGACATTGAATTTGGCTTGGACTGAATCGCTAGTGGGCCCCTCTGCCCCAGATTCAGATAGGGAGCCGGTGCTGGGCCCAGCCCTGCCCCTCTGCAGGCACAGGTTCCCACCTCGGCCAAGTTCCCCTCCCACTGAATGCCAGGGTCCTGTTGCTGGGCCTGCGCCAGGTCACGTGGCTTCATATTTTTGTGTCCTCTACCTCCAGACATAGCCCTTGGCCCGACCCTACATCTGCAACGTAGTGCCTGAGCGTCTTCTTTAGACATTATAAAAGTCCCAGTGTCATTAATCTATGTGCTTGTGGGCTATTTCATATCCGTGTGAGTCATGTGATTCATTGGCAACCCCCAGAAAAGAACCATTCTCTCCACGTCTGACTAGAAATCTAGGGCAGATTCTGATGTCCTGTGAACTCTCAAGTGGGTATTTCCTTCCAGGACAATAGGCTCCCTCCGCTGGAGTGGCAGAACCTGGGAGGAAGTGATTTCTATGAAACAGGCTGAAAAGCCACACAAGGGGAGGTGGTCTAGAGGAAGAAACTTGATCTAAAACCATGTTGGGCTGACAAATTTACTTAGCCCCTACATACAGATTCCAAAGCATCTCTCTACAAAACCGCAGGGCATGGTAGAAACTGTTTAATAAACATAGCGGCCAGCAGTCTCTTAAACACAAACAGACCAGCCGATCTGAAGGGTCTCATCACTGTTCCCAACAACTTGGGGGGATCCGAGACCCATGGTTTGACACAGTCGCTCTTTTTTTTTTATTATTATATTAGCGATTTAATAGTGACTGACAAGATTGTGGTATAAAACAGTCCCTGCTTCTACGCACAAGTGTCCTGGGAGGAAATCCAGTGACACTATCTTCAGAACAGAACCACTTGGGCTTTGTCAGTGTGGCTTTAGGAGGTATCTTCAGATAAAAAAATGTCAACAAGAGAGTCTACTATCTTGTCTCCATGCCTCAGCTTGGATCCAGATGAGCTGCCAGTTGCAATGGCCTTTGGAGGAGAAAGGTGTGCCTCCAAAAGGCCATTTTCTCTCCTAAGCCAGCTAAGGCACAGCTGCTCGTGCCCCTCAGAAGCCCATGCGGGCCTTCTTGTGGTGTGGCTGAGAGCCAGAGAGGATAGGTGTCTGCTGCCTGGAGCGGGTGGAGCGGATGCTACAGGTCTGGGAGGGGAGCATGGGAGTACCTCCTGGGGTGTCCCTTTGGAGTGGCAGCTTGGCTGTGTAGTTCCGGAGGGTCTGCTTCCTGGAGGGGCTGGACCAGAGGCTAGAGGTCTGGGACGGGGGCATGGAGCTATCTCCTGGGGTGTCCTCTTGGAGGGGCAGCTTGGCCATGTAGTCCCGGAGGGTCTGCTGTCGCTCAGTGGGGACTCCTCGGATACATAGCTCCTGGGACACCTCTTGGGAGGTTGGAGTCAAAGGGAGTTGAGGTCTGGTCTTGAGGGGTGTGTGGTCAGGGCTGTGGGGGGGACTGGTGGCATCTGAGAAGTCCAAGTGGCCACTAAGTGAGGAGAAGGTGCAAGACAGCTGAGTGCGTCGCTTGTTCCGCTTAGGCTGTCTGCGTGGCTGTGAGTCCTGGCCCTGCTGCTTTTGCCACCAGGCAGCCAGCCGGCCTGCCCAGGCTGCCTCCAAACGCTCACTGAGCTCATCCTCAGGGCCGGACTCAGGGGTGGGGGGTAGCTCTGTGGTGGACAGTAAACCCAGGTCCTTCTGCCTCAAGAGCTGCCCTCTAGCCATAGCTGTCCGAAGACTCTGGGTCACTGTCTCCTCAACTCCCTGCTGAGGCTTGTAGTCTAACAGGTGGCGATGGGAGAAGGTGGGTGCAGTCCACACTGGAGGAGTGTCAACCACCTCTAGCAGAGTGTTCAACCAACGGCTGCAGTGGGCAGTGACATGGGGACTCCAGGAAGTTGTTGGGACACAGGAGTCAGGTTTGGGTTCATCCACAGGCCTGGGGTCTGCCTGGAGGCGAAGGCACTGCTGGAAGATATCTCCAGCTGCTGAGAGCTGGAAAACTGACAGGGCTGGTGTGGAGGTGGAGGGTGGAATGGCAACGCTCAGACCTGCAGATTAGTAATGACAGTTAGCCCCAAGCCCAGGGAGTGCTGCTCCTGGAGCTTGTTCCCTTACCCTGGCATACCTATGGTTGGCGCTTCCAAACGCTCCTGAAGTCGCCGGTGACTCTTGGGATCCAGCAGGGGAAAAGCTGAGAGGGAGTCACTTCTGGAAGGGAGAGACTGAGGCGGCCCTGCCAGTCGGAGGACAGAGGTACTGTCTCCTGTAGGAAGGACAGACAACTGAGACTCTAGCCAGGTCCCAGCCTGCCCTGGTCCTGCACCTCACCCCTGGCTCCCTTCACCTGTGATGTGCAGCAGCTGCAACTGCCCTCCCTGGCCCCCCAGGAGCAGTGGTCTTGGAAAGCCAGGCTGGGGTGCAGGCAGGAACTGAGCCAACAGAGGAGCGGAGGGGAGATCGTGGTTCCACTTCAGCATAGGTACCAAGGGGAGACGCTCATCCATCAGGTAGACAGAAAACTGGAGACGAAAAAGACTTAGGTGGGAGGGTGTCTGATGGCTAAGCTTCTTGAGGGGGTGCTGGGGTTGCTGTATGGGTCTGGGAATGACTGCTGACCCCATGGATCTGCACTCCATGACTGCCTCTATAGTGTCACTGGAAGCTATACAGGAGGTGTATCCCAAGCGAGTCACCACTTCTTGCACTGATGGCCACTAGGGGGAAGGCATTCGGGAGCCACAGGAGTCACACGCAGAGGCCCACCTGGATTCTGTCAGCTTTCCCCATTTACCTGATTCTGGAGCTTAGCTGAAATACCTCCACTAAAACCCTAGGGGAAGCTAGACCCCTGGGTGATCCTCAGACACCCCCGTTTTTAAACACAGGGGGGACATGATCTGATTTTACACAAACTACTCCCCTGCCCCAACCTGCTTTTCCTTAGCCCTGGCCAATCCCTGGTGGCACCTTGAAGGTCTGCTAGGATGTTGTCTCCCCTATAAGGCAGCCCCCACCCAGCAACTAGGCTGGCTTTTGGAACTGAGTGATGACCCAGTCACAGACTGATCAAGGTTTCTGAGTCTTGCTTTGCTGACATTGTCCTGGGGTACCACCTCTAGTAATAGCTGACAAAGCACACGAAGGAAAGGGTGGGGCTAGGGTTGGGGTGTCACTCACTTGGGTACAGATGAGGTGGAGTGTGGGATGCAAGGATTCTGGGTTGGATTCCCCCAGGTACTGGGTTAGCAAGACACGCTCCCCTTTCTGGCATGATGCCTCTGCTCCATCGCGGAAAAGCAGAAGACCACAGCCAGGTGGGCCCTGGGGGGAAGACACAGTGTTAGCACACCTAGTTATAGGGCTCACTGGCTTCTGTCTTTGGGAATCTGCCCTTCTCACTACCCTCACCTGAGTGTCGATGATTTTCACTCCAGTGCGGTCACCCACAGTGAGCACTCGAGGGTGGCAGGTGAAGTCGGCCCATCGCCAGGGAGAAGGGTCCCGGAACACAAGGGTCTCAGGGTCCTTGTAGACTTGCCGCAGCCTTGGGGGAAACAGGCCAGTTGGGGTAGAAGGCTGGGTGGTTTGGCCTGGGCTCATGATCTTGGGAAAGTGGAGCAGCAGTACTGGTGGGAGCCATTTGTTGGGGTGGGGGTGGGAGTCTTCATGAAGAAGGAGTCTCACCCGTCCTGAGGGGTCCATAGACAGACAGCTCCTGAACTGCTGCAGACAGCCAGCTCCCCAGGCAGGTGAGGGCTATGGGGCACAAGTGTGATTAGTGACCGACCGCAGCACAGCCACCACTCACCCTCAAACACCCACCTCCTTGCCAACCAACCAGCTCAGCCCCTCACCTAAGGCTGATTCCTGTAGCCCCCTTCTCCACCTTCAGCACCTGTAGAGGGGATGGCTGCCCCTGCTTACTGACCTTCCAGAGGGCACAGTGGTAGTCAGAGCGAACTGCCAGCAAGGCTGGGGTGGGGTGGGGATGCAGAGGGAGAAGGTCAGAGTCAGGGTCAGGGTCAGGTCCAGACAGTGGGGAGCAAAGTGTCTGTGGGACTTACATTCTCCTTGCACAGTACGGGTAACCACCTGCCGGACAGGTCCCCGGAGCTGGATGTGGCCAGGTGTCCCATGGACCTGGGGGTCTCCTGCTGGGCTCAAAGTGACCTCTTGGAAACCTGGATCTTGCTAAGGAAAAATGTATGAACTGTGGTCACTGCAAGTGCTCTTCCCCAGAGGGAGCTGGCCAGGCTAAGGCCCTGAGAAAGGATACACAGTGTGTCCAGAGCGCCTCCTATGGGGTAGACCAGCTGCCCAACATGGGCTATTCTCCCAGGCACCCAGGCCAGCGCACCCCCAGTGAAAGCATCATCTAGGAGCAGCCTCTCCCAGCGCAGTGCCAGCTCCTCTTGCAGCGTATCTCCCAGAAGGGTGGTCACCGATCTGCCCAGGACCGGACTCCCAAGGATGGAAAAGCGGCGCTGTCGGTGGCTCAGGTAAGCCCAGGGACATCTGGGGACAAGAGGACCATGAAAAGGTCAGGCTGGGGCAGTGATGGTGAAGACAGGTCAGAAACAGTAGACATGTTTACCTTCCTTAGAATGCCTCCTTTGGGAAATCATTATACCTTCTGTGCTCCAGGGATGGACAGAGCACTCCCCTGTTCCTGGCCAGAGAGACTGACTCAGGGACAGTGTGACACCTAAGTCAAGCCTAGCACACCCTTCCTGGGTTCTTTTCTTGGCATCCCAGGAAGGACGTGGGCTCTAGCTTGGGGTCATAAGCTGCCACATGCAAACAGTCTCAAGGAAATTAGTTGGGCTGGGGCACGTGGGTAGGAAAACAAAGAAAGCCCATTCAACACAATCTGAACACCTGGATACAGCCATACCTGCAGCCTGTGGGCATCACTTCCCTTTCCCCCTTAGGCTAGGGGAACTGTCAGCTTTGTTAAGGGAGGCCTGTGGGGCTCATGACTACCTGGAGTGAGAAGCCTGTCCTGGCTCCTTCCATATCCACCACCAGCTCAGCCTATGCACCCCATCCTCCCTCACTAGCCACTTGCCCCCAGGGCTGGTGTCCACCGAGGTCCTGGAGTAGCTTCTTCACACTGACCACTGTCTTCTTCTTAGATTGGCTCTGCGTGAAAAAGCCTTGTCAAGCTCATACATCCTAGGGCTCACCCTGGTGTGAAGTGGGGAGTCCCGCCCTCACCCAGCTGGAGCTACTTACTGGTGCTCCTTCCAGTTTAAAATTGTCCAGCATCAGCTTTCCCAGGGGTGCAAAGGCTATGTCCCCATGGTCCCACAGGAACCGGCTGAGCTGGGGGAGGAGATGGGGTCAGGTTACCAGTTAAAGCCCGTCACAGAGCATGGTGCATCACATGTGACTGAACTCACCTGCTCAGTAACATCCAGCACAACTCGAGGTTGTCTCCGGTACTTGTAATCTCCCCGGAAGAGAAGGTCCTGGGCAGTCACACCAGGGTCCCAGGGATCTTGAGGGAAGGGAAGGGGGTGTCATAGGGACCAGAGGTACCCAAGGACCCCAAGGAGTAGAGGGAACATGAAGGACAACAGCAGGAAGAGGAAAAGTCTGGGAGGTGGGGGGATTAAAGAGAAGCAATGGGGAATAGCTTGTGTGTGTGTGGGGGGATTTCCTTCTTTCTTTTTCATTTATTTACAAAGGTTTATTACAGCGCAGGAGCAGTTCTGGTCTGGAGTCGGGGAAGAGGGGAAGGGGGCAGAGCAGCTGGAGGACAGAGGGAATCAGGGTCCTCCCACCATGTGCCCCTTGTGGGGGGGGGGGATTTCTTTTTTTCTTTTTTTAAATTATTTATTTTATTTATTTATTCCCTTTTGTTGCCCTTGTTGTTTTATTGTTGTAGTTATTATTGTTGTTGTTGTTGTTGGATAGGACAGAGAGAAATGGAGAGAGGAGGGGAAGACAGAGAGGAGGAGAGAAAGACAGACACCTGCAGACCTACTTCATCGCCTGTGAAGCGACTCCCCTGCAGGTGGGGAGCCGGGGTTCGAACCGGGATCCTTATGCCGGTCCTTGTGCTTTGCGCCACCTGCACTTAACCCGCTGCGCTACAGCCCGACTCCCGTGGGAGGGGGGATTTCTAAAGATCAAGTCCCTTACCAGGTCCAGGAGGCAGCAGGGGAAAGGGTCCAGGGGTCTGCGGCTCCCAGTGCAAGCTCTTGGACAAGTCTGGTGGCACCCTGTTCTGAAGAAACAACCAGGGCACAGTGGCACAGTGAGTGCTCTCAAGCCAGGTACTTTGCTAGCATGTACCTTTACAAACTCATCAAATCCTCACAAGTTGCCAAGTTGGGACAATGGTTGGCTTGCCATCTTACTATGAAAGAGATGGAGGGAGAGCTGGGGGGGGGGGGGTGTCTTTACCTAGCCCAGGTATCAGAGCCAGTAACAGAAAGCCTGGGCTTTGAACCCAGGAAGCCTAAAATTCCAGAGTCTGGGCTTAGGATCCCAGGTCACGCTGGCTTTCAGAAAAGTCACCTGTGTCATTACTGCTCCCTTGAATCCCACCCAGAAGACCTCATGTTAAATGATCAGGGAACTCCAAGATTCCTCTGCTCTTCACTAGTGGTCAGCCTGAGGCAGCTGAGCTCAGCAGTTGGGGGGGGGGGCACTCAGTCTGACACCCAGCCCTTCCCTGTCAAGGAATCAGTCTCATTTCCCATCTCTGAACACACACACACACACACACACACACACACACACACACACGCTCCTGTAATTCTTAGTCTATCTTTGAGCATCAGTCCAATCTCATGGGCTTCAGGGATGTTCTTCCTGTCCTGGGAGGTCTCCTCTCCCACCTCGCCCCTTGAGCTGTTTCCATGTTCCCTGGGTTTCACTCAAAGTTATCACCACCTGTTGCCACAATTTCCTATTTGGTGGTTCACTCATCTCTTCTCAGAGAATTCTAGGTCCCATGGGTGCAGGAACCATATCTGGCTCACCTATAGACCCCAGTAACACAAAATGTGTGGGCTCAACACTGTGGACTATTGTCTTCTCCAGTATCTATTAAACAGTCAGGAAGGTCAGACTGGGGAGGAAAATGTGAGTGCACAGCTCCTACTCAGGAAAGCCTGTGTGTTATAGACTGACCCATGTTAACACAAAAGGGACTGCTTCTGGCTCAGCACAAATCTGTGCAATCATTCCACCTCCCACCCTAGCCTGTGCTCCTGTGGTGTGGATGTTATAAAAAAAAAAAGGGGCCAAGTGCAAGGGCCCAACCTGCATCTGCCAGAACTCCCTATTCTCACCTCAGATTTCTGGGGCTGGGCCTCAGGCAGTATAAGTGCATCTCTCCAGCTACACATAAAGGACAAGTCGGGGACATCACTCAGCCCAAGGGGGCCAGTCATAAACAACGTGGGATTGAGGGAGTCAGGGAAGTCCATCCTGGAAAAGAAGAATTATACATATACCAGGCTATTCACAAACTGAGCACAGATAAAGTATTCTGGAGTTCTGGGGTGAGCACATTGCCATAAGGGAATGTTTTCTTTGGGAAAGTAGATAGTAAATAACAAATATGCAGTCTTAATGCAGACAGCAGCAAATATCAACCACCCATCCTCCAGGAGGGGATGTGCATGGATCCAGGGAGTGTCTTGCTGGAAGGTAGTTGTTTGTATAACTTTCTTTTCTTTTCTTAATATTTATTTCCTTTTGTTGCCCTTATTGTTTTATTGTTGTTATTATTGATGTTATCACTGTTGGATAGGCCAGAGAGAAATGGAGAGGAGGGGCACACAGGGGGAGAGAAAGACAGACACCTGCAGACCTGTTTCACTGCCTATGAAGTGACTCCCCAGCAGGTGGGGAGCTGGGGGCTCGAACCAGGGTCCTTAACACCGGTCCTTGCGCTTTGCGCCATCTGCACTTAACCCGCTGCGCTACTGCTCGACTCCTGTTTGCATAACTTTCTAGTGAAGGAGAAACCTATGCAGACAATGAGAAGGAGGGTTCCAGGATGAATAAGCAGGTGTAGGGTGGGGGAGACAGCATAGCAGTTATGCAAAAGACTTTCATATAAGAGACAATGAAGCCATAGGTTCAATCCTCCACACTACCATAAGCCAGAACTGAGCAGTGCTCTGGTAAAAAAAAAAAAAGTAAGCAAGCAAACAAGCATACAAACACACACTAAATATAGGTGAAAAGTGCTATGGCAGTAAGTGTGAAGAAATGGGAGTGGCCTGGGAGGTGGTGCAGTGGATAAAGCAATGAGCTTTTACACATGAGGTTCTGAGTTCAATCCCTGGCAACACATGTACCAAAGTGATGCCTGGTTCTCTCCTCTCCTCCTCACCCTCTCATTAAAATAAATAAATAAATAAATAAATAAATAAATAAATAAATAAAATGTTAGGCTCTCAAGCACAAGATTCTTCCGAGTTTGATTCCTGGCAGCACATGTACCAGAGTGATATTCTGGTTGTCTTTCTCTCTCTTCGCCTATCTCTTTCATTAATAAATAAATAAATAAAATAAGAGGGGGGGGCACAGAATGGCCAAAGAGGAGAGTGGCATGGGGACTGAAGTTAGATGAGGGTGAAGATTCTACTCTCTTAGAGAGCTAACATGTTAAAATCACATTTGAACTCTATACCCCTTGTCCTAGGTCACAAACCAAAGACTAAGCTTAAGGGCCCCCTAAAGTGAGATCTGAGTCTTCAACATGCTGTCAAGTATGTCCCCTCTGCAAATGGGGAGTGGAAGGCTCAAACCCTGGTCCTTGTGCATGGTAATATGCATACTTAACCAGGTGTGCCACTGCCCAGCCCCCATCCCTCTTTTTTAATGAACCAGAAAAATAACAGCAATGGCCATTTTGCACCAGTATCGGCTAAACACAGTCCTTAATACCTACTGTATTCTCCTATTATATGTAGATTGTGGAGCTAAGCAAACAGAAACTTGCTCAAGGCCAACAGCTTGATCCCACATCTGATTCAAAGTGAGAGGTCTAAAACACTACTCACTCAAGTATCCAAAAGCAAATGTTAGCGTCAGAGTCTTCGTAGAGAAGATCTGTTCCTCTGGAACTAACTCCTTCACTTTATCAGTTGAGTCTGTAATTTCTTTTTATTTTTAAATATTTATTTATTTTCCCTTTTGTTGTCCTTTTTTTTTTTTTTGTTGTTGTTGTTTTAGTTATTGCTGTTATTGATGTCATCGTTGTTAAACAGGACAGAGAGAAATGGAGAGAGGAGGGGAAGACAGAGAGGGGGAGAGATAGACACCAGTAGACCTGCTTCACCACCTGTGAAGTGACCCCCCCCCCCCCCCCGCAGGTGGGGAGCCGGGGGCTCGAACTGGGATTGTTAAACCAGCCCTTGCACTTTGCGCTATATGCACTTAACATGCTGTGCTACCGCCCGACTCCCAAGTCTGTAATTTCTATATATGCATGTGACTTCAGCTATATGCAAAGTACCCAATACACTAATAAACGTGTAAATATCAGCAAATGCCTCTCAAATGAACGGTGTTCTGTTCAAATCTTTTGTCCCTCAAATCTTCTGTCTGACCTCACTTTTTCTGCTAGATTACAGGCTTTTCCAGGGCAGGTTAGGCTGTCCTGAGATCATGTGTCTGACTACTGTCCGAATTTTCTTTTCCAAACAGGAGGAAGCAGTGACCACAACCAAGGAGTTGTTCAGTGAATCCTTGTGACACTGAATTTCCACTGAACTGATTGTGCTAACGACAGTTAAGGGGCAGCCATACTCCCCAACGGTGGCTGCAACCGTGCTGAGTCAACCATCCAGTTCATCCCTATGCCTGAGTGCCACTCACTGACCATCTCTGGGCCCTTCTCACTATCTTTCACCACGGAACTATTGCACGTTTTCTCTATTCCCCTCCTTTTTTTGGCTTTTAAAATTTTTTGCTTATTTTGGATAGAGACAGAACAAATTGAGAGGGAACAGGGAGATGGATAGAGAGAAAGACATCTGCAACATTGTTTCAATGCCTGTGAAGCTTCCTTCCTGCAGGTGGGGACGAAGGGCTTGAATCTGGGTCCTCCTACACTGTAATATGTTCAACCATGTGCGCAACTGCTCACCACCGCCCCCCTCCTTGCTCATTCTCTAGGGCTTAGAAAGGGTGCAAGCGCTCTCCCTACCCTCCTATAAGTTCTTATTCATTCTTCTGGTCCCCAGTCAGGGAAAATCTCCAAGTTTCCCTAAGCCTATATCCAGAGCAGGCAATGAAATCACACAATGCAACCTCTTTAAAGCCCTTGTTCAAAGATAAAGATGAATCTGACTGTCAGTCTGGGAGCTAAGTTTGGTGTCAGAATACAGGGCTTGCATGCAAGAGCTCTTAGGTTCCATTCACAGTCACATATGCCAGAGCTAAGCAGTCCTCTGAGGTGTGTGTCTCTCTCTGATTAATCATCATCAGAATAATAAATAAGTAGTTAATTAAAGATGAAGCTTTAAAGTTTGATCCCAAACTTCTCTCATGGTACCCATGGGAAAAAGGCTTCATAGATCCTCAATGCCTTGGCACTGACAGCACTAGTCAGTACAGAGACTGAAGGGATAGATCCAGAGATGAACGGATACATGAAGAGGAGAGAGGTGCCAGGCAGCCTGTGCCTGGGCGCCGGTGGTCTAAGCTCCCCAGTCTCCCTTCCTACCTCCCACCCACCCCCACCCCCGCCCCCCAAAAACAAAGCCAGGGCAGCTAAGTGAACGGAGTCGATAGCAGGCAGAGGAGCCAGAAAGGGGACAGTCACAGGAATCAGGAGAGGGTGTCCACTTATGCCTCCCTCCGAACACTACCACCCACCTCCTTTCACCCACTCCATCCCCAGAACCCGGAATTTCAATCCAACCTCAGTAGAGGCTTCTCATGCAGCCCTGGGCGCCGGACACTCGCGGGGATCTCACCGCTGCACAAGCTGGGCCACCGTCCGGCTCCCAAGGACCCCCGGATGTCGCGTGCTTACGTGATTGGGTCCGCTCTGTGCTACTCTGGGAAACGACCCTCTGCCACGCGCCTGCCCGGCACTAGTGCAACGAGGGAGAAAGAGCTGCCCACACATTGGATCCACCTCAACCCTAATACGGCCAGACAGTCTTCCGGTTCGGCAGGAAGTGATCCCTCCAAAACAGGAAGTCCCGCCTCCCAGCCTAGCCTTTCGTGCGCTCTAGCGCTCCACCTATGGGGCAGAGCAGGAATGGCAGCGGAGGATGTGGAAAATAAAGTTGTAGTGTTGATGGGGGTGGGGGGTTCGAATTCCCTTAATTAACTTCCTATTCCGTAGGGCTGTTGTATGAAATCAGAGCACTCGACAGACATTCATTGAGCATATCCTCTGAGCCACACATTGTATTAATCAGTAGATTTCCTACTGATTGTCCTTATGTTCTAGGAGTCAGATATTTCTGGGAGTTTTGGAGGATTTCCCAGTGTTCATATAAATATGTCAGAAATGCTATTTTTTAATATTTATTTTCTTTTTTAAGTTTTTTAAATCTTTATTGGATAGAGACAGCCAGAAATTAAGAGGGAAAGGGGTGATAGAGAGGGTGAGAGACAGAAAGACACCTGCAGCACTGCTTTACCATAGGTGAAGCTTTCCCCCTGCAGGTGGGGACCAGGGGCTCAAACCCAGGTCCTTGTACTTTGTAACGTGTGCAATCAACCAGGTGCACTACCACCTGGCCCCATAAATGTTATTTCTTATGCCAACTTTTGTAACATTTGAGAAATGGAATCTACCTGTGATTCCCATCAAACATCTCTACTTTAATCACAGCTCCTCACAGGGTACCCACCTACCTCCTTGTCCCACAATCACCTTCCTGGCCAGCACTTTTTAAAAAAATATTTATTAATTTCTTCCCTTTTGTTGCCCTTGTTGTTTTATTGTTGTAGTTATTATTGTAGTTATTGATGTCGCTGTTGGATAGGACAGAGAGAAATGGAGAGAGGACGGGAAGACAGAGGGGGAGAGAAAGAGACAACTGCAGACCTGCTTCACCACCTGTGAAGTGACCCCCCCCACCCCCCACCCCCCGCAGGTGGGGAGCCAGGGGCTCAAACCGGGATCCTTATGCTGCCTGGCCAGCACTTGTAAACACTAAGTGGCAATCAGCAGCTGCAGCAGCAGTTACAAATATAGACTGAGAACTAATTAATTGGTCATGTTTTTCAATTTGATGACTCTGTAGTCAAATAATCAAAATGTTGTGTAACTCTGCCTCTTGTCATCTTATCAAAACTGAGACAGATTCTTTAGAGGTAGGGAAGCAACACACACACACACACACACACACACACACACACACAAGCTGAGATCTATGGGGGTTTGGATATATGACAATCCCTCTCTAGGAACCATTGTTAGAACATTGTAACTTTAACTAGAACAAGATATTTGGGGGGTGGCAGGAGAATTATTGCTGGTGTTCAGTGCCTAAAAGACTCCATGGCTCTTTTGGCAGTCTTTTTTTTTTTCTTTCCTCTAGGTAGAGAGTAAGAGAAAGAAAAATAGTGAGGAAGGAGAGATACCATAGTGCTGTTCCACCACTTGGAAAGCTTCTCACCTACAGGTTTTCCCATGTGGTGGACCATGTCTTTGCACATGAGGGCATGTTCACTCTACCAAGTAAGCCACCTGCTGTCAGCCCTACCTCCCAAGATAGAACCATACAAAATCCCTTTACCAACAACAACTGCAAAATCATGGATGAGCAGAACAGAGCCCTCCTCCATGTATAGTCCTTTTTTCCCCTTTAACATACAAAAAATAATCTTCCCACGATGGATTTTTCTGAAGCTTTGTGTACATGCAATGATATGATCATTGTACATTCCTTAAGTGTGCACACCTATGTTTTCTTCTTATAAATATGTTGGGTTGTTCCTAGTAAACTTCTAAATATGTAGTCTTTTTGTCACCCAAACTTTACTACTTGGTTTGAAAGCAGTCATTTCCCCTTTTTGATGTTTACTCTACAGTCTGTGTAGTTTAGACCTGTCTCCCAACTTAAGTCGTTTTCAGTCCATTAATTCCCTTCATTTCTGTGTTTGTGATTTTTGATCACTGAGGCTTTAAGATTCATTTAAACTTGCCACCCACTTCAAGTTGTTGAGTGTGGTATCATGGATATATGTATGTAAATTGTATTCATCCCTAACTTCATCTCAGTTTTGTTGTTTTTCCTTCACCCCTTGCCCTCATCCTAAAGAACTACCGTGTGATATAGTTTAGGAGCAAACTCATCGTCTTTTTAAGAAATAAAATAGGCAGGATACCAAGTCACAGCTTGGGGCATTAGAAAGATTTCTGGTAGCCCTACCCTACTAGAGAAAGCTAGAAACAGGCTGGGGGTATGAATCAACCTGTAAATGCCCATTTCAGCAGAGAAGCAATTACAGAAGCCAGAATTCCCATCCTCAGCATGCCATAAAAGAATTTAGGTCCATATTCCCAGTGGGGAAGAAGTGATAGGAGGAAGAGGATAAGAGGGTTCTAAACTCCAGCTCCATCAGGTCCCAGAGAGAGAGAAAGAGAAGGGGGGAGATGTTTGGCTGTAGTAATAGGTGTGGCTTGGAGGGGAAGAGATGATTGACTTGGAAGAAAAAGGGGGCAAATATGTACAAACGTAGACAGATAGCTGTAGAGATGACAGTTAACCCATGTCTGCAACCCTGGGAGAACCACGGTGGTTTGCAATGGAGGGACTTGGGATTCAAAATTCTGGTGGTGGGAATGGTGTGGAATTATAGTCCTGTTGACATGTAACTTTGTACATCAATATTGAATTGCTAATACAAAAAGAAAAAATAAAAATTAAGAGATTCCTGGCTGGTTTCATACAGGACAGCAGCTTTTTTTTTTTAAGATTTTAAAAATATTTATTTATTTATTCCCTTTTGTTGCCCTTGTTCTTTTTATTGTTGTTGTTATTGATGTCGTTGTTGTTGGATAGGACAAAGAGAAATGGAGAGAGGAAGGGAAGACAGAGAGGGGGAGAGAAAGACCTGCAGATCTGCTTCACCGCCTGTGAAGCGACTCCCCTGCAGGGGGGGAGCCGGTGGCTCGAACCGGGATCCTTGAGCCGGTCCTTGTGCTTTGCGCCACGTGCGCTTAACCAGGACAGCAGTTTTTAAACACTGATCTTAGAGTGGGAGATAGGATGTAGTACCGTACCGGGAGCCCGCCAGGTCTCCTTCTCTGGTCGGGGTTGCTCCAGGATTATCTGAGATCAAACAAGAGGCTGATAGGAACAGCCCCGCCCCCATCCCCGCCCCCGTCCCCACCCCCGTCCCCGCCTCAAGTCCCTTCCCAGAAGTAAGTGTTGCTGCCAGCCACATTCCCCATCCGGGGTAGTACAGCTTGCTGTGAAGCCCACCTTCCCATTGGCTGGATGTGCTGTCTGCTTCCACTCTGCTGAGCTCTCATTGGCCCGCACAGAGGAGGGGGCGGATCTTGCCGTGTGGGAGCACGTGCTCCCCGCAGGTTGCCGGGCTGCGCGAGACCTGGCGCACGGCTCCTCGGGTGCTCGCGTGCTGCCATGGCGTCGCAAGGCAGCCAGGGCACCGACGACAGCGGCCGCAGGAAGCCCCGCCTGGCGGCGTCCTTGCAGATGAGCAGGGCGCCCAGTTCTTCGCGGCCCTCGGCCAGCCTGGGCCAAGACCCCTGGGGGCCCGGGCCCAGCTCCAGCTCTGAGGACTTGGCGGCGGAGGGCGGACAGCCCCAGGCTGCGGGGGACAGTGGGCCTGGGCCGGGGGCCGCGGCCAGGGAGCCTGGGAGAGACTTGGAGGCGGTGACGGGGGACGCCTTGGGGGCTCCCGCGCCGCCCGCAGGGCCCACCGGGGATATCCCCGTGGCGGCCCAACACCTGAGCCTGCAGCTGAAAGACCCGCCGCCAGACGAGGCCGCCAACCTCCTGGCGCAGTACGCCGCCAACCTGGGCGTCTCCCTCATCTTCCGCGAGGATCAGCTGGCAGGTGAGGTCGGTGGCCCGGGGCCACCCAGCCAAGGGGCTGAGCCCGGGGCCTGGGCCGGCCTGGCCCAGACACCTGACCATGACAGGTGGTGCGGGGTGAGCCTTGTCCCTGCCTGCTGCTGGGAGAGCTGGAAAAAAGGGCAGGTCCCAGACCACTCACCCCGCCGCCCACAGGACAAACAGCACCCGCGGTGGGCCCCCGACTTACAGGCAGCACCGCAGCGTGGTAGTCAGTGGCGACACCGCACAGAGACAGAACTGTCTCCATGTCACTTTCCCTTTTCCTCAATACATTCTCCATCCTGGATGCAAATGGACCTCCATGTGGGGGGGCTCCAAACCCAACTTCTAAGAGACTACAAGAGAATCATTCCTCAAGCAGTTCTCAGTCCTTGTTTTTTCCTATATATTTTGAAAAATAGTATAAAAGAACCTAGCTCACGTGGGGGGTGTGTCTTGTCTTTTCTTTCCGTTTCCTTTCCTCCTTTCTCTCTCTTTCTTGCTTTCGCTCTTTCTTTCTTTCTTTCTTTTTTCTTTCCTTTCTTTCTTTCTCTCTTTTTCCAGATCACTCTTCAGCTCTGGCTTCTGGTGGTACAGGGGATTGAATCTCTTTGCATAATCATTACGCTGTCTTCCCCTGCTCTATGTATCTCCTTTCTATGTATAAGTGTCCACATGTCCATTTTTTTTCTGAACTTGAAAGTCCATCCATTTCCTTAAACATGTCAGCATGTATTTATTAAGAACAAGCACATTAAAAAAATTTTATTTATTTATTCATGAGAAAGCTAGGAGGAGAGAGAAAGAACCAGATATCACTCTGGTACATGTGCTGCTGGGGATTGAACTCAGGACCTCATGCTTGAGAGTCCAGTGCTTTATCCACTGTGCCACCTCCCAGGCCACCAAGCACATTTTCTTTTTTTTCTTTTCTTTTTTGCATTATCTTTATTTATTGGATAGAGACAGCTAGAAATCGAGAGGGAAGGGGGCGATAGAGAGGAAGAGAGACACTTCAGTGCTTCTACACCACTAACAAAACTTGCCCCTGCAGGTGCCGTCGGGGGCTCAAACCCTGGTCCTTGTGCAGGCAACCAGTTGTGCCACCGAACAGTCTCCACATTTTCTTATATACTTATTTCTTTTTTTTTTCACATGGCATTCTGTCTAATGTATTTTTTTTACTTTTTTACTTATTTATTTTTTTTACTTATTTCTTATATACTTATACTACAGTACAGTGATGAAAATCTAGAAATTTGGGAGTTGGGTGGTAGCACAGTGGGTTAAACGCAGGTGGCACAAAGAGCAAGGACTGATGTAAGGATCCCGGTTGGAGCCCCCGCTTCACAAGCGGTGAAGCAGGTCTGCAGGTGTCTGTCTTTCTCTCCCCCCTCTGTCTTCCCCATCTTTCTCCATTTCTCTCTGTCCTATCTAACAATGACGACATGAATAACAACAATAATAACTACAACAACAATAAAAACAAGGGCAACAAAAAGGAAATAAATATTAAAAAATCTTAAAAAAATTTAAAAATCTAGGAACTTAATACTGAGATAATATCATTATCTGATTACCATTCAGTTTTAAAATTTTCTGGTTGTCCCATTAGAGGTCAGTTCTTCATCCCTGCATGACCTGCGACATTCAGTTATCATGTCTCCATCTCCATCAAATACAGGTTCTGAATGTGTCTTGTTCTTTCAGTTTTGATGTTTCTCAATAATAAGGGTTGGTTGTTTCATAAAACATCCTTCCACTTTAATCTGTCTCCCAAATGCTCTGTTATGGGCAGGTTCATCTGGTGGTTGTTTGCCTGCTGGTAGGTTTCATTCATTCTGTCAGACAGCCTGTGATCTGTGTGTCTTTCCTCCAGTGATGTTAGTCATGAGGTTTGACAGGAGAGGCTCCACTTTCCCCTTTGTGCTAAATGAGTCACCTTGGGGCACCTGAGGGTGGTGTGAATATCCACTCCCCACAGTGGTGGTTTTAGAGTTCTTGGGTAATGGTTACTATGCTCAGTTATCACCACACTGATTACCTGTATCGGTTTCCCAAGGCCAGCATTCCTTCTACCTCTACTATTGATAGTTTTTTAAAGTACGGAATCTCAGTCCTTTGGGGAAACAGTTTAGCAGCAAGTACTGTGAATTTCCACAAGTGTATGTCTTTCACCAGGTGGTGCTAATCTAGGGTTTCCTGCTATCTTGGGTCATAACTATCAGCTGGGATGGTGTGTCTGGCAGATGAGCCTTTCAGATGTGGAAAGGAAATTGAGCAGTGTGACTGGGGCAAGCAGAATGGCCTGAGAATAGTGAAGCCCTGGGCTGGGTCTCCGTGCTCCCTGGAGTGCTGCCTGCCCTTTTTGAAAAGGAGTCATGTGGCCTTACTCAAGAGGGATCTACAAGAATTCCCTGAGTGATGACCCAGCACCACCTCAGTCTCCTGCATCCAGGTGTCAGGGAGAAACTTAGCTTAAGTTGTCTGGGCCAGTGGTATATTTGGCGGTGGGAAGAAAACAAATGGCAGGGCACTACTTCACCTACTTCACACCCCCTGCCTCCCCAGATCCCGGCTTTCCCTTCTCTGTGAGTGCAGAACTAGATGGAGTGGTCTGCCCAGCGGGCACCGCTAACAGCAAGACAGAGGCCAAGCAACAGGCAGCACTGTCTGCCCTCTGCTATGTCCGGAGTCAGCTGGAGAGCCCAGGTGAGGGGGCAGAGGACCCAGGCTATTCAGCCCATACTGAGAGCCTGTGCTGCAGGCCTGGCCTCAGGGAGCTGGAGAGGGGGATGTGAACCAATCCTTGTTCAAGCCACCTACTGTGGGGGTGAACACTTAGGGCTTTCCTGTTGGGACTTCTAGCTTCCCCAAGTCCCCATGGTGAACTGTACCTTTGTTTCTCCTGCAGAGCTCCCAGAAGTCCCCAGCAGGCCTCCTAGCACCCCCATGAGTATAGGTAGGTGAACTTTAGTGGGCTTGATCCCCTACCCAGCTTATGAGGGATGGGCACAGGCTGTGGGTTGCCCATCTCTGCCCTGTCCCCTGAGCACAGAGGACATCCTGATTCATGAGCAGCGCTGTGCAGCCGTGGTCAGCGCCGGCTTCGATCGCCTGCTGGATGCTAGCTCACCTTACCACGCCTGTAAGGGGACCATGGCCGCTGTCATTCTGGAGAGAGGTAGGGGTGCCCTGCCCCATCTCACCTCTGTGGATCTGCAGGCCCAGTCCTCAGGCCAGAACCCCTCTACTTCTTCATTACAGAGGTCCCGGGGTCAAAAGGCCACACCAAAGAGATCTATGAGCTGGTGGCACTCGGCACAGGCAGCGGTAGCTGTGATGGCTATCTGGAGTTCTCAGGTCGGCAGCTGCACGACAGCCATGGCCTGGTGGTAGCCCGGCGAGCATTGCTGAGGTGAGAGGCTGGGCATCCCCATATGCTCCCACCTTCCTTCAGGGGTCCTGCTTCCCAACCGCTCCTACCTTCTTCTCAGGTTTCTCTTCCGGCAACTCCTTCTTGCAACCCATGGGGGTCCCCAAGGCAAGGAGCGATCTGTGTTGGCCCCCCAGCCTGGGCCTGGGCCTGGGCCCCCCTTCACCTTCAAGCCCCGGATCTTCCTGCATCTCTACATCAGTAACACCCCCCAGGGAGCAGCCCATGACATCTGGTGTGTGGGGAACCATGGGGTCCTTTGGCTTTGCCTGGGAAGAAGCCAGTAGTGTAGCCCTGACCCTTGTCTGTCTGTCTTTTTACCTCAGTCTCTCTCCAACCTATGAAGGAGGCCTCCTGCACAACCCTGCCCTACGCCTGCAAGCCCATATCCGAGGGAAGTTGCGGCCAGTGTGCTACCTGGCCCCTTCGCTGCGTTACACCCATGTGGGCTGTCTCTCTGCCAGTGACAAGCTGGCACGTTGGGTTGTGCTGGGTCTGGGTGGAGCCCTGTTGGCCCACTTTCTGCCTCCCATCTATGCCACTAGCCTGGTTGTAGGTAAGGACTGGAGACTGGAGGGGGGTGTACTGGGGGAGTTTAGCAGGTAGAGGTGACTTATACCTGTGCCTTCTGCCCCCACAGCTGACCCCTGCCATGACCCCCCCACTCTGGATAGGGCTATCCACACCCGGCCAAACCTGGATGAGGAACTGGGGTCCTGTCTGCCACCTCCCTATGCCCGCACAAAGCTGCACCTGTTTTCAGGGCCTCCCGTGGCCCCCTCCAGCCCCACCCCCAGCACTTGTCAAGGCCTGAGCCTCAACTGGAGCCTGGGGGACCCTGATGTTGAGGTCGTGGATGTAGCCACTGGGCGTGTGAAGGCCAAGTGAGGAGCTCCCAGTGGGCTTGGGAGAGGCCTGGTGGTGGTGTGGGGGGAGCCCTCTCCTTGCTCGGGGATCACCAGTTTGGGTTCTGACCCCAGCTCAGCCACTTAATCAGCTCTGACTGATGAACACTTCTGCCCTCCAGTTTGTGACACTCGATAGTCGTGGAATGGGGAAGACAGTGTGGCCTGAGACCTAGCACACTCTGAGCCCCCTCTGAACCCTTTTCTTTCCACGCCAGCACTGCCCTTGGGCCTCCCTCCCGCCTCTGCAAGGCAGCCTTTCTCCGGGCCTTCCGCCAGACTGCCCGAGCTCTGGGGAAGCCCCACCTGCTGACCTTGAAGACCTATGAGGAGGCCAAGGTCAGTCCCTGCCCTCCCCTCAGCCCCCTTCTCCCGAACCCCAGTAAGGACTTAGTTGCTACTGCTCATCTCTTCCCTAGGCTGGGACCTACCAGGAGGCTCGCCAGCAGCTGTCACTCCTCCTGGACCAGCAAGGCCTGGGTACCTGGCCGTCAAAGCCTTTGGTGGGCAAATTCAGAAACTAACTCAGACATCAGAGCTTACTGGAGAAGTGTGTATGTGTGGGGAGTGTGAGGGTCATGGTGGTGGGGGGAAATGGGATGGGACCACAGGTGTGCGCAGTAGGGTGGAACAGTGGAGGGAGGGCTAGGTATGGGGGGCAGGGAGCTGGTTCCCATCTGAACTTGAATAAAGAAACTATTTCTGGTGCTTCTATGCCTTGACCTTTGTGGGGAGGGATAATCTGGAGCCTCTTGGTTTGTGAGGAGAGATGCCCTGGTGGTAGCTGTGTCCTTGGTAGGTCCCCCTTCACAGAATTACTGAACTCCATAACTGTTGCACCAGCCCTGGCTCCCTTACTTTTCAGCCTGCTGGCTGAGGAGGCCCTTGGTGTCCTGTTGTGGCAGGCAGAGTTATCATTCCTCAGGTAGCCCTTCTTCCCAGACTTGGGCCTGAACTTGGCAGGAATGGCTGACCCCAGCTCCTTGGTCTGAGGCTTCCCCAGGGCCTGCCTGTAGAAGATGCAGCTGGGCTTCATGGGGCCCTGTTGGAGGGTTCTTGCCTGGTGTATATCTGCTGTCCCTGGGCAGTCACAGTCCTCAGTCTCTTTTCTTAAGTTCCTCTGGTTTCTGCCATTGGGACTAAGCATATGGAAGAACCTGGAGCCTCTTTCACCCAGTTTGCGGGTATAGTGGGATCAAGCATGTCCCCCAAGTCCATGTCCGTTGGAACCTGTAAAGGTGACCTGCTATCACCTGGTTCTGTTGGCCCATAGGCATAGTCTCTCCCCTCCAAATAACATCACTCACAGCACAGGGAGACCTGAGGAGGTGGTGCTAGAGGGGACAGTGGCAAATCCTGAACTGAGGCTGTACACACAATAGGTTTTAGGGTAGGCTTTCCACTCCCTGTGTCTGGCAGGCGAAGTTAGTTCACAAGGTGAAGTTGGGAAACTTGCACAAAGGTGTACGGGTGGGGTGGGGTATGAGACTGGGAGAGGGAGAAAAGGTGCTAGTGGGACAGCAGGGAGGGCTGCCAAGCTGTGGAATATGCCTGTGTGAGGCTAGAAGAGGGAGGCTTGAACCAGGAGGGAGGCTCTACCTGCTGTCTGTCCCTGGGTAGTGTAAGCTCAAAAATAAAGAAAGAAAGAAAGAAAGAAAGAAAGAAAGAAAGAAAGAAAGAAAGAAAGAAAGAAAGGTTCCTGAGCAGGGTTGGTGAGATAGCTCACTTACAAAGACACCTGTTTTGCCATGCTTGTGCCCCAGGCTTGAGCCCCTGGCCCAGACAGCACTGGGAGAAGCTTTGGTGCTATGGTGTTCCTCCCTTTCTATCTGAAAAAGTTGGTCGAGGAATAAGAAGAAGAAGGAGAAGAAGAGATTGATTTATGAGTCAGGGAGAGCAGAACATGACTCCAGCATATCTTCAGGCCAGAGGATGGTTCCAAGGACACCACTTGCCCTCTACCCTCTGAGCTACCTCCAGCCCACAGCACTGAATCCTCCCAACCCCAAACTGGGAAAAGAGCTGGGTTATTTACTGTTAAGTATTGTTAAAAAGAGAAAAATGTCTTCAGCTTTGAAATAATTATTTATCCTGGTGACTTTTTCTCAGGAGAGGATTTTTATAACACCCAAGCCTATTAATTAGCTCATTTATTACACATTGTTTCCCCTCAGGAGACCATTTAAATTGATTTACTCCTTGTATTGCAACAGTAACTACAACCAGATCCAGAAATATACCAGTCATTCCAAACTGCAGTTTTATGCAATGAACCTTTTGATGTTCATTAATCACATAATCACTGGGTAAACAAGTTATTCAAAATGACATTAACTCTGCTGTGTTCTGCCAAATCCTAATTTGTCCCCACATCCTCTCCTCCCAGGACAGAGCTCCTCACACCATATTCCCAGGTTCCTTTGCCTTAGCTGATTTATTATTGCAGAGTGATGGTGACAGCTGCCTTTGAAATACAGAGGCCCTTAAAGTCTTCTTGGCCTAATCCCCTCAGGGTGTAGTTTTGCCAACTATAGCAAATTTGCCTGGGGAGGTGATTCATCTGAGCTTCACCCACAGCTGCTTCCTTCCTCCCTCCTTCCATCACCCTTCCCTGCAGTTCCAGGCTCTAGTGAGCCAAGACACCCTCTGTGCCTGCTGTCCCTTCCTGTGTGTGGTCTTTCCTGATGAAAGGGAGCATAAACGAGAGGCCAGGGGACTAGGCATCTTTCCACACCTCAGATTCCCCATCTGGCAAATGTTCAACCAGAAGTGGGCTGGCACTGCCAGGTCAGTCTACTACTCTTGGCCCCTTGTTCTTTCTCTCCTCCCTTTCTTGGGGAGGTTTTCCACATAAAGGCAGTAGATCAATAAGTAATAAAAGGAAAAGTAATGAATTATGGGATCTCCTTTTTTATGGGAGCAGGTTAGAGGAAAGACTAGAAGTTCTGTTCTGAAACATGACTTTAGAAGATGCTACAAACATTCCTTTTTTGCTATGAGGCCTCCCTGCTCCCCCTGCCCACCACTATTTTTTTCTTTTTTACTTTCTCTGGAGAAGCAGTTAATAAGATTAGAGAAAACCCACTGAGATTCTAAAGGAAGAAGATCTACTTTGTGGTGAATCAATAGTTTAGAAAACATAGTTTTTTGGGGGAGGAGGGGGCTGGGCAGTGGCATATCTGATTAATCACACCTGTTAGCCATATCTAAGGATCTGGGTTTGAGCCCCTGCTCCCAACCAGCAGGGGGATGCTTCATGAACAGTGAAGCAGGTCTGCAGTTTTCTCTTTCTCCCCTCTTCAGTTTCTCTCTGTCCTATAAAATAAAATAGAAAAACAAAAAGAAAAAAGGGCTATTGGGAGAGGCACTGAACCTCAGCAATAACCCTGGTGGCAATAAAAACAAACAAAAACTATAGTTTTGTTGTTGTTGCTGTTTTTATAGAGAGACTGTGGGGCAGAGGAGAGGCAGTCAGTGCAGTGGGGGCTGGACTTGAACTCGAGTCATGCACATGGCAAAGCAGCACACTGTCCATGTGAGCTATTTTGCTGACCCAGAAAACAGATTTAAAATAGTTTTTAATCCATTTTCTTGGTTATTGACATGCATATTCATTTTTCTAAATGAAATCATGCATATTCATTCTTATAAAATTCATTCTTCTAAATAAATGAACCTCTTTCATTTTCAGCATACACAAAATTCATTCAGAATGAATTGTAGATGTGAAGGTAAGTGATTACATCTGAAAACTCCCAGGATATAATAGAATAATTAATACTCATGGACCGTGAGTTAAGCAAATCCTTCTTATAAATGGTACCAGAGGGTTGGGCAGTGGCACAGCAGGTAGGCCACCTGACTTGCAAGTCTGTGGTCCTGAGTTCTAACCTCACTAGTTTATGCCAGGTGATGCTTTTTTTCTCTGCTATTAGTAAATAGATCTGAGAGAGAGGGAGGGAGAGAGAAAAAAAGAGAGACAGAAATGGCACCAAAAGCATGACAAAAGGAAAAATACAGACATTGGGGCTGCTTAAAACTCTCTGTGCTTCAAAGAACACCACCAAGAAAAACAAACCAAAGCCGCCCCTTCTAGCGCAGCACTACCACTGCATGGAAACCTAGCTCACACCCTGACCTGGACTCTGGCTGGAACTGGAACTGGGTGGGAAGACTGTGTGGCTCTGTGTCTCCACTCTACCCTCAAGGTCAGGCCTGACTCTTGAGTGCAGCTTCTCTCCCCTCTTTTGCTTTTTATTATTGAGAGACAACTCACACACCATGGAAGTCTCCCTTGCAAAGTGTCTACTCAGTGTGTTTTCAGTATCTTCTCACATGATACTGAAAATTAGACCACCATGGTCTAATTCTACTTTCTACTTCTCTCTGTGCTTATGTCACGCCCTACACCCTCTCCCAGTCCACTAACCAGCAACCCACTCTGTCTCTGTCAGTCTGCATTTTCTGGACATTACCCCAGAATCCCAAGCAGGGGTGAAAATGAGTCTTACCAACTCTGAGCGGATTATGGGCACATTCCTGAGCCTAATGCTGTGACTATAGAGTGGGTTACATGAGTTGGAGCTCACCTTGGTGCAGAAGATTAGTGGCCTACCTGCTGTGCCACTGCCCAACCCCTTGATGCCATTTCTAAGAAGGCTTTACCTAATTCAGTTCCACCCAACACACATGGTGGAGAATGTGTATGGCATGATATGAAGGGAATCACATAACATGCAGTCTGGGTGACTTTCATGTATTTTAAGGTTCATCTATGATGTAGTCTGGGTGATTATTTTGTTTTTTTTCATGGTTAATTAATATCCCATTGTGTGGATAGACTACATTTGCTTATCTGTTCAGCAGTAGAAAGACAATGGATAGTCTTCTTTTACAAGACAAAGATTCCATATCTATCTTTTTGAAAAGATATACTTAGGGGGTTAGAGAGATAGTTCACTGGGTAGGTTATATGCCCTATTGTCCATGTCCCAGGTTTGAGCTCTGACATCACATGGGAGTGCTTGGGCACTGATGAAGCTCTGGTTCTGTGGTTTTTCTTTCTTTTTTTAAAAATTTATTTTTTATTTAAAAAAGGATAAATTAACAAAACCATAGGGTAGGAGGGGTACAACTCCACACAATTCCCACCACCCAATCTCCATATCCCATCCCCTCCCCTGATTGCTTTCCCATTCTCTATCCCTCTGGGAGCATGGACCCAGGGTCATTGTGGGTTGCAGAAGGTGGAAGGTCTGGCTTCTGTAATTGCTTCCCCGCTGAACATGGACATTGACTGGTCGGTCCATACTCCCAGTCTGCCTCTCTCTTTCCCTAGTAGGGTGGGTCTCTGGGGAAGCAGAGCTCCAGGACACATTGGTGGGGTCTTCAGTCCAGGGAAGCCTGGCCGGCATCCTGATGGCATCTGGAGCCTGGTGGCTGAAAAGAGAGTTAACATACAAAGCCAAACAAATTATTGAGCAATCATGGACCCAAAGGTTGGAATAGTGGAGAGGAAGTGTTAGGGGGGTACTCACTGCGAACTCTAGTGTACTTCTGCTTTCAGGTATATATTTTGCACTAGTTTATGGATATGTATGAACATACTCTCTCTCTCACAGAACCTGGTGTATATCTAGGTTTTGGGACTTTGTTAGAAAGTGAACCACCTGGGATGGAATTAGAGAATACAATGAAAGGAAAGGTCTCACCCGAGTAATGAAGCTGAAGGGTTGTCATTCCACACGTGAAGTCTCTGGACACAGTCTGAGGTGAAGCATGTTGAGGTGGCAATCGTTGCGTTGATTAGGTTGCGATCAGCAGATGCAATATTATTTGATATGGATTGGGAGAGGCATGTGGGAAAGTGGGGGCTATCCTAAGTTTCCAGGACTGGGGGAAGTAGGGGCTCTATAGTGGAGATGTGAGGTTCCTGCTGTCTTAGGGTTCAAAAAGACAACGGATAGTTAATGTTATCACATTATTTGGTAATTGGGCTAACTTTGAAAAGTCCTTTTGTTAGGGTTTGCTGTATAGTACCCAGTATCTTGTGTATAGCTGTGCCATTGGTTGCTTCTGATCTACTTGGTCTAGGCTTTTGAGAGAGTCCGCATATCAAATACACAGCCTATATATTAAAAAGATTCAGTCTGTGTTTTAAAAACTTGGAGACATACAATTAATTTTCCCCCTCATATTAATTAACTAGTGATTTGTATGACTACACTTTACTAGGAGTGTACATAAACACCATTCCCACCACCAAAAGACTGTGTCCCATCCCACCCACCTACCCCTACCCCCCACCGGCCCAGGAAGCTGCATGTCTATCCCTCACCATAGGGTTTTTACTTTGGTGCCCTACGGTACTGCGGTTTTTCTCTCCCTTTTTGAGATCATGAATGTGTGAGGCTCATGAATGTGTGAGGCTCTGACTTCACACAAAAAGATTTGAGAGATGGGGTGGGTGTGTTGGGGGGAGAGAAGGAGAAGACACTAGAGCCTGTAAGTCCTGTACTCTACTATTTTACTACCTTACAGATCATCCTTATATAGTTAAACACTAGCATTGTTTTTTTTAATGAGAGGGAACCCCAGATAGCCTGTCAAGAATGTATGTTACACAGGAGCTTCTGGAAGAAAGGAAGAAAGAGGGTTTTAGGGCACAGACTCTGGAGTCAAACTCTGAGTTTGAACTCTGAAACCACTATTGACAGCCTGGTGACCATGGGACAGTCACTCAGCCTCCCCTGTGCCTCAGTGTCTTCGTCTGACAAATGGCTTAATAGCTCCCTCCTCAGAAGGTGGCTGTGAGGGTCCAGGGTGCTATGAAGTGATGGGGAAAGCAACCAGCCCTCTATAGACAGGTGCAGCTGCTGTCCAGTGTTTGGCACAGTATCCTTTGAGAATCGTGCCATACACATTTTCCACCATGTATGTTGGGTGGAATTGAGCTTATCTTCTGCACCAAGATGAGCTCCAACTCTAGCCACAGCACTAGGTTCAGGAATGTGTCCACAATCCACTCAGAGTTGGTAAGATTCATTTTCACTCATGCTTGGGATTCTGGGAAACAAAAACTTTCTTTGGTAGGTGTGTTGGGATATGGGTGTGAGATTTGGAGCCTATGCAGTCATCTTGTGGCCATGAGGGAACTGACACAGGGAAGATGTGAAGAATCTGAGCTGCTGTGTTGGGCATTGACTGAACACATGGATTGAGCTACATCTGAATTCTATATAACTTTTCAACTATAAAAATCAGTAGGTCTCCTGTTCATTTGCTGAGGTATGAATAGAATTTCTTGTACTTGGAAACAAGCTAGTTCCCCCTTTGCTGTCCTGCTTCCACTTCTTCTCAACCTATGTTTGTCAGTATTACTCTCAAGTTTGCTTTGGGGGCATCTTAAGACCCAGAAGCTGAAGCCTGTTCAAGTTTAACACTCTCATGCCCCATGGTATAGAGACAGTGCTCTCTTGCTCCTCTATGACTTATCACAAGCTAAGTTTGTCCTGTTGATTTATTCCTTGGCTTATCCATGATTTGCCTTCTTGCCATTCCCACCCCTGCCCCCTCAGACCCCCACCCATCTGTAGCAGCATCTGTCCTGCTTCCTGCCCTTCCTGTGTTAGAACATGGCACTTGGTAAACACCAAGACAAACAGCCTTGTAACCAGCTGTGGTCCCTCCTAACTTAATTTTTCTTTTTTTTACTCTAGTAGGGGAGTAAACTTAGAACTTCACATAAGCTCCATATAAGCCTCCTTGGACCATCATTTTCTCTCTCTTGCTCTTCTTGGTGTTGTTTGTTTTGTGGAGCAAATGTCTTGCACAATGATTTCATTGCCCCCATGCAGCTTTTTAAAATATATGTAAACATACATGTTTCTATTAATTATTAATAGTGATTTACAAGATTATAAGATAATAGGGGTATAATTCCACACCACTCTCACCAACAAGGTCCTGTACCCACATTCCTTTCCCAACGGTAACCACTATAGTTCTCCCAAGGTCATAGATATGGATTGACTATATATTCTTCTTTCAAGTTAATGTATTTCAATTCTCTATATCTTACAGGTAAAATCATCCTCACAGTTATTTTTCACTGACTTACTTACTGCACAAATTGTAGTTACTGTTAGTCCTATCCATTTGGTCCCAAAGTTCACATTATAGTCTTTTTAAAAAATTCATCAGTAGTACTCCATGGAGTATATGGCCTATGACTTTTTTTTTTGTATTTATAAGTCTCAAATTGGTGAATTTATTCCATTATTAAAGGCTCCCTACTCCACCCTCAACTCTAAGCATTCCTCACAGGTTCCCCTCACCCTTGGATATTTAAACTTATAATCAGGAAAATGAAAGACATGTATCAGCGAGGCCCATAAGCCATTTGGGCAAAGATGTCTGACCTGATGCCCATTTTTATTCAATTCTATAGTCCTGCTTTCATTTACTATCTAAGCCGCTCCCATAGCTATTATAACTCCCAGGTGTCTTTCCTTTTTCCTCTTCCCTCTCAGCAAGGGAAAACAGTGCCCAGGCAGCTTTTTCATGTAGCTAGAGTGAGATGCCACAGTATTAGTGCATCCCCCAGGGACATGGTACCCTCCATGCAGTGCTGGGATTAAAACATAGGCTGTGCATATGGCAAGGACATGCCCTACCTGATAAGCTATCTCACCTCTCAGAAGGAGAGAGAGAAAGAAGAGAGAAAGGCAGACAGGGCTCCAGCATCCATGGAGCTTCCTCGGGGCTGTCAATGGTGCTTCTTGTGTTGCTTGGGTCCTCAACCCAGGATCTTACACAGAGCGAGTCCTCTCCTTACACACAGCAAGTTGTATGTACTACAAAGAAAGTTATCTCCTGGCTCCTCTCCCAAGTGCTGATTTGGTAGTCTCAGGAGGGAGTGACCCATGGCCCTGGCACCCAACCCCCCCCCCCCACTTAGGAGACCCTCCCTCCTCCCACCTCTCCAAGGTCAGCCCCTCACAGGTCTGTGACTGGACCCATCCCAACATACCAGGGAAGCTACAGCATCACTGCCCAGTACCATTTAGTGTTTTCCTGCGACTTTAGGGAGTGGGGAGCCCCCAGAGCTTAGTAAAAAAGGTGTTGGTGAGATATATCCTTCTAGCTTAGAAGAATGCAGTGTGAGCCTTCAGAAGCAGCAAAATTGGCTAATTTTAGCTGGGGGCACTCAGATTCTTTGGGAGCTGAGCCTCATGGAGGTCAGCACTCCCTTGGCTTTGTCTCCTTTCTGGTGAAGGTGAGCTTTGACAATCACACAGTTTATTTGGAACAGGCTGGCAGCTGAGAGGTCAGGCTGGGCTCAGCCTGGGCCACCCTTGGGAGGAGCCACAGCCTATGGGGACAGTCATGACCCTTTGTTTTGTTTTATTTTTAGCAGGCATTGTGATTCTGGAGGAGACCTGGGGTTAAATGTCAAGTACTGGAGAGGATGGCAGACTTGGGGAGACACAGAACCAGGACACAGGGCTGGCTTTGCTGCCTCTGTGACTTGTCACATTATGTCCCCTTCTGGGCCCCCATGTCCACAGCTGAAAATGGGCAGTTTACCTGGGTGACTGAAAACTTCTTTTAGCTCCAAGAAGCTGTGTGGCTCGCCAGGGTCAGGGAAAGACAAGAGAGGCCCTCCTTGCCATCAGTAGGAAGATTTGCTGAGCCCCAGGGGCTAGTACCTCTGCTGGGGGACACTCTCTTCCCCACTGAGGCATCTTAGGGTGACCTGTGCCCATCCAGCCTTCTATAACACTCCACCTGTCTTGCAAGGAGCAAGATTAGTTCTGGGATTTATTTAAATGCTCCCGGCCTAGCCTGTACTCTGTAGCATGCTTTCTTTTCTTTTCTTTCTTTCTTTCTTTGTTTTTTCTCTTCCTTGTGTTTTTCTTCTCCACAAGTACTTCCTGGGGTCACCTCCTAAACAGAGGACTCAGGTGAGGGCCATAGTGTCCCCAGAGGTGATACTGCTGGAGGGACACAGTCTCTGAGTCTGGTCAGGGAAGCTTGGGGGACAATCCACAGCCTTGGTCTAAGCACATAGGAAGGACACAGAAGAGGACTGTGTTACTAAAGGAGGGAGGGAGCTAAATCCCTCATCTACAAAAAAAAAAAAAAAAAAGCCGTGGACAGGTCCAAAACCACAAAAGCTAAAGAGATAAGACATATACCAGTGATATCTAATCCTACAACAGACCCTGTTCTCCAGGGGGAAAAGCCTACAGAGGATGAAATGAGGTCAATGGCTCAATCTGAGCAGACAGCAGGTTAGATGAGCATATTGCATCTTTGGCAAATGTGCCACTGCCTACAGCTGTACCATGTTGTATCTTGAGAATCTTTATTTTTTAAATTAAAAAAAATTGTTATCTTTATGTATTTATTGGATAGAGACAGACAGAAATTGAGAGGAGGAGGGGAGATAGGGAGAGACACAGAGAGACACCTGCAGCACTGCTTTACCACTCGCATAGCTTTCCCTCTGCAGGCATTAACTAAAATCAGGGAAGGTGTAACCAGGGAAGTGGTCCAGTGCAGGGCTTGCATGTGTGAGTCCTGATTTTGACCCCTGGCATGCTATGCATCACAGCAATGCTCTGGTCTTGAAAGACATATTGGGCCAAAAAAAATATCTCACTTGGACAGTGTGCTGCTTTGCCACGTGCATGACCCAAGCTCGAGCCCAGCCCCACCACACTGAAGGGAGCATCCTCTCTCTTTCCCCCCAACCCGAAATAAATCTTTAGAAAATGATTATTTGCTAAAACAGATTTCATAGTAATTGCGTTGGTAACATAATTTTTAAAGAGCGGTGAAAAATCACTGAAATCTGTATTCTGCAATGTCAAAATCTGTCTGAGCTTCAATAAAATCACAAAATGATAAAAAAAAAAAAAGAAAAAAGAAAATGGTTATTTGCAAGTGTCATACCCTGGCATGCAAAGCTCTCCACCCATGTGACAGTCCTGAGGATGCTTTATGGAACTCCAGTCAGAAAACCACAGATCTAATCAAAACATGGAGGTGGAGGTTAATGTCAACGGCAAAGTCAGACAGGGATTTTTATGGTAAAAGGGGCTTTCCTTGAATGATAGGTCACCAGGCCACAGTGCAGAGTTTTCTCCATATACTTAAGCATGAAAGGAATGGAGATGAGGACAGCCTGATACAGGAGGGCCTAGTGATTTGGAGGTATATCTCCTCTGCAGCTAGGAGGACACCTGGAGGAGTCAAAGGAAATGAGGGCTTCCAATGAATTTCAGGGTTACTTGAAGACAGAGGTTCTGTGGGGCAGATCCTATGGCCTCAGTGATGCCTGGTGTTGAAGTTGGGGGAAGGTATATGCACTAAGGTTGGGGGAAGGTGTGTGCATGGCACACAGTAGATCTTTGTTGAATCTGAGTGAAATGGATGAACAGTGATTTGTCCCCATGACTGAAATGCTAATGTTCTTGTATATAACAGAAATCAGGCTTCCAGGTCCCTCCCTGCCCACTTCTCAGCCATAGTTCTTGCTTTCTTTTTCTTCTTTTAAATATTTATTTGTCCTTTTTTTGTTGTAGTAGTTATTATTGTTGTTGTTATTAACTGTTGGATAGGACAGAGACAAATGGAGAGAGGAGGGGAAGACAGAGAAGGGGAGAGACAGACATCTGCAGATCTGCTTCACTGTCTGTGAAGCGACTCCCCTGCAGGTGGGGAGCTGGGGGCTTGAACCCAGATCCTTAAGCTGGCCCTTGAGCTTTGTGTCACGTGTGCTTAACCCACTGTGCTACTGCCCGACTCCCAGTTCTTGCTTTCTTCAGTACATGTATAGCCGGTGGTGAGGAGCTGTGCATAGCAGTGTCACATGCGGAATGGGGCTATCTGCCAGTTTCTATTTGTATGGGAAACAAAAGATGAGATGCCAAGTCAAAGTACCACCATGTACTTTTAATCAATTATCATTTTACATTAATCAGTAATGTAAAATGCAGAACCTAGTGGTATCTTGCCGGAAAGGCTCAATCAGTCTCTGTTCCAGATGGACTCTGCCAAATCCTACCCAATCACACACACTGCAGTCCACTCACATGGCTCTTTTCTTCAGCATTAAAGTCCAAATCCTCTGAACAGCTTGCAGCTCCCCCTATTTCATCCCCAACACCTCTCCAGCTTTGTCTCCTAAAACATCCTTCCACATTCCACCACCATGTCTCTGAAGCACTTTGTGAGCCAACTGCCCAGAATTTGTGACTATTTCCTCTCTGACCTCAGGATGCACTTTCTGTTTTTGCCACTAGGGTTATTGCTAGGGCTCAGTGCCCACACAATGAATCCACTTCTCCCTTTGGCCTCCTTTCTTTCCTTCTTTCTTTCTTTCTTTCTTTCTTTCTTTCTTTCTTTCTTTCTTTCTTTTCCTTTTGTTGACAGAGACATAGAAGTTGAGAAATAATTGAAGATAGAGAAGAAGGTAGACACCAACAGCACAACACTGTTTCACCATCATCCCCCACCCCCTGCAAATGGGGACTAGGGGCTTGAACTTGTAATATGTGTGCTCTACCATCTGCACCACCTTCTGGCCCCAGGATGCACTGCTTTTATCATGACTAATCTGTTCCTACATTCATCTCTGATATTGAACACAAAGGGCAGGATATGTCAGCAAATGAATGAATCAATAGATAAAGAACACTTAAATAGAAGCCTAGCATTTTATTCTCTGGCATCAAAATACCTGGTCTGGGATCTGGAGAGGAAAGATCCTAGTGATGTTTCATTTTTCCACTGAAGCCATATTGCATCAGTGGGGGCATAGCAGTGGTACTTTGACTTAGCATAGATGCTAAGGAACCAGCTGCAAGAACTGGTCTCTCAGGGGACAATGTAGAGCCCTGAAAATTAGTTACTATCAAGGCCAAGAGCTGAGTAACTAGGAGATATTTTGCCAAAAGTCCAGTGGATTACAGATTGTCTGCTGCACTGGCAACTGGCACTCCTGCCCAGGCCCAGGTGTGGCAAAAAGCAGGTCTTGTACCCACCAGTGTTCCCCTACATCGCATTTGGCACTAAGAGGATGGTTCTGCCTTCTCAGTTGGGAGCTTCTCCAATTGGTGGGAGGCAGCTGTGTCTGGAACATGTTATTGGTGGTTGTGGCTAGAACTCACAGTAGGCTTGGATGGAGAAACCCCAGCAGAGAGTTTACAGCAATTGGACACCCTTATCGTGTGTGTGTGTGTGTGTGTGTGTGTGTGTGTGTGTTTGTGTGTCCCAGGAAAGAGGACACTGGAGGAAGAAGGAAGTTCTGTAGGTCTGGTTGTGCCAACATCTGGAACTTAGCTCTGGAGGTGAAAGATGCTTCTGGGGAGACAGACTGGCCCAAGTTAGCAGAAAAAAAAAAAAAAAGGATGTGTTTCATCGCAGGCAGGGAGAGTGGAAGAGGTTAGCAGCTGGGCAATGCAAAGTGGGCCTGCGGCATGGTGACTGGAAGGGCAGAGACCCCCAGGTTCAAGCAGCTTTGGACTTGAACGCCTTCTAGCTTTCAAGACACTTCCTGAGAGTCACCACCAGAGGGTTACTACTGTGGAGGCTCTCTAGCCTGTGCCAATGCTGGTCAGGTGTGTGTGTGTGTGTGTGTGTGTGTGTGTGTGTGTGTATGTGTGTGGCCGGGGGGGAGGGGGGGGTTGTCTGCCAGGCTTTCAAGTTAAGTGTGTGTGCTGGGCGAGAGGGGCTCCTCCAGGCCCAGGTCGCTGTCACCACCCAGCAGTTCATGTTCGCTGACGGAGGCGGTGTTCTGCAGGCGGCGGAGGCGCGCCTGGAGTTGCTCCTGCTCCTTCTTGAGCTCCAGGTAGGAGTGCGAGAAGGTGTGGAAGATGGACGTGGCAGGGAAGGCCATGATGAGGATGCCGCTCAGGATGCTGCTCAGCGCCACCATCTGGCCAGGCACGCTGCGCGGGACCATGTCACCGTAGCCCACCGTGGTCATGGAGATGACAGCCCACCAGTAGGCGGCGGGGATGCTGGTGAACTCCAGGACGCAGCCGGACTCGTTCTCGGCCACGTAGACTAGCGGGGAGAAGAGCGTGACGGCCACGCAGAGGAAGAGGAGCAGCAGCCCGAACTCGCGCGTGCAGCGGCGCACGGTCAGGCCCAGGGTCTGCAGCCCCAGCGAGTGGCGCGCCAGGCGCATCACATAGAGGATGCGCAGCGCCCTCAGCACCCGCAGCGCCAGCCCCACCTTCTCCAGATATGAGCCGCCGCCAGTCGGGGGTCCGCCCTCCTCTACCCGCTCGCTGGACACCGCCAGCGACACGTAGTACGGAGAGATGGCCAGGATGTCGATGATGTTCAGGGGGCCCTGGAAAAACTGGCATTTGTCCCGTGCTTGCACGAACCGCAGGCAGAACTCCAGGGAGAACCAGGCCACGCAGACCGTCTCCACGATGAAGATGTAGTAGCACTTCTGCGAGCATTCGCCCTGGGGGAGGGGAGAGAGCGGCCGGCTATACCTGGGGAAGCAGTGCTGGGTGTCTGCAGCCATTCCATGTAGCTACAGATGCTGATAGATTCCATGTTAGCTAGGTAACAAATATCTCTGTTACCAGATATGTTTTATTATTTTTCTTTCTTTTAAAATTGTTTTATTTAATCAGAGCACTGCTCAGCTCTGGCTTATGGTGGTGAGGGGGATTGAACCTGGGACTTTGGAGCTTCAGGCATGAGTCTCTTTACATAACCATTATCCTATCTCTATATGCTTACCATGTTGAAGGAAACTTTGGTGCAGTGGTGCGCCACTGCCTCTCTCTCCCCCCTACCCCCACCCCAGTCCATCTGTAGCTTAAAAATTATATATATATATCTGCTATATGCTTTCCATATTCTATGTAATCTTTTTTAAAGATTTTTTAATATTTATTTATTTATTCCCTTTTGTTGCCCTTGTTTTACTGCTACAGTTATTATTGATTCGTTGTTGTTGGATAGGACAGAGAGAAATAGAGAGAGGAGGGAAAGACAGAGAGGGGGAGATAGAGATAAAGATAAACACCTGCAGACCTGCTTCACCACTTGTGAAGTGACTCCCCTGCAGGTGGGGAGCCAGGGGCTCGAACTGGGATCCTTATGCTGGTCCTTGTGCTTTGCATCACATGCGCTTAAGTCGCTGCGCTACCACCCAACTCCCAATCTTTTTTTTTTTCTTGCTTCCAGAGTTATCACTGGGGCTAGGTGCCTGCCCTGCGAATCCACTGCTCCTGCAGTGATTTTTTTGATTTTTTTTTTTTGGTAGGACAGAGAGAAATTGAGAGGGGAGGGGAGTTAGAGAGGGAGAAAGACAGATAGATACCTGCAGACCTGCTTCACCACTTCAGAAGCGACCCCCCTGCAGGTACAGAACCTGGGGCTCAAACCCAAATCATTGCACAGGTCCTTGCATTCCATACTATGTGTGCTTAACTTGGTGCACCACCGCCCGGCCCTCCTTCTATATGTAATCTATTTCCTATTCATCTATCCATTTATTTATCCATCCATTTATTTGGCCATCTATCCATATAGCCATCTATTCATCCACACATAATCTATTATCTATCTCCTATCAACTCACCTATCTACACCCACTCATCTACTCATCCATCTATACCTTTTTCCATCTCTCTATGTCAACTAAGTTCTCTACTGTAGACTCAGTCACACATCCACATCTCCTTTCCACAGGGGTCTCTAGTTGTGGCCGGTCAGCTCAATCACAGACAAGTTTTTCTGGCCTCTCGTGCAGCTAGGTGCATCAGAAGGTAATCAGAAATAATACATGCCATCTCTGGTTCCACGATTTTAGAGGCTGACATGAGTCCCCATACACTTTCTCCTTAACTTTTTTGTTTTTATTAAGATATAGATGGGGTTGGGGTGGGGGTAAGGAGAGAGAGAGAGAGAGAGAGAGAGAGAGAGAGAGAGGAGAGAGAGAGAGAGGCATATCATTGCACCAAAGCTTCCTTCAACATAGTGAGGGCTGGGCTTGAACCTGGGTTGACCACATAGCAAAATGGGAAACTACCCAAGTAAGGTATTTTGCAGGCCCTTTCTATCCATTTTATGAGCTGCAACAAACATTACAGAAGTTCCCTCCATCTGACCTAAGACTTGCAGATTGAACCAACACTCCAGGGGAAGATGGGGCATGAAAGTGGGGAAAAATCTGTTTTAGAATAAGAGCTGTCTACTCATCTAGATTCTTCTTGGCAAGATAATTAAAATTCCATTTTGATTAAGACCATTCTATCTTGGGGCCTCTTTGTTAGAGCAGTCAACCTTAATTATAAGTAATAAAAACCTCCCTTGTATACCATTTTCTGCATCTGGTTGTTACTTAGAATTCATAATGATGCTGTGAACAGTGTGGCCATATCTTATGGTCCAGGAAGTGGTTCCAAGCAGTGAAATGCCTTATCTGAGATCACATGCATAGTGCATAAGAGATAACAGCTATCAGCTTAGTTTTCTGAGACTCTATCTGCTATTTGGTTTTTTTTTTTTTTTTTGATAGGGCTGGGGCTTTGCCCCTGCATGATTTCATCATTCTCAGTTCACATTTTTATTCAGACAGAGAGGAGAGCTAGAGCTAGGGAGAGACACCACAACAGCAGAACTTCCCCCAGTGCCATGATACCTCCCATGTGAAGTCAGTACTGAAGCCTGGGTTATGCACATGAACAAGCATGCACCCTACCTCTCCAGTCTTGGTAACTTCTTTAATCATTATCCCTCAATTACTTATCCACAAACATGTATGGAAGGACTGTTCTGTGCCTACTACTGTGTTAGGCAAAGAGAGGGAGACACAGCCAACAAAGCAGACAGCATTTCTGGTGAGTTGGAGTCTGGTGGGGCAGGATGGGCTCCACCATCCCCAGAAGATCCCTGTGATGGGTGACTATAGTTCTTCAGTTTCCCACAGGAGGTTCCAACAGGTGCATACTCCAGTGTCTATCACTGTTCATGCTGCCTGCCCCAGTGCTGCTAAAAGTGCAGTCCTGGGAGTCGGGCGGTAGTGCTGTGGGTTAAGCGCACCTGGCACAAAGCACAAGGACCGGCGTAAGAATCCCAGTTCAAACCCCCGGCTCCCCACCTGCAGGGGAGTTACTTCACAGGCGGTGAAGCAGGTCTGCAGGTGTCTTTCTCTCCCCCTCTCTGTCTTCCCCTCCTCTCTCCATTTCTCTCTGTCAACAACAACAAGAATAACTACAACAATAAAACAAGGACAACAAAACGGAATAAATAAATAACTATAAAAATATTAAAAAAAAAGAATGTCAGAGTCCTTAAAAAAAAAAGTGCAGTCCTTAAACCCAAAGCACCAGTCAACTGTGGGAGCTTGTTAGAAACAGACACTTGGTGACCTAGTGGGGGTTGTATTGTTATGTGGAAAAGTGAAAAATGCTATGCATGTACAAACTATTGTATTTACTGTCAATTGTAAAGCATTAATCCCCCAATAAAGAAATAAAAAAAAGAAAAAAGAAACAGACACTTGGGCCTTGCCTCATTTTTGCAGAAACAGAACAAAGCAAAACCAGAGCCTGCATTTAGTCAAGACCTACCAAGTGATTCAAATGAACATTCAAGTTTGAGACACTGGTTTCATACACATTTGAATCCACTGTGGGGGGGAACTTTGAAAAAAACATGTCTAGGGTCAGAACTCTACAGACTATAATATAAAATTGATCTAGTCTTGAGTCTGAACAATAGGGATCTCCACATCACACACACACACACACACACACACACACACACACACACACACTCACACATATGATGGATGAGTAAATGAAAATCTAAAGCTAGCTGCCTAAGTAAAAAGCAAGATGTTGACAACTGCAGTTTTCTTTGGATTAAAAGTCTCTGAAGTGGAAAAAGAAATTATTTCCAGTGCCTAAGCCCACAGAAATACTAAATTGAAATGTTCTTTCTATCTGACCACTGGATAAAGAGTCATGGGCTGGCCCACCCCCATCTCCTAGTGCCTGCCCGGGGTGGGCAGCTTGCCTCCATGCTTTCTATGTGGCCCACTGAAGCAGGAGGCGGTAGGTGTGCAGTGGACATTATGGACTCCAGGTTCAAATTCTTTCAGCCACTGACATTTGTACCTCTGGACTTTCCAATCTCCACCCAGCAGAGTTGTCATCAAAGAAGATAATACATGTAACATGTTAAGGGGAGTGATGCAGGTAGCATTCATGTAAGACCTGTATAAATGACTCATGTATATATAGATGAGCAGGTTGCTCACTGGTTCAGAGTTGTGACCTGCTTGGCTAGTACTAGGGTAGTAATACCTTCCTCCTCCATCTGTGTTTTCCAGGAAACTGAGGAAATTCTCCAGCCCACTGAGAGTGCTTTGATGACCACTCAACATTTGATTCAGGATCTTAGAGAGTTCTGGAGTATGGGGTCCTGATGCTTTAATACTGCTATAGTTTTGCTCTGTGACCTTGCTCTGGTGACTGACTCTTTCTGTGCTTTAGTTTTCACTAAAGTGGTTGGAACAGAACCAGCATTTCTGAAAAACAGTTATGAACTCCCTGCATCAGAGTCCACCCCCTTAGAGGGGGACTTCTTGCACATGCAGATTCTTAGGCCTCGGTGCAAAATCCAGTCCTTGGCACAGGACTTAGAAATCTGAATTTCGCACACTTCAGGTTGAGCTGGAGTTGTTCAGAGGTTTTTCAAATTCTGGGTCAGATGCTTCCTCCAAGACCTCTTTTGGGGGTTGACATCCCAAGAGTTTTCTTGACTTAAGATCCTTGAGTATCTTGGGAGGATCCTTGCCAAGCCAGTGATCCTGATAGCTCGGGAAGGTGACTGGAGAGGTGGAGCAGGCTGCCAGGTCTTTTCCTGGCTGCTGTTTGGGTATTCAAGGTATTCAAGGCATGCATCACCCCTGTCTGTCCTGGGCCGGCCTGCTGGCCACCTCCCTGCACTGCAGCATGCTCTGCCGAGTCACCCACCTGCACTGCTGCTGGGTCTGCATTCTAACCAGCCTCCCACCACCCCATGCTCCAAAGGGAAAAGCCCTTAGTGCTGGGTTTGGTGGGGCTCCAGCCAGGAAAAGACCTCCCCAGCCAGTCAAGATATGAAGGAAAACAGAAAGAGATAAAGGAAGGAAAGAGAATGGCACCTCTTCTTCTCAAGAGGAAGTTTCTGGCTGGTTTTTGCAGGTAGGGTAAAAGCCCTCATCCTGGTTTGCCCCAAATTTTTGGATTTGAGCACAAAGAGACCAAGGTCACTAGAATGTCCTCTTCAGTTCTGGGAAGGCTGGGGTGGCTGGTCACCTTCCTAGTGGCCCTGCCACCTCAGGAAGGGGGTGTGAGCTGATTCCCCATGCAGAAGGGAGTGGGAGTACGTTAGAAGGCTGGCAGTATGCTCTCACAAATTTCTCAGACAAGATGCTGCTGGTTGCAGATGAGATGCTGACAAAATAAGCCAGATGTGTGCTCCCCTTTATGGGAGACTCAATAATTTGCAGAAGGGAGGAAAGATGGTGGCACATCTGGTTGAGTACACTCATTACCATGTGCAGGGACCCAGCTTCAAGCCCTAGGCTCCCACCTGCAAAGGGAAAGCTTAGTGAGCAGTGAAGCTCTCACTCTCTCTCTGTCCTATCAGATAAAAAGAAGGAGGGTAGAGAGGAAATAACTATTGGGTGGGTAATATGGGCACTGGGTCACAGGATAACTTTTTTTATTTTTAAAAAATTTAATTAAATTTTTTTAATTTAAAAATTAAAGAAAACAAGGTCATCTCTTGTGGACAAAAATCACCAAAGAGTGGATGTCTCTGAATGGGGGAGGGAGTTATGGTGAAGGGATCTGAGAGACATTTTTAGAAAGGCTTTTCTTTGCCACTGCATGTTTTGTTTTTATTATTTATTTTTTAATGAAATGGAGATACAGAGAGAAAGGCAGATACTGGAGCACTGCACAGCTCTGGCTTATGGTGGTAGGTGCAGAGGATTTGATCCTGTGACCTCAGAGCTTCACCCATTGCCATAGCACCTCACATGTGCTATCAGAACTGGAACCTGGGTCACACATATAGCAATGTCGGTACCCTGCCTGGTGATCTGTCTCTCTGGCCCCTATTCTATTATTCAATTTACTTTGAAAGTACCTGAAATTTTCCGTCACAAAATGTTTAGAGAATGCTCAGGGTCAGAAGTCAAAACCATACCACAGAGACTAGAATGACAAAAATAGTATGTGCGGGAGTCGGGTGGTAGTGCAGCGGGTTAAGCACAGGTGGTGAAAAGCGCAAGGACTGGCTTAAGGATCACGGTTGGAGCCCCTGGCTCCCCACCTGTAGGGGAGTCGCTTCATAAGCGGTGAAGCTGGTCTGCAGATGTCTATCTCTCTCTCCCCCTCTCTGTCTTCCCCTCCTCTCTCCATTTCTCTCTGTCCAATCCAACAACAATGACATCAATAATGATTACAACAATAAAACATCAAGGGCAACAAAAGGGAATAAATACATAAATATTTTAAAAAGTAGCATGTGCTGGCAAGGGGTTGGAGAAATTAGAGTTCTCAGACATGGTGTTGGGAAGGTGAATTAATGAAATCATTGTGGAAAACAGGGAGGTGGTCCCTCCAGAAGTTCAACATACATCTGCCATATGCCTCAGCAATCCTACTCCTAGGAATACACCAGAAGGAACTGGGTGCATCTCACCACACAAAAACTTGTCCATGAATGCCTATACCATTACTACTCACAACAGTCAAAAGTGGAAATCACCCATATGCCCATCAATGGAAGAATGTGTGCAAGATGTGTGCATTCAGACAATGGAGTTTACTGTGACCATAAAAAAGGACTGAAGTAGAGACACATGTTACAGCATAGATGCACCTGGGGGTAGATAGCATAATGGTTATGCAAAGAGACACTGAAGACTGAGGCTCTAAAGTCCCAGGTTCAGTCCTCCACACCAACATAAACCAGAGCCGAGAAGTGCTCTGGTTTAAAAAAAAAAAAAAAATATATATATATCCATGAATGCCCATGAATAAAGTATAAAATTGCTTTTAAAATACTTTAAAAAACAAATAAAAGAAAACAAAAATATAGATGCCCCTCAAAAACCCAATTCGCAATGAAAGAAGCCAGATGTCCTCCATTTAAAGGGAAGACCCAGAAGAAGGCAAATTCACCGAGAGAGAAAGTAACTTTGTTCACTTGGGTAGTGGGCTGCTTTGCCATGTGTGAGACCCAGATGGAGCTTGGCCCCCACTGCATTTAGGGGAGTGTAAATGCTGTGGTCTTTTTTACTTTTTATCTTTCTTTCTCTTTATCTAGAAAGAAAGAATGAGAAAAAGAAAGAAAGTAGCTTTGTGATTGTCTGGTGGAGTTGGGAGTCCAGAACCAGAAATGGGTATGGGATTTCTTTAGAGATACTGAAATGTCCTAGAATTACTGGTGATAGCTGTACAATTGTATACTAACAACCACTTATTTGTGTACTCTAAAAGGGTAACATGTAAAAATTTATTTTTGTCTTAAGATTTATTTCATTATTAAATAATGAGTTCTGAGAGAGAGAAAGAGAGGAAGAAGCTGGAATATTATCTCAGAATTGAACCAGGAGCCTCAGGCATGCAAGTCTTGCACTCTACCAACAGAGCAACTTCTTTGACCAAAAAAGGGTACTATGATAGTATGTGAATTATATATTAATAATAATAATAAAAAGGAGGTCACAGTCCTAGCTTGAAGTGGCTGAGCCATTCAGGGTGAGAAAATATTTATAAGCCATGTACAGGATACACTTCAATGTGTGGTTTGGTTAATTGACTCTATTTACCCTAATGCCAGCTCTACAAGTAAGAGTGATAAGAAGTCATGAAGAAGTAGAGAGTAGGAGAGAAGCAGCCTTTAAAATTAGGAGGAATCCACTTCCTAGGTTGAAGCTCTCCAATAATCTCCACCTCCCCAAATACTAGGCCTTTATCTCACTTCTCAGACCATCTGGTCTTTTAAGGAGAGTCTTAGGTCTGGCACAGTCTCTCATAAAGAGAGTGAAGGAGTGAGGAGAGAGAGAGAGAGGGAGAGAGAGGGAGAGAGAGGGAGAGAGAGAGAGAGAGAGAAAGCCTTTGCTCTGGCTTCCTCAGAAGAGGCACTTACAAATCAGCTCATCTGTGATTTCCCCATCCAGTGAGACTGGTAAGAAACTCAGAGGGAAATGGAAGCCTGACAACCTTTGAATCTTCACTCTGCACTTTTGAGACAGTGAGATGCCCTATGCCTCAATTTCTTTATCTGAGAATGGAGCTGGAATATCTAAGAGCATGTAGGATCAGCAAAGCAGGGGTTTGTGGCAGAGTACCTGGCATAAAGTAGTTTATCAATAAACACATGATGAATACACTGAAGTGTGGCTATTTATCCATTACACAGAGGAAGAACCCTAGATTCAAGAGGTGAAGCTTTGCCAGCAGCCACAGAAGTGACAGAGACTGGGCTGGGCCTACCTCACTCACCAAGACTAGAAGCTATTTAGTGGATATGCAGGGTTTGCTATCAGTGGCAGAGTAATTTCATCCCGGATCTAGGTATCTCTTCTTCCCCACATATATATAAAATACATCCTTAACAACAATGTGGGTCTGAAAATGTACACAATCTGAGACTGAGGAGGTAGCTTAGATGAAGGAGTGCAGGACTGGCATGCACGAGATCCTGGGTTTGATCCATGACACTGCCATGTGCCAGAGTAGAGCTCTGACCTCTTTCATGGAAATAAGTAAATGTTTATTTTAAAAATCAAAACAAAAAAATTTTTTTCCCTCCTCTTCAGTCTCTCACCCTCTATCTAGAGGAAAGAAAAAAAGTTTGTGGCGGGAAGTAGTGGGTGGTACTGGCACAGAGTCTCAGTGATAACCTTGGTGTGAGGGGTGGTTGGAGAAAAAAAAAAACAACTGTGTGTGTGTGTGTGTGTGTGTGTGTGTGTGTGTGTGTGTGTGGAGGGGGGACATGGGGGAATCAGGAATGACTCCAGGGTTTTGTCTATGTGCAGTATTGCTGAATGGCTTTCTGGGCCCAAGTTTTTCATTCTTTTTATTTAGATGGAGACAGAGACACACCACAGCACCATTCCACCACCCATGGAGCTCTCCCTAGTGCTGTCCACCCACGGTGCTCCCATGGCTAGAACCCAGGCCTCCTGCTTGGTAAGGTTTATGTCCTACTGGATGAGATCTCTCCCTGCCCTTACCATGAAAATATGTCTGAAAAAATAATAATGAACACAATCTCTGCTGGCATGGGGACCTTATGCATGCGTGATGCCATCTCCTCTGCCAATTTATTCATCTTTATGAGAGAGAGAGAGAGAGAGAGAGAGAGAAGCTCTTCCACAACACCACTCTATTATCCATGGAGTTTTCCTCCCACCTACGTCCATTGCATTCCCATATACTGGTGGGGCCGAAACCCAGGGCCTCCCTTCTGATTTGGTAAGGCGTGCACTCTACCCGGGAAGCTGTCTGCTGGCTGGGAGAGGGAAGGTATTTTCTTGTTAGAAATTCGATCAAAGAATGTATGTGTGGGGTGGGGTGGGGTGGGAGGGTACATCCTGGAGGCGCTGTGCAGGTTAGGTCAGGGTTACTCACCTTGTCCTCTTCGGCCCTGAGGTCCGGCATGGTGCTGACGCAGAGGCTGACCGCCGTGGTGGCCACGAAGAGGATGGACAGACAGGCGAAGACCTTGCCGGGGAGGCCGGACTGCGGGTTCTCCACCATCTCGCGCAGATGGGCCATGCAGAGCCCCCAGCGGGAGGGGTGCGCGGCGGGCCGGCCGGCCTCCCTGTGTCTGTGCAGCGCCTCCTCGCGGCGCAGCTCGGCCAGCTCGTCCAGTTTGACCCGGAGCGCGCGCAGGCAGCACTTCTCCAGGCGGCCCTCGTCGATCCCCCAGTAGTCCAGCTCGTCTTGGAAGGACAGCGCGCACATGTCCCTCAGGAGCACCAGCTTGCCGGCTGCCAGGAAGCTCACTATCACCCCGAAGGCGCTGGGACTCCGGTCGAAGAAGAATTCGTGGCGGGCCTCATCGTAGTCATCGCAGAACTGCGCGATCTCCGCGGGGCTCTGGCAGGCCCTGAGCTTGCTCAGCCGGCTCAGGGGGAACTCGTCCAGGGTGCTCCAAGGCAGGAGGTACCGCCGCCCCCCGACGTTCACCAGCATCTCCTTCTGCAGCTCCGCCGCCGGGGGGCAGTCCAGTGCGCCCACCTTGCGGGCTCTGCGGTAGTAAAGGCCCTTGATGGGCAGGGTCTCCGCTGGGCCCACCTGGCTCTGACTCGAGGGGCTGTGGGAGTTGGAGGGAGGGGATCCAGGAGGCAAGACCCTGTCTCTGGAAGGCACCCGCATCGCCGAAGACACCCTGACATGCAAAGGGGAAAGGGCAAGAAGATAAATTGGAACTGGGGGGGGGGGTGGAGAGTGTCAGGTTCAGGGCAGAGTTCTAGAGAGCAGGACCATTTTATTTATAATGTTTTCCGGCCTAGGACTGAGTCTGCATCACTCACTCATTCATTTTCTTTATATCTTTTTTATTAAACAAAATTTCTAGAGTCAGCGGCATTCACTCTTTTTTAATCTTTGAAAAAAGTTTATTTATTTATTTATTTGAATAGAGACGGAGAGAAATTGAGAGGGGGAAATAAAAAGGGAGAGAGAGAAAACTTTAACACTGTTTCACTTTCCATGAGCTTCCTTGCAGATGGGAGCCAGGTCCTCAATGTGTGCACTCTACCAGCTGCAACATCGCCCAGCCCCTTTAATTTAATTTAATTTAATTTTTAAAGCGGAGCACTGTTCAACTCTGGCTTAAGGTGTGGTGTGATAGATTGAACCTAGGACTTGAGAGCCTCTTTTTGCATAACCATTATGCTCTCATTCCCCGTTATTCATTTAACACTTCATCCAGCACAGATTTATCGAGCACTACTATGCATCTGGATTATGCTAGCAAATGAAAAGAGGCAACAGGGGTTGGGTGGTGACCAATTTGGTTGAGTGCACATGTTACCATGAGCAAGGACCAGGGTTCAAGCCCCCAGACCCCACCTGTAGGGGAGAAGCTTCAGAAGTGGTGAAACAATGCAGCAAGTGTCTTTCTCTCTCTCTTTCTCTGTATTTTCCTCTTCTTTCTCAATTTCTCTCTGTTTCTATCCAACAAATGAAAATATCAAATATTAAAAGAAAAAGAAAGGAGGAAATAACAGTCTCCCACTGTGTGGGGGAGCATATACCTATCTTTTAGGAAAATCTTCCTGGAATGGACATTAGATGGGTTAGGACTTGAAACACTTGTTCAGAGTTAAGTCCCTTTCAGGTTGTGTGATCTTGCCTATGAGACTTAACCTCTCTGATCATAATATTATTCATTCATTCCACTGATAAGCCTTCTAGAAAACCTTGGAAGAAACAGCTGGTAAAAACATGACTGACACATCTAAGAGACATAGCCCAGAGACTGCACAGTGGTAGAGCTTTGGGCTTGCAAACATGAGGTAGGTCCTGAGTTTAATTCTTGGTACTGCATGTGCCAGAGTGCTGTTTTGACTCTCTCTTCTCCTATCTGCCCCAAGCTCTATCTCATGAACTAAATGAAACAAATACTAGAAATAAAAGCCTGAAAGAGGTTGTCAAGCTCACTACCAGGTTCTGATGCCCCTGTTCACTGCTACCCAGGATCACTATAAATTTGGAGCCCTTTGTCTCATCTGTAGAATGGGGTTCATACATGTGCCCACCTCGGCGGATACAGTGAGGGTCATCTGAAGTACACTGCAGATTAAATAGACATGACATGTGTACTAAGAACACTTTCAGATGCTTCTGTATGCTAGGCACCCATTTACATTCTTTCCCCATCAACTCATTTCAGCAGTCCCATGAGGCAGACATTAGTATCTCCATTTTGCAGATGAGGAAATTGAGGTACAGAAGTGCTAGGTAGCTTGCCTACTGTTGGCAAGTGTCTGACATACAGCCAAACCATAGAAGGTCAATTACTAAAGGCTCAAGGAGATGAGTGAAATGACAGCATCTGATTCTCAGAAGAAGCTCCAACAGTACTATTGCTTTCTCAATCTTCTTTGCTTTCGCAGAGAGGATTTAGCTAGTAATGCCAGCACTAACTGCTTGATGCTCATTGGATACTTGTCTCCTTGCTGTGTGACCTTGAGCCAGTTACTCCCCCTCTCTGGGCTACAACCTTATTATTTGCAAAATAAAGAGGGTTTCTACCTCTGTCTCCATTTCAGACACATTTATAGTGCTTGGTTTAGAATAAAGGGTTTAGATCTAGCCCATGCATTTAAAAAAATGATTTCTGTGATGTTTTTTCATTCACAACCTCCTGCAACCATCCCCTATGCTATGCATTCCAACTAGAGCTGTTCCCAAAGTGTTGCCAGCCTTACATTCTAAGCTGCACTCCAATCAGGAGAAAAATTCAGCAGCTGAATGGAAATAAAAGTTTCTCTCAATTTCAGAGCCAGTTGGATCCCGGTAGACAGTGAAGGGTTGAATCACAGCCCATGCACTTCACACTTGCTCACCGCATAGCATCCTGTAATTTTGCATGCATTACTTCACCTACAACATCGGGCCAGAGAGAAAGAAGCAGCCTGCAGAGAGAAGGGTGTTTAAAATCTGGGGAATATGCCCCACACATTCTCCTTGTCCAAGTACAAAAACCACCCCCACTCCACCCCCCCCCCCCACCCCAAGGGACCACAGTGACTCATCCAAGGTCATACAGTTAATCAGAGTCCACCCAGCACTCTGTCTCCAGCCTGGAGTTTTGTACAACCTCCCCTTCCCCAGATTACCTTGCCTGTATTCACTGCACAAATCTCACTGAAAACCACTGCCCTCTGAAACATGTAATACTCTTTCCAGAGGCTGGAACAGGTTTTCACTCAAAATAGCACCTTGGCCAACCAAGCACATTTGTTAGCAGACTGCAAACCCGACCCCTGCATCAGATGCTAACTTCTTCCCAAACTTTAACTCACCCTTCTGACTCAAGGAGCCCCTTTCCAGCTGTTTCTCTGTGGGGCAAGAGGAGTTCATGTCTTCACGGCCAGGGAAGAGACAGGTCTATGATGGAGAGGAAGGGGGAGAAAAAAAATCCCCAATCACAGCAGTTCCTGGCAGAGTTAGTTCCCAACCTTTCTTCCCTTGCCTCTTCCAGAAACCAGACAACCATTCTCCACCTCTCTCTCTCTCTTTCTCTCTCTCTCTCTCTCTCTCTCTCTCTCTCTCTCTCTCTCTCAGAATAGTCCGGGGGAAGTGGGGTAGGGATTCCAAAAAGACCCACCTTGCCCTGGGAGAGGTGATGGTCCAAGAGGTTCATGCCATGAGAGAGCTGGGCAGCTGTCCTGCATCAACCTCAGCCTCTGCACTCCAAGTCCCTGGGGACAGTCAGTGTGGGTCCTGCGAAGGGGGGAGGGATGGGAAGGGCTTAGAAGTAATCTCTCCATCAGCCAGGCAGCAGGCAGGAGCAGCAGCCACCACACGCCTGCAGCCAACAGCCTGGAAGGCGAGAGAGCTGCCCTCCCCTCCCCTCCAAGGAGGAGCGTGACTCTCCCTCTGGGAAGGAAGGCACCGAGGGCAGGCCAGAGCTGGAGCATGACTGCTTTGCTTCCCATACTTTGGAGGCTGCTGGGGTGTGCTGAGTTAGGACACGGTTCAAGTGGAAGCTGCAGAGGAAGTTTGTGCTGCTTTCAGGCAGCCCAGACATGGGACAGGTGCTGCTGGAGAAGTCCAGCCTCTGAGAATTGTGTGGGCCTTCTGGGGGCTGCAGGATAGAGTAGGGAAGTGGTGAGTCACATATGCCAGGTGCCCTGGCTCTTATATGAATGACTGAGTGACCTGGGCCAGGTGACTTAATGCTTCTGAGCAGCCTCGCTTTCCTTATTTGAAACTAACAGATGTGATATTGAGAGGAGATTCAAGGAGGCTCCCAACTGAAGCCTCATGGTCCTTCTGTGAGTCCTTTTGTTAGGCCAAAGAGGAAGAGGCACAGGTGCTGTCCTAAGCTCTGTACCTCACTGCTGTGTGTCCTTACTCAATCGCTACACCTCTCTGGGTCTCAGTGTTCTCACTGGTCAAATGAGGACAGTGGAACTAGTTGCAGTTGAAATGGCAAAGCCATTGCCTCATGTAGGTGCTCTGTGTACCTTGACTTTTCTTAATTTTCTTAAGAGGTTCTGAGGTCCAGACTCTTGGCTTCCAAAGGTACACTCTCCTTTTCCATTCTGTGTAGATAAGGCCTGGAATTCTGGGAAGGGGAGAAGTGGATCCAAAATGACTTTGCTGGTTGGAATCCGTACTCTCAGGAAGTTTAAGTTTTAATTCTGGAGAAGTGATTGAGGGGCCTAGAATTGGAGGTGACAAAGGTTGTGCCTTTAGTGCCAGGAGATAGCTCATTGAGTAGCATGCACACCTTACTGTGATGGAGACCCTGGCTTCCAGCCCTTGTGCCATATGGGAGCACATTGGATGGTACCAAAAATACTGCATGGGCACTGGAGTGGTGCTTTCCTCTCTCTCTCTTTCTCTTCTAAGGACAGAGAATTCAAAAATTGGGTCTGGGGAAGCAGGGAGTGGCACATATGGTTAAGCACACACCTTACAGTGTACAAGGACCCAAGTTCAAGCCCCTGGTCCCCACCTGTAGGAGGGAAGTTTCAGAAGTGGTAAATCAGGGCTGTAGGGATCTCTCTGTCTCTTTCCCTCCCGTTCTCCCCTCCCCTCTCAATTTCTCTCTATTTCTATCCAATAATAAGTAAATAAAAATGTTAAAAATTGGGAGTTGGGTGGTAGCACAGCAGGTTAAGCGCACATGGCATGAAGTGTAAGGACCAGCGTAAGGACCCTGGTTCAAGCCCCCGGCTCCCCACCTGCAGGGGAGTCACTTCACAGGTGGTGAAGCAGGTCTGCAGGTGTCTATCTTTCTCTCTCCTCTCTGTCTTCCCCTCCTCTCTCCATTTCTCTCTGTCCTAGCCAACAATGACGACATAAATAACAACAACAATAAAAACTACAACAATGAAACAACAAGGACAACAAAAAGGAATAAATAAATAAATAAATATATATATAATGTTAAAAAATTAGGTGTGGGTGACCACTCAACAGTATGTGAAGGTTCTCAGTTCTTTGCTGTTCCCCCCCCCCCCCAATGCAGTTTGTCCCTTTTGACCCCTCTCCGGTCACGTTACCCTCCCAAACAGTTATTTTCATCATTAGTGTTGTTTATTATCACAGAAGCTCAAGGTCTCCCAATTTGAGAGTGTGAGAAGATCTGACGGTGGCAGATGAGCAGGCCGATATGAAGGCCGGTGGAAGTCAATAGCAATAGGGACAGATAGACAGTAACAGTTGGCTTTCTGGAGGACAATAAGTCCTGGTTTGTAGCATTTGCCAACCCCTGTGGTGTAAAAACGGCTAACACATCCAGTCACCCGCAAATAAGATGGTATGTCTCTAATTCAGGTTGGGAAGAAATGCTGACGGTAGGCTTGTATAAACTGTGGTGAGGACCCCAGGCTACTCTGCACACATAGTTCATGGGGCAGTAAGGGAAGGACAGCTGTGGGGGACAGTCAGCAGGAGAGGCAGGTGGAGACCAAAACATGACAGGGGCCATGCAGAGAAGAGCGTTCAGTATAAAAGAATAGGATTTATATACCTGAAGCTCCGGAAGTACCAGGTTCAATTCCAAGCACCATATATGCCATATTGGTGCTCTCTCTCTAGAATAAATAAATCTGGGACTGGTTGGTGCTGTACCCAACTGAGTGCACATGATACCATGTGCAAAGACCCAAGCTCAAGCCCCTGGTACCCAGCTGCAGGGGGGAAGCTTCACAAGAGGTGAAGTAGATCTGCAGGTGTGTTTCTTTATCTCTCCCCCTCTACCTCACGTTGTCTCAGTCCTGTTAAATAAAAAAGAAGAAAAAAAAAAAAGGAAAGGTGGCCACCAGAAGAGGTGGATTAATTATGCAGGCACTTACTGTCAGTGATAACCCTGGTGACAGCAGCAGCAGCAGCAGCAACAACAACAGAATAAATAAATCTTTGAAATAAATAAGTTTAAATAATGCAACAATGAAGATTATGGGCTTGACCTGGTACAGGGAAGCTGTTAGATATCAAAGCAGTGGCTCTCTACCCTGGAACATTCTATCACCACCTCCAACAAGAAACCACGTCTAGATCAGTGGAATCAGATTTTTCATGATTGCTTTGAAGTACATTGGTTTTAATGAGCCAAGGGGCTGGAAGTGGGTGTGCTCAGGTATCACTTCAGCCTTTGCAAATTGGCACAACCTTTTATTTATTTTAAGACCTTATTATTTACTAATTAGAGAAGAGAGAAAGAGAGAGAGAGAAAGAGAGAGAGAGAACCTGAGCATCACTCTGCCATTTGTGATGCTAGGGACTGAACTCGGGACCTCATGCTTGCTTGAGATTCCAATGCCTTACCCACTGCATTACCTCCAGGCAAAGGTACAATACTCTTACAGAACTATTTATTTGGCACTCTCCATCAAAATCAGGTATGCAGAATCTCTCTGACCTACCATCACATGTCTAGGAGACAATTCTGCAGATAAGTGTGGATGTATGTGTAAAGATAAATGTTTAAAAATATTTATTATGGGATTGTTTGTGATAGTGGTAAGTTGGAAATGACCAAAACATCTTTCATTGGTGTAGTGGTTAAATAACTGTGATCATAAAAGAGAGTAGTATCTCTGGTGCTGTTAGAAAGGAACAGGAGGATTCATATGCAATGACTTGGAAGGAGCAGCAAAAAGCATAAATGTAAGAACGTCATGCTGAATGTACTGGTTGTATAAAAATAGACAAGAGGACAGGGGATGTTTTTCTGAAAATGGGTGAAAATGTGGAAATCTTGATTGACTGCCTTTGAGGAGGGAATCCAAGGGGTTTGGTTAAGAGGAAAATTTTCTTTTTTCTATCACTTTATGATATGCTATTCTAAAATTTTTTTTCTTAAGTTAAAAGACATCTTGGTCTCGGACATCATGTCCCTGGACCTGACCCCTACCCCACCCTAGAGTCCTTTACAATGCACCAAACCTATTCCAGGTTTTGTTTTGTGTTTTCTTATTTTCAACTTATTTTCTTTATTATTATTAGTGATTTAATAATGATCGACAAGATTAAGGGATGAGGGGTACAATTCATACAATTGCCACCACCAGCATACCATATATCATCCCATCCATTGGAAGGCTCCCTATTCTTTTTTTAAAAATTAATTTATTTATTTTCCCTTTTGTTGCCCTTGTTCTTTTTCATTGTTGTTGTAGTTATTATTGTTGTTATTGATGTCGTCATTGTTGTATAGGACAGAGAGAAACGTAGAGAGGAGGGGAAGACAAAGAGGGGGAGAGAAAGACAGACACCTGCAGACCTGCTTCACAACCTGTGAATCGACTCCCCTACAGGTGGGGAGCCGAGGTCCTGGGATCCTTTTGCTGGTCCTTGCGCTTTGCGCCACGTGCTCTTAACCTGCTGCGCTACTGCCTGACTCCCAAAGGTTCCCTATTCTTTATCCCTCTGGGAATATGGACCAAAGATCTTTATGGGGTGCAGAAGGTGGGAGGTCTGGCTTCTGTAACTGCTTATCCACTGGACATGGGCATTGACAGGTCGAGCCATACCCCAAGTCTGTCTCTACCTTCCTCTACTCGGGCAGGGCTCTGGAGAAGTGGGGTTCCAGGACATATTGGTGAGGTTGTCTGCCCAAGCAAGGCAGGCTCATGTCACGTTAGTATTTTTCAACTTCTATTAATGAGATCATCTCATATTCATCCTTCTCTTTCTGACTTATCTCACTTAACATGAGTCTTTCAAGCTCCATCCAAGATGGAGTGAAATCAACATTTTTAATAGCTGAGCAGTATTCCATTGTTTATATAGACCATGGCTTTCTCAGCCACTCATCTGTTGTTGGATACCTGGGTTACTTACAGGTTTTGGCTATTATAAATTGTGCTGCTATGAACAGAGGTATACACAATCTTTTTGGGTGGGTGTGTTGGTTTTCTTAACATCCCCCAGCCTGTGTCTTCCTTAGTAGGGTAGGGTCCTGATTTCTTCCAAAAGTTGAACTAACAGATTTGTTTGGCCTGTTCCAAGACATTTTATAAATAAAATCATGGTGCATGTAAAAAAAAAAGTCATCTTGGTGCCAGCAGGGAGGAGGAGGCAGCCTGGCAGAAAGAGACGATTTACCAGACCTGGCTAGAGGAGATAAGGGTGTGAATAAGATGGTGGCTCCAGGGCTGGAGGAGCAGCAGCCCAAGGAAGGCTCTGCCTTCAGCTGCTTCCACCCCAACCACAGCAAAGACCACAGACCCCATGAAAGTGGACTGATAAAGTTCTGGGATAACTAGGGTCATACAGATTGATTTTCATTTCTATTACAGACTTGCAGTCACAAACACACTGGGATTATTTACAAACATAGAGGTTCTCCACAGCGAAGGGCCACCAGGTGTCAGGCAGATAAGCCAAGGCAGGTGGAGTGGGGGTTTCCACTAACACCTCCAACCCATTCACATGGGTTGACTATATCCAGTATTATGATATCATTGCATTTTTTTTTCTTTTTTGCCTCTGGGATTATTGCTGGGGTGTGGTGCAGGCACTACAAATCTACTGCTTCTGGCAGCCTTTTCCCCCCTTCATTTTATTGGATAGGACAGAGAGAAACTGAGAGAGGAAGGGGAGAGAAAGACACCTGAGGACCTGCTTCACCACTTGTGGAACGACACCCCTGCAGGTGGGAAGCCAGGGGCTCGAACAAGGATACTTGCACAGGTCCTTGCACTTTGTACTTGTGTGCTTAACCTGGTGTGCTACTACCTGGCCCCCTATCTTTGCATTCTGAAGGAGTTGTGACCCTGACTCTTATGCTATATCTCTTAAATTTGAAATGCTACTAACTCAGAAGTTAAATAAAGCACCATAGGGCTGAACACATGTGCACCGGCAAGGGTCCCAAGAAACATGCACACATACTCCCAGAGGTCACAGGCTAGAGGCTAACCCCAGCATGGTCATGCAGCTGCAAGCTGAAATGCTTATTGACGGGAGGAGAGAAATCAGGTCATTCATGCAAGGAAATGCCCTAATACAGTGAGAATGCCCAAAAAAACAACGTGGCAGACTCTCATAGTCATTAGTGTGAGTGAAAGAAGCTAGATACACAATGTAAAGATTTGGTTCACCAAGTAGAGGGCATACTTGACCATTCTTGAGGACTCAAGTATGAGCCCCCAGACACCACATAAGAATATCAGCATGACCGGCGTAAGGATCCTGGTTCGAGCCCCCGGCCCCCCACCTGCAGGGGAGTCGCTTCACAGGCGGTGAAGCAGGTTTGCAGGTGTCTATCTTTCTCTCCCCTCTCTCTGTCTTCCCCTCCTCTCTCCATTTCTCTCTGTCCTATCCAACAACAAAGCAACGTCAACAATGGCAATAATAACCGCAACGAGGCTGCAACAACTAGGGCAACAAAAAGGGAAAAAAATGGCCTCCAGGAGCGTGGATTCATGGTGCAGGCACCAAGCCCAGCAATAACCCTGGAGGGGAAAGAAAAAAAAAAAAGAATATCAGCATGAAGGAAGTCACAAGTGGTGGAGCAGTGCAATAGTGTCTCTTCTCTCTTTGACCGTCTCCATGGCCCTCATCATATATATATATAAAGAGTGAGTCAGGAATTGGAAGAATCATATAATAATTGCAGAGTTCCAGTTAAAGGTCAGTGATAGAAGAGAAAAAGAAAAGAATATTAGCCACACACAAAATGGGAGATACTGGTGCAGGGATATTTCTCAGTGGTAGAATAAATGCCTTACATGCATGAGGTCCTCAGCTACATCCCAAGTACCATGTATAAACAAGAACAGACAAAATAGGGAGGCTTGGTGGTGGCACACCTGGTTGAGCGCACACATAATCATGAACAAGGGTCAGGTTTCAAGCCCCCAGAGCCCACCTGCAGTGGGAAAGCTTCCCAAGCAGTGAAGCAGTGCAGGTGTTTTTCTTTCTCCCTGTCTCCTCCCCTCCTTTCTCAATTTCTCTCTGTCCTATCAAATAAAATAAATGAAGAAAAGGGAAAAAAGTAGAATATTATACATGACAGAATGATCCTTTGGTGTCTTTGTTTTACTGAGTCCCTCTCTCTTGCACACACTAAAAAAATCAGGCAAAGCTAATCTGTGGTGATAAAGGTCAAAAAAAGTAATCTTTGAGAGTACATAGTGAGTTCTCTGGGCCTCTTGAATCCTTTGCTCTGTCTCTTCTAGATATTGATTACAATGTGTTGAATTCATGGAAGTGACTTGAGTACTATGGTATGTATGCTATATTTAATTGTTTTGAATTTTGAATAGATATTTGTTTATTTAATAAGCTCAAGAAAAAAAGAGAAAATGAGAAGAAGGAAGAGAGCCAGAACATTGCTTTGGCATATGTTGTGCTTGGGATCAAGCTCAGGGCCTCACAGATGCAAGTCCTACGCTTTATCTGCTAAGCCACCTCCCAGGCCACTGCATTAAACAGGGAAATGCTTTTGTGGGTTTGTTTTTAAATGACCACAGCCTTGGAGGGTCCAGGAAGACACATCGGCATCACTTGGGATGTAATTACTCCTGTGAAAGATGCAAGCTCTTTCAGAAAGTGAGAGTCTGTCCTCAAACATATCTGCAGAAGCTGTGGGCAGCAAGGGGCAAGCCTTAGAGTCTGAAGGCTAGGCAGTTAAGCATGGCAGCCTACTGTCCTTCCCAGGGAGGTGGGGTACTTTCCAATGTTTTACATACTGACCAGGCAGCACAGAGCAAAATGCGTGCCCCATGGAGCTCAGTCTAGGTACTCAAAGCTTTTCATGGTGACATTTAATTTTAATTTTAATTTACTTATTGATAGAGATAGAGAGAAATTGAGAGGCGAGGGGGAGATAGGAAGAGAGACAGAGAGATGCCTGCAGCTCTACTTCACCACTTGTGAAGCTTTCACCATGCAGGTAGGGACCAAGGGCTTGAACCTGGGTCCTTGTACACGACAGTGTGTGTGCTTAACCACCTGCACATTCTCTTCTATCACTGGGCCTTTAACTGGGGCTCTGCAATTATTATATGATTATTATTATATGCAATTATTATATGCCACTGCCTGGCTCATGATAACATCTCCAAGAAAGAGGGGAAAACTGCAAGACAGTAAAAGTCCCTCCTCACTGACCAGGCCCACAGTTATTTGCATTTTGTCATACTGTATATATATATATATATATATATATATATATATATATATATATATATATATATATATATACATGCTCTTTTGGGGGAACATTTCAAAGTAAACTAGTGTCTGGAGTTCTGAATTCCTCAGTATGCACATCCAGAAACATACAAATAATTCTCTCTACAACCACAAAACCATAATTGCATTTAACACAATTAAGAGCGATTAACATTAGTAATTCCCTAACATCAGCTAATACCCACGCCATAATCAAATTTTCCTGCCTCCAAAATGTCTTTTATGGTTGCTTTTCAAAATATAAGACCATATTAAGTCTTCCATGTGGCATTTGGTGATTATGCTTATTCTTTTTTTTTTTAAGGTTTAGATTTTACTTTATTTAATTCATGTGAAATAGAGTTTCACATGATAAGAGACAGAGACAAAGAGAGAGAGAGAGGGAGAGAGAGAGAGAAAGAGAGGAGCCAGGGCACCAGTCTAGTACATATAGCTCAGGGGATACAAATGGGAGACTTAAACGTGTAGCCTCCTGTAGTCTCCCAGCTGAGTGTTTCCACCTCTTTTAATCTCTAGCATCTCCTTTGTCCCTCATAATAATGATTTTAAATTAATTTTCTGCCAGGGTTATCAGCGGGATTCTATGCTTGCATGTTTGCACTATTCCACAGCTTCCAGAGAAATAGGCGTGCATGTATGTGTGTGATTCTCTCTCTCTCTCTCTCTCTTTCTTCCTTCCTTCCTTCCTTCCTTCCTTCCTTCCTTCCTTCCTTTCTTTCTTCTTCTTTTTTTTTTGTAGATTGAGGGTGAGAGACAAAGAGCAACCCAGAGACAGAGAAAGACATAAAGAGGGAGAGACAACACAGTACTGTTCCATCATTCGTGATACTTCCGCAGGGCAGGTGCATCCATATGTTGCTATGGACTTGAATCTGGGTCCACACCCATGATGAAGCAAGTGATTTTCTGGGTGAACTGTGTTCTGACCTAATGAGATCACTCCAGTGGTGTTGTAGACAGCTTCTTCTTCTAGGTTCTCAGGTGATCCCTCTACTCTATATCCAGAAGCTTGAGGCTAAAGTGTTGATTACACTTTGAGTACGGACCCTTCATAGCTGGGGACACTGCTAGCTCATGACACTTGGGAGTCCCCTAGAGTTGTTACCAAGAGGGACCACTGGGTTCAACTTGATGGTCACAACAGATATCTCCATGGTAAGAGAACAAGTTTTTGTTATAATTAGCAAATATTCTGGGGATGATATCGGGACCTGAAGTCTTTCTTCTTTGGTTGTATGTCATGACATCTGTCTCACATGACATCTGACTTCTCAGATGCACCCTGTCTGATGCCAGAGAGGTGTTTTGCTTTGCAAAGATGTGAAGACAGGCTTCTTCATTGCTGTGCTTAGGAAATCTTTTGGTTGTGAGGAGTTTATTTAATTAAGAATGGGTAGGACTCCTTGGTCCACAGATCTCTTGAAAGTGAGACAAAATAAAGTGGTGCATTGCTTTTAAATGTGATGCAATATTTGGGATGTAGAAATGGCCAGAGAACAGATTACTGTGTTAACCATCAAAATATATATTAACAGCAGGGTTTTTTTCTAATGACTTGGACACTTTTTCTTTTTTTAATTTTAATTTTTATTTATTTATTTTTAAAATTTCTTTATTGGGGAATTAATGTTTTATATTCGACAGTAAACACAATAGTTTGTACATGAATAACATTTTCCAGTCTTCCATATAACAGTACAACCCCCACTAGGGACTTAGACACTTTTTCATAATCACCCATTCTTAGTAAGTTTTTGAGAAACTTAGCACCCTAAGTTGGGGTCCACTGGGATCCTCTGAGGGCAAGACTTGGGCGACCAGGAGAGACTAAGCACCCAAGGTATCCAGAATAACAGTAGCTGAGGGACTGTGGCAGCTTTAAAGGCCCACCTGGCAGTGTGGACAATGTTACAGGTATTTCTGCTACAGAGACTCTCAATAAGAAAATAATAAAGAATGGGAAAATAAACTGTCCTTTCAATGTTACATGGCAGCCTCAAAAAGCAGGCCAGCCTGGGAGTTATTTATATTTCATTCTCTAAGGAGTCGTGTCTTTGTTCATCTCTCCTTTTACTCTTCATTAGGATCCAGATTCTAAAGTGAGCAGGGCAACTTGCTCATTTGTATCTGGGAGAGATGAGTATGATTTCAGGATGTACTTATTTTTCACTTTCTTTAATTTCCTTCCTTCCTTCCTTCCTTCCTTCCTTGCTCTCTTTCTTCCTTCCTTCCTTTCTTTCTTTCTTCCTCTTCTTTCTTTCTTTCTTTCTTTCTTTCTTTCTTTCTTTCTTTCTTTCTTTCTCTCTTCTCTCTCTTCTTTCTTTCTTTCTTTCTTTCTTTCTTTCTTTCTTTCTTTCTTTCTTTCTTTCTTTCTTTCTTTCAATTTTTATGCAAGAAAGGCCAGAGCCTCACTATAGCAGACACAGTGTCTGGGACCAGATCTGGAACTTCACGCACACAAGTTCTGTCCTCTGCTCTCTGTTCCCCTTTGCTCCTGGGCCCACAAGGAAAAGCCCTGGGGGAGGTTTGTGGGAGGCTGCTTGGACTCATTCTACTCATGAGGTCTCTTAGATACAAGCATAGTCATCTCCAAAATCAGCAGCTCACACTTTGCTTGGGTCAGGTCCCATGTCCAGGCTCGAGCTCCGCTGTGTTCAGTTGCATCATCCTTAAACCTAGTGGCGCGAAGTCATGACGTTTTATTATGAAGTCTGTGGGTTTGAGGGTTTATGTCTGCACCGTGATACTGGGGTTCTGCTGGATGACCTTGACAGAAACTGGGGTGGCCCAGACATTTGGGGTTTAGAAGCCACTTCAAAGAGGTCTCTTCAGTCACTTCTGGCATCTTGGTGGCAATGGTGAGGAGAAGATAGACTCAGCCTGGGCACTGCATTTCCAGATGCCTGTCCAGTATGGAGGGACTCCAAACAGGGAGACTCTGTACTCTTCTGTGCCAAATGGGGACTGCATTGCCCTTGGGAGCCAATGTCAAAAGTCACATGGCTAGGGAGGTGGTACATCAGTGGATTAGAACCAGGACAAGCATAAGTCTCCCAAATTTGATCACCAGTAGTGATATGCCAGAGTGGTGATCTAGTTGTCTTTCTTTTGTGGATCAAGGGCCTCTTGCATTCAGTTTTACTACTCCTGGGTCCACTCTTTCACTCAGATAGAGACATGAGAGAGAGGGGAAGATAACAAACACATCATTAGCACTTCCCCTGGGGCTGTGGTATCAAGGTGTAAACCCAGGCATGTGGCAAGGTATATGCTCTAGTGAATGACCTCTCCCTAAGCCCCTGCTCTTTTGATTTGTCATTAATAAACAAATCTGGAAACAAGGTAAAGTCACCTGGTGACACCAGTGCTCTCCTCTACTGGCCCAAGAGTGTACGGTCACCAACACTCAAAGGGAGGTCATACAGCCCTGTTGCTTAGGGACAGGAGTGTCGCAGGATTTGTGATCATGCTGTGCCACTGCTCTTTTCCAGATTTTTTATCTTTGGTCACTTCTGATGACTTATAACAACCCAATCTCAGACATGAGTAGCTGCCAGCCTTTGTAGGAAGCTCAGGGGAAAGCAAGTCTCTAAATTCAAACCTGTTCATAGCTCTGCCATGTGGCCCTTGGGATTTTTAGCCAGTGCTATTTTCTTTTTCTTAGTTTTTCTAGTCTTGGCAGTGGGGGGTGGAGCTTCTGGGAATGTATAACCAGGAACTCAAAACACAAGAGCAAATCTGTCTACTGACATAGGAACATGTTCATGATATTTGGTGAGTAAAGAAAAGGAATAATGAATGAAAGAATAGCTACCAAAATGTGTAAGTGGTAATCTCTGCAAGGGTGACTTAGGCCAAGATTTCCATTTTTGTTTTTGCATGCATGACTACTATTCTTTTTTCATGTGGGTCCAGGGCATCATATGTGTGTGATACCACTGAGTTATGTGCCAAGCCCTTATTTATTTATTTATTTATTTATTTATTTATTTATTTTGAGAGAGAGAGAAAGAGGCTATGGAAGATAGAGCACTACTCTACCATCATGTAGCTTCATTCTCTCTCTTTTTTTTTCTGCTCCCTTGTGGTGCTGGGGTTGGAATCTAGGATCTCATATATCAGAGAGGAGCCATATTTCAAGCTGCTGGGCCTGGGAGTTTTCTGTTTTATATGAAGCTGACAAATCATGGTGAGGTTAAGCTTTGAGCTCAAGTCTCAGTTCTTTTCCTTTTCTATCTTTGTAACTATGGGCAAGTGCTTTTGTCATTCTGAGACTCAGTTTCTCTTTTCTCTTCTCTTCTTTTCTTTTCTTTTCTCTTCTTTTCTTTTCTCTTCTTTTTATTGCCTCCAGGGTTATTGTTGAGTCTCAGTGCCTGCACTATGTGAATACACCGATCCTGTGGCCATTAAAAAAATTTTTTTTTGAATAGGACAAAAAGAAATTGAGAGAAGATAGAGAGGAAGAGAGAAGGATAAACACCTGCAGGCCTGCTTCAGCACCTGTAAAGTGACCCTCCCCCCCCCCCCCCCCCGCAGGTGAGGAGCCGGGGATCCTTGCACTTCGGTACTATGTGCACTTTACCCAGTGCACCACCACCTGACCCCCGAGACTCAGTTTCTTCATCTGTAAAACAGGGCTAAAACTAGGGAAGTTTTAGCTTCCTGGAAGGTAGAGCTGTTATACAGCTGGAATAAGATAGTGCCTATAAAGCTTGTGGTACAGTGTTCAGCATGAGGCAAGCAGGCAAGCTCAGGGAGTATTCTTAGTGGAATTACTAATAGTAATTAAAAAATGACAACTAGAGTGGGGGAGATAGCATAATGGCTATTCAAATAGACACTCATGCCTGAGGCTCTGAGGTTCCACGTTCAATCCCCCATGTCACCATAAGCCAGAGCTGAACAATGTTTTGGTAAAACAAACAAACCACAACTAACGCTGGGTTTTAATTGTTTCTATTCTGACAACATATCTACCATGATGTGTGTATGTGTGTTTTCTTTATTTAAATTTTTTATTAGTGATTGATAATATTATAGGGCACAGTTCTACACTGCACCCACCACCACAGTTCTGTGTCCCTACCTTCTCCAGAATGATGCCCACAATCCTCACAAAGTCTTAAGGACAGTCTGTGTACTTTTTCTGTTTTATTTATGTGTTTCAATTCTTTAGATTCCACATATGAGTGAAGCCATCCAGTTGTATATTTTTTAAAAAATTATGAGTAAGACAGCATAATGATTATGCAAAAGACTTTCATGACTGAGGTCTGAAGTCCCAGGTTTAATCCTTTGCACCACCATAAATTAGAGCTAAGCAGTACTCTGGGTGGGTGGGGGGATTGTTGGAAAGTCATGACACATTTTTCTTTTCTTTATTATATTTTGACACATTTTTCTTAACATGAAAAAATACATCACACACACATTGCTTTGCTTTTTTTTTTTTTGCCAGTAGGGTTATTTCTGGGGTTTGGTGCCTGTAAGACTGTATTGTTTCTGGTTGTTATATTTCTTCCTTACTACCTTTTTAAATTCTTTTTAAAAACAGGGGCTGAGAGGGGGAGGGAGCAGGGAGAGAGAGAGAGAGAGAGAGAGAGAGAGGAAAGAGAGGTCATAGCATTGAAGTTTCCTCCAGTGCAGTAGGGGCAAGACTCATACTTGGATCAAGTACATGGAGAAGCACCACACTATCCAAGTGATCTGTTTCAACAGTCCCTGCTTTTTTTTTTGGATAGAGGATGAGGGATGAGAAATAGAGAAGGAGAATGACAAAGAAGAGAAACACCTGTATCACTACTCCATCAAGCATGGTACACCCAGTGGAGACTGGCAACTTGAACCTGTGTCCTTGCTCATGGAAGTGTGTACACTCTAGTGGATGTGCTACTGCCTGGACCCTGAGTGGATATTTTATCAGGAGCAGAAACTCGGTTTTTTTGCTGGAAAGAAAAATCACACCTTTCCAGAACTGTTTGCCCCAGACATATTCTGCCTTCATGAAGATCTGGAAGAATCTAGGACAGTGATTTTCCTCTGAGGGAGCAGGGAGGTCACCAGGAAAATGTATCGCCCTATGGATCCTCAGTGTTCTGAAGAGAGAGCACGTAATCAGGCAAGATTGAAAAGCTAAAAGCTACAGAGTAATTGACCTGATTTTTATAAATGCAGAAGTTTTGTTTTCTGCTGGAACAAAAGAAAGCATTTGTTATCCTAAATAAAATGTTTGTCTTGCTTTTCTTTTAGCAGAAATTATAGTTTGTACGTACAATACCCTATCTAGCTAAATAATGAGGAAAGTGAGACAGGGCACTTAGTAGCATCTATAGAGCAAGTCTATGCAACCACAGTGAGGAGTGATGGTGACCTCATCTCAGTGGGAACTCTGAGTGACATCCTGGCATTCCTGGATTATGAGCAAGGTCAGCCTAGATCTGAGAAGGTGGCCTAAATCTAGCTCAGCTACAGAGGGTAAAGTTAGACCAGCACCAGAAGCTTGTTAAGGGCTGACTGGCATGAAATAATGCAAGTATTGGCTGGAGAAATCAATGGATGGATGGGTGGACTGGTGAATGAATTTCTGGGTAGATGGATATTTGAATGAATGAATGCACACATGCAGAGATGGACACTTGAATGGGTGAACCTAGCCTATTTGTCACCCAAGCTGCCTGAGAATCTTTAGTCTTAGATGTTTTTGTGAGTTACAGTGGCTTATTTAGTAGACACTAGCTTGAATATCTTTTGATTAATGGAAGTAACTAAATATAATCTTGATATTAGATGAGATGGAATCTTCCTGGGGTAAGAATGTAATGAGTTCATTGACTAAAAAGTATGCACAGACAATATAGAGTACTTTTGCTTTTCGCATATATGTATATGTATACATTTAACTGTTGGCTCTCTAAAAATGCTGCCAACGTAACTACTGAGAAAATAAAGATGAAATTTCTGCTTCCTACAGTAGGGAGATCATTGCCTAGAAGGGGGAAAAAAGATACAATTGTGAGCCTTAACTTTGTGTGTCAACTTGAGGGATTAAGGGATGTCCAGGCAGCTGGTATAACTATTTCTGGATATGTCTATTAGGATGTGTCTAGAAAGGACAAGCATTTGAATCCCTGAACTGAGTAAAGCAAAGACACCTCTCAAGTGTGGGTGGGCTACGTACAATCCACTGGGAATATGAATAAAACAAGAAAGAAAAAAATTAAGGAGGTGTCTATATTCTTCTGTTGAGCTGGGACCTTCATCTTCTACTGAGTACATTAGAGTTCTGGTGCTTCTATCTTCAGACTTTTGGACTCACATAGGAATTTAGACTACCAGTCCCTTAGTTTCTAGTCACTCAGACTAAGCCTGCATCATACAGGTGGACTTGCTTGTTGTTTTTGACGGGCTGACTTCACGGGCGGGTAACAGACAACCAGGGATTCATGGTTGAGCTGTAGGCAGTATCTCTTTATTCATGCAGGACGCAGCACAATCTAAGCCGAGCTAAGCTAAACTAAAAACTACAAACAATCTTGTCCTTATAAATATACTAGCCCAGTAGGGTAGGAACAGGATGTGACGCAGAGAGGGTGGAGAGAAGAGTGACTGGTGAAAATCAGGGTATGACAAGGAGAGGGGGCGGAGCAGGCGAGAATTCTATCACTGAACCACCAATGCCCTGGAGGGAGGGTGGTGCTTGTTAACAGCGGTTATGTAAATAGAATGAAGTGGTTATGTAAAAAGAATAGTGTTAAGCAGGGGGGATTAAACCAAATGAAACAGAAGGGGTTTTTAAAAGCATACCAACAATTCCCCCTTTCTTTTTAACTAATGGCCATAGTATCAGGATTGTGGGGTGAACAGAAACCTATATCGTACAGGCGTTTTCAAAAGAACTGGCATAAGACATGGAAAACAAAATAGGCGAGCAGCAATAACCAGTGTGATGCCAAGGGGAACGTTTCTTACCTCAAAGGGCAAGGTCTAGCAGGCGAAAGGGCATTTCTTGCCTCTGGGAGTGCTTCATGCCTCTGGGGGCATCTCTTGCCTCTTGGGGCGCTTCATGCCTCTGTGGGCATAACCTAATAAGGAGGGGGAGTTTTCTGCCTCTGGGGCAGAGCCTGTAGGCGAGGGGACACGGTCTATAAAGTCTCAAGGCAATTGGCTGAAGTTAGTCTTTGAGAAACACAGCAGCGTATACCAGTAAGTCCGATGGAGGTGTCAGTCCAAAGTAGATGACCACAGAAGAAAATGCCAAGGGATGAAATGCTGCATGTCTGTCTCGATGGGGAATGTTGGCCACCAGAATTCTGCTTTTCTGTAGAGAGTGATCTTTGGAGTCTGTGAATCTGTTTCTTCAGGTCGTGCAAGGTCACATCATTGGTTTCCGGGGGTGTGTTGTAGTCATTCCATCTTGTGGGCGATGTCAGAGAACAGGGGTCCAAATGGATTTCCGGGAATTCCATTTGAGTAGATTCTTTTTCATGTGAAGACTTAACAGCTGAAATTCACTTACTTGTCAAACAAAACTTGTAGCAGATTAGAAGTTTACTATAATTGATAACTCCATTATAACTGGAAGTCCTTTCTAGTATGATTTTAAGGTTATTTAAACAGTTTAAACTCAATAAAATGTGGAAAGGTAAACAGAAGAACCACGGTAGAAGCCTCAGGCATGAGAATAATTAACATAATCATTGCACTATCTGCCCCACCCATAACTCATACAGTTTCAGGATTAAACGTTTCAGATTTATGCCAAGACATAAAAAAGAAATCAAAGGAGGGAAAAAACAATTTTTTGGATTGTTTCTGGATGTCTCTAGAAATCATGGCTGCATCCAGCATTTTTTTTAAGTCAATGTCATACAAAAATTCAGTCATTCAAATCACTCTCTTATGAAACGCAACTTGAACCAGATTATGCAGCTCTCACCATGTAGTATCATGAGTCCCCGGAGGGTGTCCTAGTCCAAAAAGCTCTTCAAAATTCCATTTAGGGTGCTTCTGACTATTCCTGCTGGATTGCTTCAGGCACCCATTTTTAAAAGTGTCTTCCCATCGAAGAAAGAATCCAATCAGGAGAGTAGAACTAACCACGTGTCTCCATTCTTGGGGACTGCCAGGGTACTGGATAACGCTCCTCAAATTAGAGTAGTCCTTCTCCATGGGAAACATGCGAGAAGAAGTCCAGTGGAAATCCCCATGCATATCCCAAGGTCTACGATCACGGTCATAAAGAACCAAATTGTGGCCCGGAGCAAAATGTAGTCCTTTTCCTCAGGAAACATGGGAGAGGGAATCCAGAAAGTCCAAGGAGAAATCTCAGTGCATCTCCCAAGCTCTATGATTAGGGTCACAAGAAACCAAAGTTCCCGGTCAGGGAAACAAAGTGTGGCCCAGAGCAAAATGTTCCAGAGACAGAGTAACTGTCTCATGATGAAACAGTAGAGGCTTTGGCAAACCTCTTCGTAAGCAGAAGAGAAGACCATAGTGCATAGGTAGGCAAAGTCTTCACTTATCTGGGAGTTGCGCAGGTCCAGTCCCATCTGGGTCACCATATGTTGTTTTCGCCGGGCTATGTTGTTTTTGCTGGGCTGGCTTCACGGGCGGGTAACAGACGACCAGGGATTCATGGTTGAGCTGTAGGCAGTATCTCTTTATTCATGCAGGACGCAGCACAATCTAAGCTGAGCTAAGCTAAACTAAAAACTACAAACAATCTTGTCCTTATAAATATACTAGCCCAGTAGGGTGGGAACAGGATGCAACGCAGAGAGGGTGGAGAGAAAAGTGACTGGTGAAAATCAGGGTATGACAAGGAGAGGGGGTGGAGCAGGTAAGAATTCTACCACTAAACCACCAATGCCCTGGAGGGAAGGTGGTGCTTGTTAACAGAGGTTATGTAAATAGTTTGAAGTGGTTATGTAAATAGAATGCAGTGTTAAGCAGGGGGGATTTAAACCAAATGAAACAGAAGGGGTTTTTAGAAGCATACCAACACTTGCTGATTCTCTAGGTTGAAAATTATGGGACTTCTTAGCCAACTAAGTCAATCCCTAGGACAAATCACTATATATCTCTCTATCCTATTGGTTCTGTCTCCCAGTAGAACCCTGTCTAGTATTGTAATATTTATGAGGACTTTCTCAGGTCTCCATAAGACAAGTCTTTCAGTGGGCAAAGTGCATAACAAAATGACACAGGGTTGGAGTGCAAAGCCAGGTGAAGATTTAGAAAGGGGCCTTGAAGTGTCTGTGAAAAGGCAATTTCATCTGTTGAAGGCTCAATGGATAGATAGAATCAGGGTGAATGGCTGCAGCAGAAAAACAATGCTGTTTATCACATTGTCTTCTTAGGCGAGAGTTCCCTAGAATGGCAAAGTTTCATTAATGCAGACATTGAGCTGTGTGGGCATAGATAGCTTCACAGCAAGATGTAGTGTCCTCAGAAAGCAAATAAAATACTGCAGGAACAGCTCGAAAGCACTGGATACATACATACATGTCAGGAAAATTTGCAAAAGACTTTGAAATGAGTAGAAGAAAGCAAAAGGTTGGTGTAACTTCTAGTCCCCCTTACTTCCTAGTCACCTCCTATGCTCACAATCATGAAGCTACCGAATTGAAAATTGTAGAAGACACATAAAATTGCAAATAGCAGAGCCAGGAAGGTTGCACAGTGAGTTAAGCAAAGGACTTGCATACTTGAGGAGCCAGATTTGATGCCTGATACTCTGCAACTGCCAAAGTGGCACAGTAATTTCTCTCTCTTTTTTAATTTTTAAATTATCTTTATTTATTTATTGGATAGGGACAGTCAGAAATTGAGAGGGAAAGGGGAGATAGATAGATAGATGGAGAGAGGGAGAGAGAGATACCTGTAGCCCTGCTTTGCTACTCATTAAGCTTTCCCCCTGCAGGTGAGGACTAAGGGCTTGAACCTGGGTCCTTGTGAACTGTAGTGTATACACTTAACTAGGTGCACTACTGCCGGCCCCTATCTCCCTCTCTGTGTGTGTGTTAAATATTTTTTAATGTGTGGGTGGGATGGGACACAGTCTTTTAGTGGTGGGAATGGTGTTTATGTACACTCCTATTAATTTGTAGTCATATAAATCACTATTTAATTAATATGAGAGGAGAAAATTGATTGTATGTCTCAAACTTTTTAAAGCACAGACTGAATATTTTTAATACGTAAGCTGAGTCTTTGATATGTTGACTCTCTCAAAAGCCTAGACCAGGAAGAACAGAAGCAACCGGTGGCACAGCTATATACAAGATCCTAACAAAGGGACTTTTCAAAGTTAACCCAATTACCAAATAATGTGATGGTAACAAAAACTATCTATTGTCTTCTTGAACCCTAAGACTGCAGGAACCTCACATTTCCACTATAGAGCCTATATTTCCCCCAGTCCTGGAACCTTAGGGTAGGGCACACTTTCCTGCATGCTTCTCTCAATTCATACCAAATAATATTGCATCCGCCGATCCCAACCTAATCAACGCAACGAGTGCCACCTCAGCATGCTTCACTTTAGACTGTGCTCAGAGACTTCAGGTGTGGAATGACAACCCTTCAGCTTTATTACTCAGGTGAGACCTTTCCTTTCATAGTATGCTCTAATTCCATTCCAGGCGATTCACTTCCTAACAAAGTCCCAAAACCTAGATATAGACCAGGTCCCATGAGATAGAGCATATGTTCATATGCATCCATAAACATAAAGTGGGGTTCTGGGGAGGTGGGGTTCCTGGAAGGTCCCATTTCTTATCTGGTCCTCCTATTCTTTATTAATCTCTGTACTGTACTGTTTGTCTTTTCCACATTTCCTTTTCCCTTCCTTGAATCTTCCCTTCCTGAATCTATAAACTAGGGCAAAAAAATACCTTAAAGCAAAAGAACACAATAGTCTGCAGTGAGTAACCCCCCAACACTTCATCTGCACTATTCCAGCCTTTAGGTCCATAATTGTTCAACAATTTGTTTGGCTTTGTATGTTAACTCTCTTTTCAGCCACCAAGTTCCAGACGCCAGCAGGATGTCGACCAGACTTCCCTGGACAGACAACCCCACCAATGTGTCCTGGAGCTCTGCTTCCCCAGAGACCCACCCTACTAGGGAAAGAGAGAGGCAGCCTGGAAGTATGGATTGACCAGTCAACGCTCATGTTCATCGGGGAAGCAATTATAGAAGCCAGACCTTCCACCTTCTGCAACACACAATGACCTTGGGTCCATATTCCCAGAGAGATAAAGAATGGGAAAGCTATCAGGGCAGGGGATGGGATATGGAGATCTGGTGGTGGAAATTGTGTGGAGTTGTACCCCTACTATCCTATGGTTTTGTTAATGTGTTCTTTTTTTAAATAAATAAAAAGATAAATATTTTTTAAATTGCAAATGGTTCTTGTACATGTGCATATGGATTAATTGTGGTGAGTTGAATGTGATTAGTACCCTGCAGACAGACTTGCTTTGTATCTATCAAATCATTTAAAAAATTTTTTTTAGAATTTATTTATTTATTTATTTATTTATTCATGAGAGAGATAGGAGGAGAGAAAGAACCAGTGATCACTCTGGCACATATGCTGCTGGGGATCGAACTCGGGACCTCATGGTTGAGAATCCAATGTTTTATCCACTGCGCCACCTCCCAGACCACACATCATTTCAAAATTGTTTAACCCTTTATGTTTCTAGAATCCTACTTTGAAGTGGTTGTGATTTTTTTGGTCAACCTCTCCAGGTTGAATATATATATATATATATATATATATACACACACACACACATATATATTCTTCCTCCAGTGCAGTAGCTCAGACCTGGGTTACCCTCATGGCACACAGGCAAATTACCCAAGTGATGTATCTTGCTGACCCAGTTGTAACATCTTACTAGTTCCCTCCTTTTCAAATAACTAAGAATATGTGACCTGTGTCACACCAGTTGATTTAAATCAAATGTTGTGGAGAGTAGGGGGTCCCTGTGAGATGCCCCTACTGCTCTCTTAATCATGCCCTCTGCCTCAGCTTAGATGATGTCTCTATCCTATATCAGGACTCTTCTACATCTAACTCAGGTGAGTCCAGAATCTCAGTTACCACAGCTCAATAACTGCTCTGAAACCAAGGGACAGAGGGGCACTGTTTTCCTAACACATCATTTTCAGGTGTTTACTGAATTAGACTATCTAACTGCACTTTTTTTTTTTTAATTGAGAGAGCAGAGCACTGCTTTGTCACACATGGTGCCAGGAACTGAATCCAGGGCTTCACACATTGAAGGCATGCTCTCTACTCATTGAGCTATCTCCCCAGCCTTTTCTTTTCTTTCTTCCTCTCTTCCCTCCTCCTTTGTTTCTTTCCTTCCTTCCTTTCTTTCCTCCTTTCTTTTCTTTTCTTTCTTTATTTTTTTATTTTTACCAGAGCACTGATCAGCTCTGGTTTATGGTGGTGCAGGGGATTGAACCTGGAACTTTAGAGCCTCAGGCATGGGAGTCTGTTTGCATAACCATTACGCTATCTACCCCTGCCCCTTCCTTTCTTTTCTTAAAGAGACACGAAAAAATGGATGTGGGGGAGAGGTAGAAAGCACTGTTCCAGCACTTGTGAAGCTTCTCTGCAGGTGAGGACTGGAGCTTCAACTTGAGTGCCTGTGCATAGTAAAATAAGTGCTCTACCAGGTATGCCACTGTAAGACGCCTCCTTCCTTAACTCTCAAACCCCAATTGTCTGTCCCTTCAGTCACGCAGAGCTCATTTCCAGAGGCCTGACAATCATTCTGATCCCTTCTGTTTCTGTTTTCCAAGCTGTGAGGGTGGAATTTAATTTAGCTATGGTAGGAATTTAATTGCTTACATTATGGACTGTACTCTGATTGCAGGTGTCAAGAGCTTTGAAGATTAAAGTATGAAGAGAAATGAATTATTTAAAGGAAGGCATTTGAACTGGAGATAGAATAAACCTGGACAAAAATCCAAAAGGTCCAAAAAATCAAACATCAGCAGCAAGAAATTCATGCTTGACAAAAGATGGAGAGCAGTCATTGTCCACACAAGTCATCTGTCACAAATTAATTACATCAGCAGATCTGTGATAGGAATGTAGCACTCCATTTTCAGAGATAAGGATACCCAGGCCCAGAGAGGTCGTGTACTTAGCCCAGGGTCACATAGCTTCAAAAGACTAGAGCAGGAATCTGAACCCAAGTACATAGTTTCTATGAGGATGGGGTTGAGGAGGTGTCTCAGGAGTGGAACACCAGGCCTACATACATAAGGCCCACAGTTTAAGCCTCAAAATTGCATATGCCAGAGTGAAGCTCTGGTCTTTCATAATAAATAAATAGAATTTCAAAATCTCTGTCATGGTTAGGTCCGATGTTCCTTTGGGTTTGGTCCAATAGGGTGATGTATTCCTTCCTGCAGAAATCATTCCAGGGGCTTGTCGTGACTCTGGCTTTTCTAATTCATGATGCATTGAGCTGAGGCTGAGGAGCAACCATTTGCAAATGTATTTGGAAAGAAAAATAAATCCCATGATGTCACTGGAAACGCTCGAGCTCTCGGAAATTACATGGAAGACTCACTATTGCTTTGGGTGGAATGTGGGCTATTAGTTCTGGGCTCAATTGATCGTGACAGCTTTATAATGAAGCAGTGGGATGGGCTCCTGCAGTCTGACTACTGAGCCTGTGTGTGTAGAGAAGCCACAGCTCCATTTAAGTTCAATGTCATCAAGCCCAATTGTCTGCCCAGCTTCAAGTTATTAAGTGCCTGGAGTTGATGTAGTTTTTAAAGGGTGAGATAGTAACGTTGCTTAATGGGGGAGGATTTGCAATTGTGGTTAGACACTGGGTATTAGACAGAGCCACACAGAAACCCCAGCTCAGTCTCCTCCCAATACTGTGGCTTTGGACAGGATGCTTCACAACTCCAGCTAAGCCTTCATCATCTCAGCATCACAGTGGGAAAGCATTGCCCCCAACAGATAGTGGGGTTTTTTTTTGGGGGGGGAGGGAGGGAGAAGGCAGGGTTGGTAGCAGGTGATCATTTCTGGGGAGATAACAGAGTGGCTATGTAGTGACCAATCAATAAACATTCCAAGCTATTCTTGTTAGAATTAACCTAGGTTACCTAAAAGTATCTGGTTTCATACATTCTGAACAACTGTAGTTTCTGTTCAATATCCTCCTGTTGGCAAAGCCCCAGCAGTGAAGAAGGGGCAGGTCACAAGCACTAGTTGCTTGGGTAGAGGTGGGGGACATTTGAGATGGGACAGTGGAGATCCTGTGAGCCCCATTTTCTTTCTTTTCTTTTTCTTTTTGAATTTTTATTTTATTTTATTTATTATTATATAGAGACAGAGAGAAATGGAGTGGGAAGGAAGAGATAGAAAAGGAAAGAGACAGACACTTGCAGCCCTGCTTCACCACTCGTGAAATTTTCCCTCTGCAGGGGGGGAACAGAAACTTGAACCAGGGTCTTTACACCTTTTAGTGTGTGCACTTAACCAGGTGCACTACCACCTGGCCTCGTGAGCCCCATTTTCAAACCTCACCATTGCTCAGAAACAGCTCTATTGGGGAGCAGGCTCCTTGCTGCCCAGTTTCCTACTCATTCAAAGGAAGCTGGGACAGAATGTGAGATCAGATCTACAGGGATGCAGAGGTCACATAAGCTCCTAAGCTGAATATGGACCCCAGATCAGATCAAATCGATGGGGTTTACAGTCAACAATATTTATACTGCTTTCCCATATTAGGAAGCTACTCTCTTCCCTGATCCAGCTTTCTGGTCCTTTTCCAGCCATGACATCACCTCCCCAGACAATAACTAGGATCCAACTGCATATCAGATTTCAGGCTCAGGGGGAAAAAAAAACAAACCAAAAACTAGTATAGCCATAGGCCCTGTGGAATATAACTAAAATATGCCTACTAGCTATTTACAAAATGGAGACCCCCCCAACTCTTCATCTGCACTATTCCAGCCTTTAGGTCCATGATTGTTCAACAGTTTGCTTGGTTTTATATGTTAACTCTGTTTTCAGACACTAGGCTCCAGATGCTAGCATGATGCCAACCAGACTTCCCTGGACATACAGCCCCACCAATATGTCCTGGAGCTCTGCTTCCCCAGAGCTCCACCCTACTAGGGAAAGAAAGAGGCAGGCTGGGCGTATGGATCGACCTGTCGATGTTCATGTTCAGCGGGGAAGCAATTACATAAGCCAGACCTTCTACCTCCTGCATCCTACAGTGACCTTGGGTCCATACTCCCAGAGGGTTAAAGAATAGGAAAGCTATCAGGGGAGGGGATGGGATACAGAGATCTGGTGGTGGGAACTGTGTGGAGTTGTACCCCTCTTATCCTATGGTTTTGTCAATGTTTCCTTTTTATAAGAATAAATAAATAAATAAGCTGTGAATACAAATTGTTATGTAAAAACTTGCCAGTTTTTAAATGTTGGCCGGTAATTAAAAATAAAAATTAAATTTTAAAATCAGCATTATTTCCAGACAGGATCCTACTGAAGACTGGGAGACCTTTTTGTTTTAATATTTTCTTTAATTGCATTATCTGGGAATGAACTGAGGGATTCACATATCTGTGATACTTTTGAGGAGTCTGAATTTTTAAAATTCTCTGTACTTAGAGAAAGGGGAGACTGACAGAGGTAAAGGGAGAGACACAAACACACTGTTCTACCATCCATGGGAGTGCCTTTAGTGTAGTCCATAGTTCTGTTGGGTAGAGCTGCTATGGAGTTTACAAAATTCACATGCACTGATCTATCTTCAATACTAGCCCTGTTTACAGATGAGAAAAGACTAAGACTCAGTGAATTTATCTAAGTCATACATCTCTGGGTGGTAGGATCACAGAGTCTCTAGGTTCCTGGCCCAGTGTGCTATGTTCCCTTCTTTACAAGTTCACACAGAATACAGAGGCAACTGGCACAGGGAGCGAGGAGAACTGATGGCAAAGGTCACTGGCCCCAGAGCAGTTATGCATTTATTTCCTGTGTGCTCTGCTAATATCTATAGTGATTTATTAACTGTAATGGACCAGATGCTCCAAGGATTATATAGCCCTCATGGCCTGGTGACTCTGGCAGCCTTTGGCTTTAATCAGCTTCCCAACTGCTGAAATCCCAGGAGACACCATGACCTCTATAGTCAGTTGTCTCTTCTTCCATAGCAATATGTCAGCAGGGCACAAGACAATGCAGAATAAAGACTATATCTCCAAGCCTTACTTGCAGTGGTATGGCCATGTGACTAAGTTCTAGCCAATAGCCTGTGAAGATGATTTTAACAGATGGCTGGCTTGCACGTATCCTCTGCCCCCCTCCCCTACCTCTTTTATTCCTTTTTCCATAATGTTGTCTAGATGACACCTTGAACCCTGAAGATGAGGTCAGGTTTTAGGAATGGAAAAGTGGAACTGAGCCACCATGAAGGCTTGAACTTCTTTTTTAAAAAATATTTATTTATTCATTCCCTTTTGTTGCCCTTGTTGTTTTATTGCTGTAGCTATTATTGTTGTTGTTGGATAGGACAGAGAGAAATGGAAAGAGGAGGGGAAGACAGAGAGGGGAAGAGAAAGATAGACACTTGCAGACCTGCTTCACCGCCTGTGAAGCGACTCCCCTTCAGGTGGGGAGCCAGGGGCTCAAACCGGGATCCTTCCGTTGGTCCTTGCAGTTTGTGCCACATGCGCTTAACCTGTTGCACTACCGTCCAACTCCCCGAAGGCTTGAACTTCTAATTTCACTTGTATGTGAAAGTCAACCCAGCTGCTTTCTGGTTGAAGTCACTGTTATTTGGGGCCACTGCCGCCTGCAGGCTATCTCAATCTTCACTGATGAGACAAGTCATCACAGAAGTTAACTATGTGTCAGACCTTCTCTATAAACTGTTCACCCTCAGAACAGCCTTAATAAAGAAAGTCTCAATCAGGATTGATTTCCCTCACAGAGGGTGTTGTTGCCTCCCATTAGTTTTCCACTAGGCAATGTTGGGAGACATTTTAAATGGTCCTTACTGAGGGATGGGGGTATACTGGACAAGTCAAGGCCAAGGTTAAGGCCAGGGAGGCAGTTAAACATCCTACAAAACACAGTCTTTCCTCCATAAGAATTGTCTAGGGGCCAGTGTCAATAGTACCATGGTTTTAAATAATAATAAATTATTATTTTATTTATTTATTTTAGTGACAGAGAGATACAGATAAAGATTCATAGAGAGACCACAGCACTGTGTAACTATGATTTCTGGTGGTACCAGGGATTAAACCTGGGACCTTGGAGCTTCGGGCATAACCATTGTGCTGTCTCGTTGGTACTTTGTAAATCTCTTTTTAAATAATAAAAAAAAGGTTGTTTTGTTTTCTTTTGTTACAAAGAAGGAAATTGAAGCCAAAGGGTGTAATCTATTGGTTTCTACAGTCAGTATAGCGGGGAGCCCAGCGGGTGTACACCATGGGACAAAACACATGTGTAGTGAGCTTGGCCAAGAAACATTTTCAAGAAGATGAATCTTGCTGTGAGCAACTTCCCACCTGTCACCCTGTTTCCTCCCACTCTGTGAAAGCCTGTGAAGAGCATCTGTGAGCTCAGCCCTGCACCTCTATTGCAATACCCACTCATCAGCATGAACCTGGAGGGCTTTGGGGTCCCACAGCCCCCAACTGCCCAAGGCCAGTTCTGTGTTGGAGAACCACAGGGAAGAGATTCTGGAGACTGGCCTGGGGAGTTGGAGTGGAGGCTGTTTACTTATTGATGTGGAAAGATTTTAACTAACCATTAGGTCACTCTGGAACCCAATAACCACATAGCAGCTTGAGTTGGAGATGTAGGAATTATTCAGGTTGAGAGAGAAGCTGACTTCACTTAGAAGAATGAATCTGAGGAAGAAAATATATATGTATATATTTTGCATAGAGACAGAGAAATAGAGAGGGAAGGGGAGGTAGACAGATAGACTTGCAGCGCTGCTTCACCACCTATGAAGTTCCTGCCCTAAAGGGGGTAAGCAGGAACTTGAACCCAGGTCCTAGAGCACTGTCACATGCATTCTCTAGTGGGTGCATGACTGCCCAGTTCCTGAGCCAATCTCTTAACTGCCAAGCTACTAAACTCATCTTGGGTTAAAAGAGATGAAAACGTATCCAACATCAAAATTATGGTTAAAGGTGAGAGATGATGCCTGTTGAGCCCTACCTTAGACTGAGGGCTTGGTTGCATTACTGATTTCCTGCCCACTTTTGTCTGGAGAAGATTTTTACTTGCACCCATTTCACAGATGAGAAAACTGAGGTCCTAAAGATTTCGTATCACAAGTGAACTCAGGAGCTTATATTCACCACCCTCCTCTTACACAGACATGCTTGCTCCTTCTTGGCCCCTTGGCACTCCTGACTGGTACTCTTGTGTTAGGACTGGACTCTTCCTCAACACCCACCCCCGAATGGTTAAGTCACTTCTGGACTAAAGAGGTGTTAACAATTTGATAGTTTAGCTCAGAGATTTAATGGGTCCCCTAGCTCAGCTGGAAACATTTCCCTCCTCAAATAGCTGTTTTATCTTCTGATCCCAGCCACCACTTTAATTATAATAACACCTCAGCAGATGCCTCAAACCAAAGAGTAAGAAAAAAACAGAAGTCAATAAACTGAACTAAGCCTAGTTTTCCTTTCTGTTGACAGACCACCTGAAACACAATTTTATGTTACCACCCTCAGAATTACCTGCTTTCAACTGAAGATACAAAGGTGTCCCCTGAGGCCACTTATGGGATGCAAAGAAGATTAATCTTCTCAGTGACCATGAAACCTGGGTTTTATGAGATCTTGGCTTCTCCAGCTTCCCACTTTCTAGTTCAGATCATCAATCCCCTTGACAAGAATGGTGTCCTGGGAAAATCCATTGCTCCACAGAGTGGTCAGTGGGGCAGGCAGCCATTTCAGAACTCACTAGAATGAACTGTGCTCTCATGTCGACTCTCCATAGGAGAACATTGGTTTGATTTGGGGGCCTGTGAGCTTCAAAAGATCACAGGGTCAGTGCTTTTCCTTTTTTTTCTTTTTTCTTTTAACATAAACTTTACATAAATAAGAATGGTTTATTTTACCCTTTTTATTTTTTAGTATAAATTATACATGTGACCATGACTTTTTCAACCTTTACCGTTAAATTAACCTTAGTAAAATTGGAAATCCAGACATTGGGAAAAGGTACTATATATGATTCAAAAACAGGTTTAAGAAAGAACACATTATTATTCGTGCAATTACTTTGTGACCAGTGTGGTGTCACAGCAGTCACCCAAATGCATTTCCTTGGTGTTTAGAGAAATACCACAAGGCTTGATCCTCTGTATTTTGACATAATAATTTAGCAGTGTAAATTCTGGGATTAGAAACCATCAATAGAGGCAACAAAAGCAGAAATAACAAGTGGTGCTATGCCAAATTTTAAAGCTTCTGTGCAGCCAGGGAAGCCATCAATGGAATGAAATGGTTACCTACTTCACAGAAGAATATATTTGCAAATCATAAATGTAACAAGAGACCATTATGCAGTACATGTAAGGAACTCATCCAACTCAAAAGCAACAACACAACAACAACAAGGAAAAAAAATCAACTAAAAATAAGCAAAGGAGCTTAAAGGTATTTTCTTAAAGGCAAACATATGACCAGTGTGTACAAGAAAAGCTGCTTAGCATCACTAATCACGGGAAAAGGCATACAAAAACCACACTGAGCTATATAGCCTTAAGCTATATAGCCTCACTAGAATAACCGTTAAAAATGAAGACAGGAAAACATGTGTTGTCAAGGATGTGAAGAAAAAGGAACTCTGATGCACTGTTGGCGGGGCTATAAATTGGTGAAGTTTCTATGAAAAACAATATGAAATCCCCCTACTCCAAAAATTTTAAATATAATTACCTTATGATTCAGCAATTCTTTTTCTGGGTATTTTTTTGAAGGAAGCAAAACACTAGCTCAAAAACATACACCCCTCTCCCCCCATGCTCTCATTGCAGCATGATTTACAATAAATAGATGCGACATGGAACCAGCTTACGCATCCATCAGTGAATGAATGACTTAACAAGGTATGGTATGCAGGACCCAGCTTTATCTAACAAAAGGGGGTGGGGATCACTCCACAAACATGCTGTTATCATTATTGTGTGAATACTGGAGTATACTCACCCCAAATTAGAAGGTAGTAGAACCAATGGTATATCTTGCTGGAACATAGTCATATATATGGTCCATCCTTGGCCAAAATGATGTGTGAATATATATATATGTTGGTTGAAATACTTATTTCAACCACAAGAGAAAGAAATCTCATAATTTATAGCAAGACCCATGGATGGGACCTTGAGGGTTTTATGGTGAGTGAAATAAATCAGAGAAAAACACAAACCTTATTCTTTCACTTAATTGTGAAACACACACACACACACACACACACACACACACACACACACACACACACACACCACACTCTCTTTCATAAATACAGAGATTTAAGAACTGATTTGCTTTGCCATGCAAGCTAAGCTCTGGGCACACTGGGTGAAACTTGGTTGTTGTGGGGTCTTTCATTCTCCTAGCCCCTCCACCCTTTCTATCTGAAAAAGTCTGCCTGGAGCAGTGAAACCCAGGTACAACAAAAAACAGATTCAGGGAATTGTGTGGAGTTGTATCCCTCTTATTCTATGGTTCTTGTCAGTGTTTCCTTTTTAAAAATAAAAATTATATATAAAAAACCCCACACCTATGGACATCTAATCTTTGATAAGGGGGCCCAAAGTGTTAAATGGAGGAAGGAGGCTCTTTTCAATAAATGGTGCTGGGAAAACTGGGTTGAACACATGCAGAAGAATGAAACTGAACCACCTTATCTCACCAGAAACAAAAATCAACTCCAAATGGATCAAGGACATAGATGTTAGACCAGAAACTATGAAATACTTAGAGGAAAATACTTGGTGAAACACTTTCCCACCTAAACCTCAAGGACATCTTTGATGGTACAAACCCAATTTCAAGGAAGACTAAAGCAGAAACAAATCAATAGGACTACATCAAATTGGAAAGCTTCTGCACAGCCCAAGAAACTACACACAAGCAAGGAGACCCCTCACAGAATGGGAGAAGATCTTCACATGCCATACATCAGACAAGAAGTCTCTTCACCAAAATATACAAAGAGCTCAGCAAACTTAGCAACAAAAAAGCAAATAACCCCATCCAAAAATGGGCAGAGGATATAAATAGAACATTGACTACAGAAGAGATCCAAAAGGCCAACAAACACATGAAAAATTGCTCCAGGTCGCAAAAGATAAAATTGAGATACCACCTCATCCCTGTCATCAAAAAGGACAGCAGCAACAAATGCTGGAGAGGCTGTGGGGGACAGAGGAACCCTTCTGCACTGCTAGTGGGAATGTAAATTGGTCCAGCCTCTCTGGAGAGCAGTCTGAAGAACTCTCACAAGGCTAGACATGGACCTACCATATGACCCAGTAATTCCTCTTTTGGGGATATACCCCAAGGACTCCATAACACCCAACCAAAAAGATATATGTACACCTATGCTCGTAGCAGCACAATTGTAATAGCTAAAACCCGGAAAAAACCCAGGTGCCTTTCTCAGGTGGCTGAGAAAACTGTGGTATATATACACAATGGAATACTATGCAGCTGTTAAGAACAATGAACCTACCTTCTCTGATCCATCTTGGACTAAGCTAGAAGGAATTATGTTAAGTGATAATTAAAATTACAACCTTGGGGTTTGGGCTGTAGCAGCGGGTTAAGCGCAAGTGGTGTGAAGTGCAAGGACCAGCGGAAGGATCCTGGTTCGAGCCCCCGCCTCCCCACCTTCAGGGGAGTCACTTCACAGGCAGTGAAGCAGGTCTGCAGGTGTCTGTCTTTCTCTCCCCCTCTCTGTCTTCCCCTCCTCTCTCCATTTCTCTGTCCTATCCAAAAACGATGACATCAACATAAAACAACAATGGCAACAAAAGGGAAAATAAATAAAATTACAACCTTGCAGTTTAAAAGAAGTCCAGGGCTGCCACATACAGTATAATAACCATGCAGGGACCACTAATCTATAGAGAAATTCCTTTCTCCATGACTGTGCACACTACACCACGGCCACCTGAGGCGCCCCTCGCCCCCAGCTCCTCTGCGCATGGGCAGTAGAAGAGCAGCTCCCACAAGCCTCCAGGTGAGGCTTCCCCATCCCCTTCAAGGGCTGAACTATCCTTGTCATCACAAATGTAACATCTGTGCACCGAATCTTACTCATGGCATTCCACCTGATGACCCACTACGGGTTTTCACAGCCAGTTTGGACTCTTGAGACCTTTATAGAAATCGCACCTGGGTGTTTTGGTGATTTGTACTAGGATGAATTTGTCACACCCAGGAATGGGACAGTGGACTTTGTCACTGGGCTTTCGGGCTCGCTGGGTCTCCCAACCCTCTGCATGCTCCCCAGAATGGCGGGATGCAAGCTCCTTAGGCTCCTGAGCCCATGGAAGCCAGAAGGGTGAGTGGTGGGGTCCCAGACCTTGCTCTGGGGGCCTCCTTATAAGAGTGTGACTTTGAGTTTTCCAACCACCTTAACTTATTTACCTCGTCTCCCTCTGATCTTTGCTTCTGTCTTCTCACTTCTTTTTAATTTATTTCTTTTTTTTATTTCTTTATTGGGAGATTATGGTTTATAGTCAACCATAAAATACAATAGTTTGTACATGTGTCATATTTCTCAGTTTTCCAAATAACAATTCAACCCCCACTAAGTCCTCCTCCACCATCATGTTCCAGGACCTGAACCCTCCCCTTCAACCCAGTCTTTTACTTGGATGCATTACACCATCCTTTAAAATTTCTATTATTACTTTTACATGTTTCTTATATTTAATAGAGCAGAGAGAATTTGAGAGAGAAGGAGGAAATCGAAAGGAAGAGAGATACCTGCAGTTGTTTCACCTCTCATGAGGTCTTCCCCCTGCATGTGGGCACCCAGGTCTTGAACCTGAGTGATTGAGCACTCAACCTAGTGTGCCACCGCTAAGTCTCCCACTCTTTTTTAATTTCTAAAACATTAATGTCTTGATGTAATGAGAAAAAAAGTCAAGAGTTTTCTGAGTAGAATTGGATGCATTTCAAAAGTATTTTTAGGTGGATCACCACCCCTGAAATAATGACATTCTCTCTATCTCTCTATCTCTATCTCTCTTTTCCTACCAGGGTTGTCTCTGAGGTTTTGAAGCACAGAAGCTAAGAGTTAACTTCTCAAAAGAGAAGCAAGGGTTAACATCTTAGTTATACAAAAATGCAGTTGGCAGCAATCTTCCCCCTCCTTTCAGCATTAAAAAGGGCTTTCTACTACTGTCATCAAAATGGCCTTGGTCTTTATATATTGGATAGAGAAAGCCAGAAATCAAGAGGAAGGGGGAGATAGAAAGGGAGAGAAACAGAAATATACCTGCAGACCTGCCTCACCACTTGCAAAGCTTCCTCTCTGCAGGTAGGAACTGGGGGCTTGAACCTGGGTCCTTGCTCATTGTAACATGTGCACTCAACCAGGTGCACTGCCACCCTGCCCCTCATTGCTCTTAACATTTCTGAACAGTGTTCGCAGGCAGGCATACATCACACACAGTCTGTCATCCAGAAACTCAGTATGTCACCCAGAAATTGAGTTGAGAGTCAGGGTTTTTCCTGTCTGGCTGTTAGACATGAAAGCTGTCTATTTAAGTACAAGTCTTTCTGTGGGTCTCTCTCTCTTTCTCTTCCTCCTCCCCTCTGTTTCTTTCTCTCTTCCTTTATTTATTTATTTTTTAATTTGAATTTCTTTACTGCAGGATTAATGTTTTACAGTTGACAGTATTTACAATAGTTTATACATGCATAACATTTTTCCAGTTTTCTTTTTTTTTAATTTCTTTATTGGGGAATTAATGTTTTACATTCGACAGAAAATACAATAGTTTGTACATGCATAGCATTTCCCAGTTTTCTAATAATGATGTTGAACATATTATACATGTTATTTCTGGGTTGAAAGAATTTTCTATGTAATATACACATAAGGCCATTATCAGATAAATATTTTGATGATATTTTCGTCTCTCTGTTGCTTTCTCTTACTATGTCTCAGAGGTCTGGGCTGTGGCACATCTGGTTAAGTGCACTCATTCCCATGCACAAGGATCTGGGTTAGAGCCCCTGCTTCCCAAATGAAGGGGGAAATTTTGCAAGTAATGAAGCATATATGTAGATGTCTTTCTTTCTCTCCCCCTCTTTCTTTCCCTCTCCCTTCTCAAGTTCTCTCTATTCTATCAAATAAAATAGAAATTAAGGAGGAAAAAAGGGGGGGAAGGCCACTAGAAACAGTTTGTCATGTAGGCACAGAGTCCCAGTGATAACCCTAGTGGCAAAAAAAAAAAAGTGTTGAAAGAGCTTTTCAATTTTATATTGACCTTATTTTTTGTTTAAACCTGTCTTGTTACTTTTAAAAAATTATTTATCTACATATATTTTTTACTTTATGAGAGACCAGAGTACTTTTCACTACAGATGACAATGGGGCTTCACACAGGTAAATCCTATGTCCTAGCAATGAGCTGAGGTTTCACTTTAATTTTTCATGATTATATATTTTTACACTTTTATTATTTATTTAGGATAGAGACAGAGAAAAATTGAGAGGGGAGGTGGCGATAGAAAGGGAGAGAGAGGGAGTCAGGCGGTGGCGCAGCGGGTTAAGCGCACGTGGTGCAAAGCGCAAGGACCACGGAAGGATCCTGGTTCAAGCCCCTGCTCCTCTCCTGCAGGGGAGTCACTTCCCAAGCGGTGAAGCAGGTCTGCAGATGTCTTTCTCTCCCCATCTCTGTCTTCCCCTCCTCTCTCCATTTCTCTTTGTCCTATCTAACAACAATTACATCAATAACAACAATAATAACCACAGCAATGTTAAACAAGGGCAACAAAAGGGAAAATAAATAAATATTTTAAAATTAAAAAAAAAAAAAAAGGAGAGAGAAAGAGAGACACCTGCTTCACCACTCATGAGACTTTTCACCCTGCAGATGGGGTTTGAACCCAGGTCCTTTCACATTGTAACATGTGCTCTCAACCAGGTGCATTGCCACCCATTCCCTGTGATTCATATCTTTAAAGAATTGGCAGTGGAGTGAGTGGCAGGAGATAGCTCATCCAATAAAACATTTGCCTTGCCATGTGTAAAAACAGGTTTGGGCCTTGCCACCACTTGAAAGTGCCATTAAACCTGGGAAGCTCAAGCTCTGTGGTGTCTCTTCTTCTCTCTCTAAATATGGAATATAGACTCTATTCCTGCTGACAAACATTCTGGGTCCTGGTGGAGTTGGAATTCAGAGCCCTCTGGTCATATTCCCCTAATATTGTCCCCCTTCTGGGAATATGGATCAAAAATTTTTTGAGGTGCTGAATGAAGGGTTCTGGAGTCTATAAATGCTTTTCTGATGGACATGGATGTTGGCTGGTTGCTCCATAACCCCAGTCTGTCTCTGTCTTTCTCCAAGAGGGTAGAGCTCTGGAGAGGCAAGATTCTGGGGCATGTTAGCAAGGTCATCTGCCTAGGAAATAAGGATGAAATCATAGTAGCATATGCAACTTGGTGGCTTAAAGACAGTAAGATATAAAGCAGGAAAGTGTATAATAAATAGGAACCAAAGAGTAGGAACAGTGTAGATGAGAATAGTTACCCTATGGTGGAAAGAAGCAAGAATGTCTGTTTTTAGGTATGGTCCTAGGAGCCTAGGACTTTAATCATTTTTGCTTGAACTTGATAGCTAACATGGAGGTGGACTAGAAATATTGTCTGGGAGGAAGGTCTCAGAGTAAAGAATAGAGTTTGAAGACCGGATTAGGGTAGAGAGTGGTTCCCAAACTTAAAAAAATATATATGGTTATGCAAAAAAGCTCTCATGTGTGAAGCTCTAAGGTCTCAGGTTCAATCCCAAGCACCACCATAAGCCAGATCTGAGCAGTGCTCTGGTCTCTCTCTTTCTCTCTTCCCTTGAATTTCTGCATTAAAATAAATAAATAATATTTTTAAAAGAAAAATTATATAAATACAATTAAGTGTTTACCACATCGATCTGAGCCAGGGCCCATGTTTAATCATATTTATCACAGGAGCCTCTGTTACCTTTGGGTCCCTGTCCATCTGATTTCATAGTTGATAGTTACAGCTAGGAACATTCTAGGCTGCACTCATTACAGGGCCTGTGCTCCTCAAGTGGCAGGCCAGGATAACCGAGCCTCCCTTCAGAGAGTGAGGTAGTCCTTCCCATTACTAGTAAGGTCCTGGAGAGGCCCACAAGGGCTTGTGATAACATTCTTGGTGGAAGTGACCAGTAATGGTAAAGAGAGGGATCTGTTAGAGGACTAGTATCTATGGGGGAATCTAATGATTCCCTGACTAGGACCCCAGGTGATCTGGTGTGGGCCAAAATGGCCATCATTAAGTCAGGCAGTCTTTGCCCTTTTCTAGTTTTTGTAGTTCCTTCTTTGTCTGACAGGCTTACTTTCTTCCAATTGTTAAGGCATTGAATGTCATTTGTTGTATCCTTTTGGAGTCTGGCTCAAGAGTGATTTCTTTTCTTTTTCTTTTTCTTTTCTTTTGCCTCCAGGGTTATTGCTGGGGCTCAGTGCCTGCACCATGAGTCCACTGCTCCTGGAGGCCATTCCCCCCCCTCCTTTGTTGTCCTTGTTGTTGTAGCTTTGTTGTGGTTATTATTGTTGTTGTTGTTGATGTCATCCATTGTGGGATAGGACAGAGAGAAACAGAGAGAGAAAGGGAAGACAGAGAGGGGAAAGAAAGACACCTGCAGACTTGCTTCACCGCCTGTGAAGCGACTCCCCTGCAGGTGGGGAGCTGGGGGCTCCAACTGGGATCCTTATGCCAGTCCTTGCACTTTGTGCCATGTGTGCTTAACCTGCTGTGCTCCTGCCTGACCCCCTCAAGAGTGATTTCTAACTGTAATATATATTATTTCTCTTCTTTCCTGCCTAGGAGCAGATCTAGGTCAAACCTTCTATTCCAGGGGAGATGTATATTTTACAACCAAATGTTAATGTAGATTCTCTTCCCTCAACTTAGGCTTCTTATGGAGTGAGCCCACATCTGGTAGTAATCATTCCTTGGAACTTTGGGCCTCTGGTCTGGATTGCAGTGGATCCTTCCAGAGTATGGACAAGACAGAAGAACTAGCTCTGGGCAAAGAGATGACAGTGGCTCCAGCTATGAAAGTATTGTGTTTGAGATACTAGTGCTTCCATGCTGTGAACACTGGGTTTCAGGAATGAGGGATGTTCCTGAGATGGAGAGAATGAATAGCTGTGTTGTAAATTTAAGCATAGCATGAATAGGATTTGGAGCCCTGGGGAGCAGGATTAGGTCTCAGAACATACAGAAACTTCATATAGTGGCAACACAAGGTATGAGTGACAGGAGCAGGGGGAAGGATGAGAACTGAGGCTGGTGGATTAGTTTTGAGCTGGAATGGAAAGGTTTTGCAAAGCCCTGAAATTTGCACCTGTTCTGTTAGCCA